>NC_141615.1:34734392-35095642 GCF_047967505.1 Dipteris shenzhenensis
CAGTCTATGGGGACCGCGGCTCTTACTAGTGTTGAGAGTGGACAAGACAGCTACCATTGGTGTGATATGGGAATCTCCCAATCTGCAATTTTAGCACCAATTTTGGGATGTAAACTACATAGTCAGGTCCAAAAAGGTTGTGTCAATTATTGCATTAAATGTAGGGTGATGAATATATCCTATTTCATCAGGGGGCCTGCAGAAGACGGAGGGAAAAAATTGAACCTCCATAAAGACTTCTTTTACCGGTCTATGGGGCCTAGCTCTTACTAGCATTGAGAGTGGAAAAGATAGCTACCACTGGTGTGATGTGGGAATCTCCAAGTCTCAAGTTTTGGGGTACATGAAATTAGATCATGCTAACGGTAACTCTAAGAGGTTCCAAAGGCAGGCAACATTCTTCATCATAGCTAACTCAAATGCAAGGCAGTGAAAATGCCAGGAGAGTTGCTAGGTAGCAGTGATTTTGGGAAGGGATATGATGATACTTTGTTGTGTTATGTAGGATATTAATTTCCATTAAATTTGGGACATGTTAGATATAACTTCATAAAAATCCTAAGTCATGAAATTAATACATTACAAGTTCAAGCATAAATAATAGTTGTGAAGTTAATGCATTAAATATTCAAGCCTAAAGAAGAATTAATCAAGACCTAATGCACCGTACCAGAGACTTTGGCCATACCCTCATTCCATAGACTTGCCAACGTAAGGCCAAAATTTTCATTCTTAAGAATATGTGGAAAGACCTTACATTTGGCCCACTTTTGGCAAAAAAATTTCATTCTAAAGAATAGGTGGAGTGAAATTGTGTTTGATAAATACAAATCAATGCTCAAGTTTGGACATTATTAAATAAAGGTATCCTTTTGAAGATATTGGAACACATGAGAGAAATAATATTGAATATACATGAATTTTTAGACATACTATTAAAGACAAATGAACATATAATGGATGAAATCCTATTGATGATACATGAATTTTCAATAGAACTATTATTCAAAAGATTTGATGGATTGAATGTAGCTTTAATACATTATCCCTTTTACAAGAGTGTTTGAGTTTAAGGCTTGAAACATAAGAATGAATTTGTGTTGAAGCCTAGTGGTTTGTTAAGGATATGTGAAACTTGAAGTAAAAGTACTTACAATGGAAGGGATTATATCTTGAGATCCTATTAAGTACATGTGAACATATAGTAGAATAATTCTACATAAAATCAGTGGATCAAACTTAATGGCTCAAAAGCAAAAAGGGATGATGGTGCAACCTAGGGGCTACTCTACGGCACTATGGCAGCAATCTTTGTAGTTACTATCAAAGGTAGTGTAACTTTTTTGTCAAGGAAAGAGACGCGAACCACTCCACATGACCTAGATCTGTATGACCTAGGTTGCACCGACTTGTTTCTTTCATGGATAAAAAGTGACCCTTAGGTGATGCTATAGCACTCCCTTTTTTGGTCCATTATTATAGCACAATTGGGGCCTTTTGACCTAATACTAGCTACCCATCAAATATTTGTTGTAGATGTTAGGGGTAATTACCAAACTACTAGTGGTAGTTTTATCACCACCATTAGTAATTTTATTTGAGTGTTCCTTAATGGTAGTTCTCCTACTACTACATACAATATTACCAATAGTAGTCCTAATCCCAATGATAGTACACATAATATTATTATACCGTCCAACTTTAATCATCATTATATCTATGAATGCATATATATAGGTCTATCTATATCTATACCTATTTATTCGTCATCCAGTACGTTTGCATATATTTTTGGTGCTTTGCTTACTTTGAAACTAAAGATAATGTGATTTCATTATTGTTTGCATTCTTGTCAAACATGAGGAGCTGGAATGCATAAGAGTTGGGAGGCACATTATAATTTCTGTGTAGATTTGAGCCATTGAATAGCCTATTGATTCTGATTGTTTTCTTTCTTATTAAATCCTTAATTTGGTTATTTCACACCGAACATCGCCATATCAATTCTTTTTTTTTTTGTTCTAGTAATGTCCTATCGCAACATAGTCTAGGGTTGATCAAACAAGATAAATGGGTGCTCACATTAATATATTTTTGAGAGTCAGAGGATAGTGGCTGTAGACTACAAAATCATCACTTTGAATAAATTTGGCAAGATTCTTCTGATAGAAGGAATAATTTCTATTGCACTAAAGATGAAAGAAAATTATCAAAAGGCTGATACAAGGCTCAAAATCACACTGGTGCTACTAGGCTTAATAGTCGTAGACTAGTAGTAGTACTAGTGTATTTACTAAGTAGTGTGCATGCCTCTCATCATTAAAATTCATAGTCTTCAAAAATATATAATACACAAGTCAAAGTATTCTAATTAGTTTTATCATCCTAATGTTGAAACTGACTTAAATTCATAGTCTTCAAAAAGGTATAATACATAAATCAAAATATTCCAATTAGTTTTATTGTCCTCATGTCGAAACTGACTTTCTCTTCCTTCGTCTCCTATGAGCTTCAAACCTTTAATCCATTAATCTCTCAAATAGTAAGAATGGTCTTGTATTAAGAGACGATGATATCTAAAGTGATCTACAAATACTAAGAATGGTCTTATATTAAGAGGTGATGATATCTCAAGTGTTATACAAACCGTAAGAATGGTTTTGTATTAAAAGGTGATGATATCTCAAGTGTTCTACAAATAGTAAGAATGGTTCAAGTGTTCTACAAAAGTATTAGGTACCTCTTAGTGGCTGAAGGGAAGGAGTGATGATATCTCAAGTGTTCTACAAATAGTAAGAATGGTTCAAGTGTTCTACAAAAGTATTAGGTACCTCTTAGTGGCTGAAGGGAAGGAGTGATGATATCTCAAGTGTTCTACAAATAGTAAGAATGGTCTTGTATTAAGAGGTGATGATATCTCAAGTGTTCTACAAATAGTAATAATGGTTTTGTATTAGGAGGTGATGATATCTCAAGTGTTCTATAAAACTATTAGATACCTCTTAGTGGTTGAAGGGAAGGGGTTGGAAGTATGGGCAAAATCTCTAGGAACTACAGGATGGTTGCAAGAACAATTTTGAATGTCATAAATGACACTTGGGTTTTTCAACATATGGGTGAACTATTTTTAAACATTTTCTTTCATGGTTGATAACACTTTTAATAAGAAGAACCATTTTGAATGTCATAAGTGTTGATGCAATCCCATGCTATGAAGTCTACAGAAAGTTTTTTTTCCCCACATATGGGTGAAGTGATGTTTATGTTACTAAGTTCAACATATCAAGCAACGCATTTGTTTTGATTATTGAAGGAGTTTGATAATAAGACCCATTTCAAATGCAAAAGAATTGTTGTATTAGTAATGGAATCCGCTTTGGAGTGGAAATTCGGTTTCTTTCAAACCACATACTATTGTTGCATAATGTGAGTATGGCTCCAATTGGAAGTTAAGGTAGACTATAATTCGCAATATTGGTATAGTTACACATAGTGACATAAGTTTTATTTTCGACAATTTTCCCAAATAGTGGTTTCCACAAAGCTATGTTGAATACCTCGATAAGGAAATTGTGGAAAAGCTCGCTCGCTTTTTTGGGCCCGCTCGCTTTTCCTCGCTCGCTCTATCGACTGCCTCCATGCAAGCCTACCTGCCCAAATGATATCCTTTGAGGCCACATTTTTCAAGCATAACCAACCACTGCAATCGGCTTCAACTACTTGCAGAAGGAGCGTTTGACTTCAGTTCCTCTACATTAGCATCCCTGTCGTAGTGGCATTGTCGTTGTTCTTTCCCCTGCAGTGGTGCGGAGTTTGTTGAATGACGCATCTTCTCACAATCAAATATGTAATCAGTAAAGCAAGAATTCACGAAAAGCATACTCAAATTTGGAAGAGTGTTTGCAGCCCTCGATATCAATCCAAGATCAAGGAGCTAGAATTGAACACATGGCTCACGGAGAGCTCTCAAATCCAAAACTTCCCTCCAGGCTGCCAAAAATGTGGCGAGAAGAAAGGACCATGGTGACACAACAGGAAGAAAACAACGTGAAATTTTCATTAGGCATGCCAAAGGAGATGTGACAACCTCACCCTTGGAATATGACAACCTTTAAATCCCCTCTCAAGTTATCCTTCTATGATAACATTTATTTAAGGCCCTTGCACAATTCCCATAATAAGAGAACCCAAAACAAATGCTATGACTTTGCCTTGGCATGCCAAAAAAGGATTGCTTGTATTGTAATGAGCCAGCACATTTTGCGAATGATTACAAAAAGAAAAAGGCTGATCAAAAGAAAAATGGGGCAAGCTAAGAGTCAGAGGAGTGAAAAGCTGATGCGATGGTCATAGAGAAACTTTTCGTGGTGACATCTCTTGGTGTTGCTGAGGCCACGCTTCCTTCTGTGCTCCCTTCTGCGCTCCCTTCTCCACCTCCTTCCTCGTCTCCTTCCTCGTCTTCTTGTGGAGGGGCCTGTAAACAAGGGACAACATATATCAATGTATGAAAAATCAAATCTTTACTTATAATATTGACATTATTTAATTACTTTCAAATACCTTGGGGGCCGCTCCAGTAGCCCGGATATACTGCTCCCCAGTAATCAACCCGTCATAATAGAAGTGCTTCCATGTATCTCCTCTGCGATGGTGGTGGTGGTAGGCTATCTCGACAGGAGTAGTGTATCTGCCCACGATCTTAAGTTGCAAGACGACACAATTTATAGAGGGGTTAGTACAAAGAAACAACCTCCTAATAAACTACATAAGCAATATAATTTGAGATCGATACTTACAAATTGGGCCTCCCATGATTCAACACCCCCTGCTCCAAAATGCATGCTTCCATATTGCTCCATCTGGATCCTTCGTGCCTCCACGTGCTGCACACTGGAATCTTCCCTCGCTGACTTCATTGCTTTCTTGCACTCACGCTTGTGAGCAGTGTGGGGCGAGCCCCTTGGTGGTTGACCTTCCTCGAGCCTGGCAAGCTTCACTAGTGCCTGCCTCTTAAGCGAAGATCTTTTATTGCCAAGTATCGTAACAATCTTTGACTTGGGTCATTTATCTGTGAACTAATGATTGGGGGGGTTAGGATACCTAGAGCAAACAGTAGCGAGGGTCTATTCAGCCAACCTCTTTGGATGGTCTTTGAAGTGGATAAAGCAATCTCTGTAATTGTTAGCAATTACAGAGCGCATGAAGGCTATGATGTCCTTTCCTCGTGCATCCATCAAGATGCCTCCTGTCTGAGTGATGTCATAGTAAATCGTACCATCACCTGGAGGCACATCTAAATCATCAGAATCATCATCGTCTTCATGCCCACCACCACCCCTCCCAAAGCACTGTGCCATGCATCCACCACTGCTATGACTGCTACTATGCCTGCTACCATGTTGTGTCGAGCTAGTGCGCTGGCCACTTGTAGCTAAAGACTGCACGGGACTATGTGGACCACTCGTAGCTGAAGAACCAAGTCTTGATTGCACAAGAGTACGCTGACGGCTCTGCGAGATAGAAGGACCTCCTAACGGCATGGGGGAAGGGGCATAAGATGGCATGGGGGAAGGGGCATAAGACGGCATGGGGGAAGGGCCTCGGTTGTGTAGCCGGTTGGGCTATGCTAACTCCGCTAGGGTAATCTCAGCTGGTGTGGTATTGGGGTGGTTTGGAGTCTGTAGTGCCGACTCCTGGGGGGTGTTTAGAGTACGCGTCATATAGCCATATAACTCCGCAGGACTAGGAGGGTGTCCTAAAAGGTTATATAACTCCCTAAAAAGAGACTCTCGGAGATCAGGTGAACCCGAAGAGCTTCCTGGCCACATGATGAACTAGAAACAAGAAAAAAAAGATGATTACTGATGAGCTGGAAAGAAGAAAAAAATATTACTATCGGAGCGTGTCTATAGACGCGTTTGTATAGCGCGTCTATTTTCGCATAAAATAGCGCATCTATAGACGTGGCTGTCTATGTCTGCAAACAGGCTAGACATGCGTTTAGACGTGCCTGTAGACACAGTTTTAGACGTGCTCTGAGACGCATCTATATACGCGCTCCGATAGATGGACTTTTTTAAAAAGTAGAAAAGGACATGCGCCCAACACAAACACATAACACTGATACCAAAATCATGCGTTTCTTGGATGCAACAAAGGAAGTTTCCAAATAGAGCAACTTCTAAAAAAGATCAACCATAAAAAGAATTACCTAGATAAAGGTATGGAAGCTCTTCTCCTTCTTCAAAGTTGCTCCTCTTCCTTGTTCACCCTCTTCTCCTTTAAGCCTCGAAGTAAGTGTGGGTGCCTTCCTCTTGAGTGTAAGCTTGCAAGTAAGTGTGGGTGCCTTCCTATTAGGCGTCGAAACTGTGGATCTCCTAATAGCAAAGCAAGCAAGCTGGGCAAAGTATAAGTAATGTGAAGAAAAGCAAAGCGAGCATGCTAAAAGCAGGTTCAAAAAGTCGCATCTAATAGTGCATCTAAATATGCGTATAATTGCGCGTCTAGATACACAGAGTAGACACGGTTTTAGACGCACCTATAGATGCACAACACAGAACATACAGATGCAGTTTTAGACACACTACAGAGTTTTGAAATTAAATATTTGAAGAAAAGCAAAATTTTTTGGGTTGTCTGTTTGTAGGATGTCTTCATCTTCAACAAGTAGTTCCAGTGAGGATGAATCCCTCCATATCCACCATCGCGAAATGTGGTTGGGGAGCAGAAAGTCAAATGTGTGTGTGATCGATGTCAAGGAAACATGTATCATGCATGCAGGATTACACTCAATCACATCTCAAAGTATGGAGAATGGGATGCGACCATAAACATGGTAAGTGTTAAACTGTTAAGGTTGATTGAGATACCTATGGGTGTTCATATGTTTGAGTTATGATCCCGTTTTAATTTGATATAGGATGCAGTGCCACACCCGCATATGTTGCCCTATGCTGGCCGTGAGGAGGCGAAGCATCGGTGATATGAGGTGGGGTCTTCAGGAGGGACCGTTATGGGTGCATGGAGTGATGGTGATAGTAGCCCTCCACCATTAACTCATGAAGCCATGGAGGAGGAGATGCTTGATGATATGGTGTGGGATTTATATGTCCATCAATCCAAAGGAAGGGATGATAGCATGGAGCAGGACGATCTTTTTACCGTAGCATCGAATCCACTGTTTGAGGGGTGCACATTCTCTGTTCTACATGCCTCCCTTGAGTTACTAAACTTGCAAACCATCTATGGATGGAGCAATGCAAGTTTGAATGTATTACTCAAGTAAGCTTTAAAGTCTATTTTGCAAACATGGTGAATTATGCTAGTGGGTCAATTACTCGAATGCTTTTCCTCATTTATGGTCTTCACGTGCAGGCTATTGTGTAAAATGCTTCCAAGGGAGAATAAATTACCCACCTCAAGAGATATGGCAAAGCAACATGTGACCTCTCTTGGAGGATTAGATTACAAGCGCATCCATGCATGCGTCAAGGATTGCATTTTGTTTCGTGGACTACATAAGGATGCAAGAGAGTGCCCTACTTGTGGAGAGGCAAGATATAGAGCAGATCTCAAAACTTTGGACGTGCCTTGTAAGGTTCTGTGACATTTTTCCATAATCCCTTGCATCCAACATATGTTTAAGTGCAAATCCATTGCAGAGCTCATGTCATGGCATTTCTCCAATCGATCAACCGATGGCAAGTGGAGAACTCCCGTAGACTCTCCTGCATGGAAGCATATTGAAGACACATGGCCAAGCTTTAAGGAAGAACCTAGGAGCTCGAGACTTGGATTGGGTATGGACGGTGTGAACCCATTTGGTCTCAAAAGCACCGCTTACAGTGTATGGCCAGTGATATTGGTGAATTATAATCTTCCACCCTCTATGGCTATTAAGAAAGGACATGTTATGCTGTCCCTTCTAATTCTAGGGAAACATAAAGTCAAAAATCTTGATGTTTATTTGGAGCCTTTGATTGACGAGCTAGAGATACTTTGGAGAGGTATCGAGGTGCATGATGTGAACAGGCCTCCCTCGTCACGATACTTCAACTGCAAAGCAGTCTTGATGTGGATGATGCATGACTTCCCAGGCTATGGCGAGTGTTTAGGTAAGCATTACACTTCTAATTATAAATAGGTAAAGGATGTGGAACCCTAAACCCACCTTCAACTCTTAATTGCATCTATTGTTCAGGTCTTACTACATCGAGTTACCATGCATGTCCTGTTTGTGGTCCTTCGCTAGTTGCCTCATGGGCAGATGCATTGAATAAGGTCATCTAAAAGAATCACCATCGATTTCTCCCACCTGATCATCCTAGATATGTTGCCCATTGGAATGAAGTCCTCCCACAATCACTCGCTACGGGAGATTGGATGACAATTATGGACAGTTCCATGACTCCTCCACCACTTGGCATGAGCCGGTAAGGGTTTGTAACTATTGTGTGCTATATTGGCTAGGAATAAAGATTGCCTGCTAACACCAGCTTTTGTTTAGATACTCCATCTTTTATCGTTTACCATATTGGTCCCACCTCAAGATCAATCACCTGCTTGATCCCATGCATATCTTCAAGAATGTGGCATCTACCATTTGGGAGCATTTGAATGGGACACGAGATTCTGTAGGCATAAGGGAGGATCTACGTACCACAGGGAGGATGCGTGAATCTTGGCCACAAGAGAGACCAAATGGGTGTGTTTTTTTATCCTCGTGCACCGTGGAGGTTATCAAAGCTAGAGATGGTGGCGGTGAAGTGTGCTATTACTACAATTCGTACTCCCACTGGATGCATGAGGTGTTTGAAGAGAGCCTTTACAAAGAGCAAGAAAAGAGGTGTAGAGCAATTATATGGCTTGAAATCTCATGATTGGGACAAGATGCTCCAAGTAAGTATTTTATGTGCATAATATCTTTTTCCTTTCAAATTTGTGAGTGAATAATTATAAGCAACTAATCAACCACCTCCTTGTGGGTTTAGTTCAGACTACCTACTAGCATTTCTCGTAGTGCATCAAAGGACATGAAAGATTGTATTTACAAGATGGGCGAGCTTGTGATGTACTTTACATGATACAAAATATGATGCATATCAATGCTCCATTCAAGGTGTTCATATTGCTAATATGGTGTACTTTTTCATTTCTATGTATGTGAGCTCAAAGGAAATAGATCCCACCATGCTTGAGAATGCTCGAGTTATGTCAGTGGAGGTGGTTTATTTAGTGGAGGAGACATTTCCACGTTCTATTCTCACAAGCCAACTACATATTATAGTGCATTTGGTGGATAAGATTGCTATATGTGGTACTATACATGCACGATGGTTGTTCTTCCTCGAGTGCTTCATGAAGACCTTGAAGGGCTTCGTGAGACAAAATGCAAGACCTGAAGGTAGCATGGCCGAGGGTTGGTTGATACAAGATTCACTTGTATATATTTCTGAGTTTCTTGTTGATGTGGATAGCTCTCTCCCACGACTATGGAGAGATGATGAAGACCTAAGGATGACCTCTATTGCGCCTCAAGGGAAAGGATGCAACAAAGTTATAGGCACGGAGTTGCATAATAGTATCAACCTCTATTGCGTGCTTAATAGTGATGTGATGAAAAGATGGGTGACAAGATACGAGGATGCAAAGGCAAGAAGACAAGAAGAAAGGGCCCTCTTTCGTACACACCACGGGTCTCGTGTGCCATACCCTCGGTATCTAAGAGCACTTCCAAAGGATATTCATGTGGATTGGCTACTTGATGAAATGGAGAAAGCAGAGAAAGACGAGGGGATGCATATCACAATGGAAGAATGGGAGTATGCTAGGGGATGCATGAGCAAGGTCGGTATATAGAATGTTATGCATAAGTTAGGAGCTTTCAATAATTTAGATTTATTATTTAATTGATTTTTTCTTGGTGTAGTGCACTATGTTCAATGCTATATGGTGTGAGGGCAAGCATTTTCGAACACAACGGATTGATGATAAGAGAAACACACAAGATTGCGGCATCATTGCTAGCTTTGAGGGAGCCTATGGAGCCATGGATGATTATTGTATAATCCAAGATATTATTAAGCTTGACTTTCGATGCTTCTTTGTGTATGTTTTGGATGTAAAGTGGTTTAAGGACGTGGTGGAAAGAGGCCCTAATGCAACAATCAAACGCCATGCAAGTGTCTTTGTAACTATTGACTCCACAAAGTTTTGGCAAAGTAGGAAGGACACACTAGTACTACTGCAACAATGTGAACAGGTACTGTGCACACATATAAAAATACTCACTTTTAAATATTTGATACCTTCGATGCAAGGAAAATAACATGATTGTATTTGTGTTTGAATTAGGTTGTCTATCAACCAATGGTGGATAATAATAGATGGTGGCATGTCATACCTATTATGCCATGTTCCAAAGTGATGTATAGTACATTTACTAATATGGAGCGTATGGAGGATGATCATGGCCATGGAGGTGATGATGACCGTGATACGAGAGAGGAGGATGATCATGAGATAGGAGATACAGATATTGAGGCCATTACCCATGAGGACGAGCCTACCATTGGTGATGCTGATTTCGATGAGCACATGAGTAGCACAAGTAGTAGTGGGTTGAATGTATTTGTAGATCTAAACACTTGTTTGGATTTTTAAGTAGATAGTTTGGCAAGGGTTGATCTCATTGAGGATGAGATTGGACCGTAGCCCATCATTGATATTGGCAAAACTTTTTTACATATTGTCTCATTCTCCTCACCTCACTTAATTCTTGTATATGTGGGCTTGTAAAAAAGCATTGATGTTTTTGTTTAAATTATGTGCTTTGGTAATCATGGGCAATGTTTGGAAAGCAAACAAGTACATCAAAATCTCACTTTCTGTATTCTCTGTTTTGAATCTAAATACACATCTAAATACATGTCTAATTCTCAGTGTAGACACGCCAATAGACGCACAAATACACGTGCAAATAGATGCTGTGATAAATGTGCTATTAGATGTGCCCGTATTTTCTCAGTGTAGCCATGCTATAGACGTGTAAATACACGCGCAAATAGACAAGTTGTTAGATGCGCTTTTAGATGCACCCATAATTTCTCCAATGCCTATAGATGCGCCCACTATTTTGCGCGTCTATCAAGTGCATCTATAGTTGCTTTGTGTTGTGGGAGTCATCCCGTTCACAGCCTTCGTGTAGCTATGATTCAGAATGTAAACTGCTGTGTTACATGTTTTAGCCCAAAAAGTCTTTGGCAAATCTTTTCCTTTCATCATACTCCTGCCCATTTCGCAGATAACGCACATCTTGCGCTCTGCTACTCCATTTTGCTGTGATGTATGTGGCGGGGGTTTCTGCCTCTTGATCCCGTGACTTTTGTAGTAACTTTCGAATTCACTTGATGTGAACTCACCACCTCTATCTGATCTCAACTTCTTCACCTTCCTCCCCGTTTCTTTCTCGACCATTACATGCCATTCTTTGAACTTACTAAAAGTCTCATCTTTAGTCTTTAGGAAGTATATCCATATCCTTCTCTTGTAGTCGTCGATCACCATCGTGAAGTAGTAGGAACCACCCAAAGCTTCCATCTCCATCTTTCCGCAGAGGTCCATGTGAACGAGCTTTAAAGGAGCCTTTGCCCTGTTGGCCTCTTTAGGAAAGGGTTCCAATGCTGCTTGCCCATCATGCAAGCTTCACATACATCGGGCAGATTTGTAATTTCTGGTAGGTCTGCAATCATTCCACTTTTATGCATCTCCTTTAAAGAACTAGGGTTTAGATGACCAAACCTCTCATGCCACAGCTTAGTGTTGCTCACATTAGCTCGAGCGCTGAAAGCTGAGAATTCGTAGATGTTGTTGCACCGTGTATCTTTACCAATGACCTTCCCTTGAAGATCCAAAATCTGTGCACCATTCTTATCGAAGTGAACTTTGAGGTCCCGATCCATGATTACAGAAACGAACAACAAGTTCCTCTTGATATCTGGCACATAAAGAACATCGAACAACTGTTTTACAACTCCATTTGACTTGAGAGCAATCATACCTTTTCCTTTTGCTGGACATTTTGCATCATTGCTGACTGCTACCAGGATGTCATTCCCTATCGGATGTGAAGAGGTATACCAATCCTTCCGACTGGTCATGTGGCACGATGCACCACTGCTAATAGTCCAAGGTTCCATCTGCAGGTACATGAACTGCCTTTGTGCAAATATCCTCAATTGCTACGAACAGCTCTATTGGTACTGCCTACGCGCTATTACTGGACTCTTTCTTTACTCTGTTCTTCTCATCTGCAATCTTCTGCTAGCACTCATTCTGTTTGTGCCCTGCCTTGTTGCAATACAAGCACTTGATCTTCTTATTTCTCTTTTTATCATCAGAAGAGATGGGTTACCAGAGTCCTTACCCTTACCTTTCTTTGATCTAGCCAAGAAAGTCGAATCTTCTCCAGTCCTCATCTTTTGATGCATCTCCTCCTCCATTTTGATGAGATGATCAGCTGGTATAAACTAGTAAATGTGATTGATGATGTAGATGCACAAAATGATAATGCTACATAGAATTCACAACAGCAATCACAAAATATTAGTGGACATATAGTGTCCTCTAGCAGTGGTTCACATACTTCGCCATGGATAGGCGAGGGACAGGCAGATTGAGATTAGGATAATCTCCTCAAAGCAATGCAGATAGTGGTATGGAAGTATCACAAAAAGGAAAAGAGAAAGTAGATCAGCCCATGGTTGATGTGAATGTAGGTCACTCTTATGTGGATGGTGAATCCAGTGGCTCAGAATAGAGCATTGACAATGAGTTGGGTATTCCTTCTATTGTTACACCTAGAGTAAGGAAGACCAAGGATGTTTTGAGAGCACCTAGTACTAAGCCTATTTGGCACAGGTCTACCAGAGTAGGTATCCTGTGGATAGGCTAAAATATGATGGATTTATAGCCATTCAATATGCCTATATGGTCAAAGTGATATAGGAACCAGAACCCACTTCTTTTGAGCAAGCCATGGGAAAAGAAAAATGGGAGAAAGCCATGGATGCCTTGGAAGCAATGCCACATGGGAATTGGTGCCTTTTCCTAAAGACAAGAATGCAATTGGCTACAAGTGGGTTTATAAGGTGAAGCACAATGCAGATGGTTCTGTGAACAGATACAAGGCAAGATTAGTTGTCAAGGGGTATGCACAGACATATGGCATTGATTATGAAGAAACATTCAGTTTGGTTGCAAGGATGGCAACTGTAAGAGCAGTCATTGCTATGGCTACATCAAAGGGATGGTCTTTACATCAGATGGATGTAAAGAATGCTTTCTTGCATGGTGATTTGCAAGAAGAGGTCTATATGGAGCAGCCACCAGGTTATGTTCATGCTATTCATCCTGAGTTTGTTTGTAGGTTGAAGAAAGCCTTGTATGGCTTGAAGCAAGCACCTAGAGAATGGTCTGACAAGATAGGACAGTATCTTGTCACTATTGGCTTTTAGATTTCCAAGGCAGATTTCTCACTTTATGTGAGAAAAACAGAGAAAGGTATTATGCTGCTTGTCATTTATGTTGATGATTTGATCATCACAAGTGATAGTGATGAAGATATCCTTCATGTGAAAATGCTATTGAAGTAGAAGTTTGAGATGAAGGACTTGGGAGAGCTGCGTTACTTCTTGTGCATTGAGGTGATTAGATCACCAAGTGGGATATGGCTCTTGCAGAGGCAGTATGGATTGGACATGCTTTCCAAATATGGGATGACAGGTTGTAAGCCTATTTCAGTTCCTTTGGAGTAGAATGTGAAGTTGAGTGTAGATGCAGGTGAGCTTCTCAAAGACCCTACTATGTACATACACATAGTAGGAAGTTTGATTTATATGACTATTACCAGGCCAGATTTGAGCTATGCTATTGGGTTGGTAAGTCAATTTATGCAAGCTCCAAGGAAACCACATTTAGATGTGGCTAGACATATACTGAGGTATGTGAAGTCCACATTATAGTATGGACTATTCTATGAGATTGGGGTTCAGATACAGTTGCATGGATACACTGATGCTGATTGTGGGCTGGTAGTATTTCTGATGGATGATCTACCAGTGGATACATGTTCTCTTTTGGAAGTGTTGCAGTCACATGGAGCAGCAAGAAACAATCTACAGTTGCCTTATCGAGCACAAAGGCTGAGTATAAGGGTGTAGCAATGGCTGCATGTGAGGTAGCTTGGTTGCATAAGCTACTTTATGATATGCATGCATTATCACTATGTGCAGGAGAAGGTTCTAGTAGGTCTTATTGATCTAGTTTATGTCAGCATAGAGGATCAAGTAGCTGACATATTCACGAAGGCATTGGGCATAGAGAAGTTGCGCAAGTTCAGAGACCTTCTTGGTGTGCAGGAATTAGGATTGAGCTCGAGGGGGAGTGTTGAGATATCGAGCTCCACTCGTGATATGCCAGGGTGACCGTTGTGCATTTATGTCACCGACTTGTTAGCTGCAGATGCATTAGTACACTGCCCATGAATAATAGCTAGATGATCGCTATCTTTATGTACTCTAGTTAGTGGCCTAGTTAGTATGCCACCATAGTTAGTTGAGTTTGATTTGAGACCCACATATAGAGTTCACCTATTCCTTTTGTACTTAGAGAGAGTTCTTTTGGCTTTCACAACTAAGAAGAGGAAAACCATTTTCAGCCTCCACCTTTGTGTGTATTCCCCCATTGTGTATGTGAGAAAGCCACAAGTGAGACTCCTTCCTTCTCTCCCACTCTCTTCACAGGTGAACCATAGGATGATATGGCTACCACATGGGCAGCACTTTGATTGCCATGTGGGTAGCATGCTCACAACAAGATACACAGCAAAAGGAATGCATATTCGACTGCTACATGGGCAACACATGGGCTACCATGTGGGCAGCATGTTCAAAGGTGTACTTGCCTGCAAGGAGGTGCAAGTCGAAGCACATGGATCTCTACTAGATAGTGCCACGATGCCATGTGGCATGTCCTGGAGGAGCAACAACATGTGTGCATCATATTATAGGGCATGTGGCAGACCTGATCTGAAGGCATGCCTGTCTGGAATAGTACAAAAGGTTGTAGCAAAGGATTTGGGGTGGCGTGCAATAAGCAAGACGAGTACGAGTAGAACTACAGGCGATGCCTAGCACCATGTGGCACAATGCGGCTAGCAAATTTTTTCGATAAGCAACATGGCCGATGAGGGCAATTGGGACCTAAGTTTGCACAAGTGATGGGTTCAATGAGGCAACAATGTCCCCCATGCAAATTATGGTGGCGGGCACAAAAAATGCGATGATGGCCATTGAATGATCTAGGGCAACAATGGGGACTTTGAGATGGCAATGCGATCGATGCAAGGTGGCTGCTATGGCTACATGTGACAATGGTAGACATTTGATTAGAGGAGCATGAAGTATGGTTGACAATGTGAGCACTGTAGGATGATGGTACCAAAACTCTCGACACACGGTGAATGATTGAGATGGAGGGTGGTGACTTTGATGTGGCACATTGGTGTCATCTTGTAATGTTGCAATTCATTTAAAGTGCAAATGAGATATTGCAATTCATAATTCTTTTTTATCATCATTTAATGATACAATTCATTTAAAACATGGCTAATGAGATGTTGCTATCCATTGCTCTTTTCCATTATCATTTAGTGATGCAATTCATTTGAAGTTATAAATCAAAGCACCTCATGACTTTGCAAATAATATGCAATTGAGCATTTTAACCTTCATTTTGTTGTGTGCTAGCTATTAATGAGCCACTAATAAAGTTATAAATCTTTCCATACACACTTATTACAAAGGTGGTCAGTGGCATAAGAGGATGAAGAAAAGAGACAGACTCAAGAGATTTTACCTCGTGAAAGTGTAAGGGAAAGACTTATAATTTCATAAAAAGCTACTTGCATGTGTTACATGTGTATGGCAATCTTGTAGCTACTCAAACAATTTACAAAACAACATCAAAGTGTAATTTGTTGGTGTAGTTTAAGTAACCATGCCGATTTACATTAACCAACATTTGATATGAAAAAAGCATAAGTATTGACCAAACATGGCAACAGCTTGTTGTCATGTTATATATGTTCAAGGTATACATGATGAGCCAAAAAAATATAGGGATTGATCATTTTGCTTGGACAATTCTTTGTCGCCCTCTTTCCTTTTTGGCCACTTGTTTAATGCATTGTGGCCAACTAAAATCTGACACATCTTGGGGGTCATTTAGTAGGTGATTGATAAGTATTTGGGATGCAAAGAATGGATTCCACCATGTCCACATGACATCTTCAAAATACATTGTAGCATGCTGGATTGTTTCTATAATCTCATTGACTGAACTTATAGGGTTTACATCTCTCCCCTGCTTCATGGCTCGTTGCAACTCCCTCACTGATTGTAAAGGTTGTAAGGGTGCCACATACAACTCATGCTCTAGAACACACTTCAAGAACTTCAATCCTTTGACCAGAACCCAAGTCAGTGATGTGGAATAGAACTTCCCCACAACAATGCCGTGCCTTCTTGATCTTTCTTCATTAGAAATTGGTGTTGAAAGCTTAACTCGTTAAGCTTCTCAATACATCGATCAATTTGCTTGTTGTCACCAAACACAAAGCGTCTGAAATCTGTTGTTTTTTCCATGTTTGCAATTATCGGTTTTGGCACATATGCATCCTGTAACATGCAGATCATTGCATCCCCATCCCATGCTTCTTTCCTTCTCAGGTTTATTGAGAACTGACTGAACATTTGATCAATATGGTCATGTGTGTGACCCACCATAAGGAATCCTAATTTCACTTTCAGAAATATGCCTTTCTCCACAAGCATGCAAAGATATGCCAATACAACTTGATTCTTGTTCTCTCTCGATGTGTTATCAAGTTTGACATACAACACTTTTGGAAGAGGTTGTGTAAGATTCCTCAATGCATCATTAAGAATGGAAACTGTGAGATTAGGATGATTTTTTACATTTGGTGTCATTAGATAAACCTTGGGGATTAATTCACCATGGTAGATCATGCATCCAACCATGTGATATGTGATGAAGTTCTCCTCTTTAAAATCCTTGGGCACTCGTTTGAAGTGTGGAAGATTAGTCTTCTTTTGATCCATCCCATCAATGATGATGGTTATGTACTTATCATGCTATTGGTAGCTCTTCTTGCGATGCTTCGCTAACTTCTTCCTTTCTAGATCTTGCATTTCTCGATGCATTTGCAACTCTGCAATTGCTTCTTCTGCAAATATAGAAAATGATTATATGTTGCAAGCAAATAATTTTTGTCAAAATGAAGCAAAATTTCATGGCATCATTACACACACCTCTCTCTTGTCCTTGACTTCTATTATGCAAGGCCTTCAAGTCTGCACATGTGGCACACACACCAGAGCGACAAAGCTTTGGTATCTTCACATTGTTGAATTCATTCTTCCAAATCCTACAAAAATGCTGGTATGTCACGTACTCGTCACCTGCAGTAACCATGGCATCCTTGTACATGGAATGGATCTCATGCTTGGAGAAATTATTCGATAAGTGCAATTGGTCACTATTTGGAAGAGCCTCTGCATGTTTTTGCACAAAGTCTTGCAACCACGAGCATACCATATTGCCTTGTGGTCCAGGCACTCTCATTTGTCCTGTTGTACAAATGTGGGGGTCTTTATAGAGGCGAGCCTATAATATTTTTAACCTTTCGTTGCCAAGACAATGTGTAAGTCTATATGCTTTGCGACAAACAATCCTTGAACCAAATGAATACTCAAACATAATTTTGTTCATATTGTTTTCCCTATTACAGACCATGCTAAATAAAAATGTTGATCATCTTTATTCATTTCAACGTAATTTTTTTGTAACACCCTTAATTTTGCAACCCCAAAAGCGACCAGGCACATTCTGCTACAACAAAGAGTATTGCAGGTCTCTTTCAGATGCCATGGTGTCTAGCATTATACAAGCTCTCCCTCTTGTGTAGCTAGACTTTTTGAGGTCCACATTCATTAGTCTTCCCTTTAGTCTCTCCTCAATAGACGAGATTGAATTTTGCTTCCCCTTTTGTGATAGCTGAGATAGTCATTGAGATCCATCTAGATTAGATGTCTCTTGTAAGAAATAATTTCTAGCTCCAAAAATGAAACAAAGAGAGCCATTGAATGAACTTAGACATGGACCACATACCTGATAACACTTGTTGACCTCTTGTGCTTGCTTCGACATCTATTATTTCATTCTCTTCAATGGGAATATGAGGTCCATGGATTTGAGTACCTGGGCTTCTATGTCCACCATCATGCTTAGGTGAAGGAGTAGGAGACAGATCCAAGGTGGCAAAAGAGGTTCCACCACTAGTATAAGATACATCCAATGTAGCAAAGGAAGCGCCCTTGGAACTATGAGAAGAACAAATTGAGATAGATGTAATGTCGAACGAACCTCCCATGCAGAACTTTGGAAAGCTTCAAAGGATTTGCGGGCATTATGTACCAAAATTGATAGGATTTTAAAGTTTTGAAAAATTTACTACGCAAAATATGACCTTTTTTTGAAAAACTTATAATTTTAATGAATTTTTGAGGGAATCCTAAAACGGGTACCAATGTTACATACCTAAATTAGATGTTACATTGTTCACTGTGCTTGTTTTTGTAAATCCCAAATGATAGATTAACCCCACGCTTGTTTTTAGTATATCCCAAACAACCAGCGTGCTTGTTTTTAGGCATCTAATCGCACATCATGGGATCCAATTGCATTTTCCTTGGTTGCACACAAGGAAAATAGCTCCCACAAATAGACTGGTTCTCTTTAACTATTGTCAGATTTCAACCACTCGGCTGGTGAAATATTAGAAAATGCATTTGTTTATGGTGTCCCCTTTAGGCCATTCTATTTAACTTTTGTCGAATTTCAACCACCGGGCTATGACCACAAATCCTAAGCGAATGAATTGCATACCATTCATCTTGTAATAATAGAAGCAAACCACTGCACTGGTGGTAGTTAATATGCTAGTGTGCAACCAACCGATTCATCTTGTAATACTATAAGCAAACCGATGTGTTGGTGGAATTTAATATCCTAGTGTGCGATCAACCAGTTCATCTTGTAATAATAGAAGCAAACCACCACATTGGTGGCAATTAATATCCTAGTGTGCAACTAACCACCGCACTGGCAACCACTTACCCTGACCACTTATCCTACACTACTACCTTGCTATCCTAAAATGGATCGTATTGTTGCAAAGTGCTATACTAAAACAGTCCCCTTTAGGTTGGTTCTCTTTATATATTACAAGATTTCATCCACCGAGATCATGACCACAAATTCTAAATGAATTGCAAGCTATAGAATCATACTGTATTATTGGAAAATGTCCATCAAATTATAAAGTCCAACTCAAGGAAACATTTTCAAATTCAAAAGTCCAATTAAGTGAAGCAATCATAAGAAAATAAAACCTTTGAATCCAACTACATGTAACATTTTCAAACTATAAAGTCCAGTTGAGTAAAGCAGTCATAAAAGAGCTATCCAAGGATGGATAAATGGCAAATTATTACTTTAAAATTGAAGTAATATAGAAAAGCCATATGTATAGTCAGACCCTAAAGTTATATACTCGGGTAGTATATAACCAAGTTTTACTCTTCTATATTTAGAAAAGAGACCACCATCATATCTAAGGATGGATAAATACAAAGAATATTTACTACTTTCTTTTTTTTCAAAGAAGATAATTTACTACTTAACTCAAGTTCCATCGAAAATCCGACTACATTAAAGGGGTGGTCAGTCCCTAAAGAAGACCCACGTAATATATCTCTAAGATTCCAAGAGATGAAGTCCAAGATCTTTCAAGGACTTTATATTTACGCAAGGATTCCAAGACAAGGGCTTGACACTTCGCACAGTGGGAGCCTTCAGCAACATAGTTCGTAAACTGTGGGTTCTTATAATATTGAAGGCCTTCCCATAATTCCTCCTACAATATGACTATCTTCTCTGAATGACACTCTTGGGAACTCTATGTTCCTCGTCCAAGCGGTCAATCTCATCTACGACAATCTTTTTTTGCCAAGGGACGGACTTCTTGCGAAACGGCTTCATCATGCTTAGGACAAAAGCGATAGAAAAAATGTCATTGCTGTTGTGGCTTTCCATCTCTGTTCCTTCACTCGAGACCTATCGGGTTTTTAAACTTAGTTTTCTCTCCTGCTATCCAAGCTATAATTGTTCACATATTCCAATCTATCAAATCAAGCCGTCTTGACATGCTCAACGATGTAATCTAGTGAAATCTTTGCCATCTTTGAAGACCCATATACTGATAGATTCCCCACACATTACATAGATGAATATGAAAGGTTAGTTGTATGATAGTTAAGTCTAGAGGAGGTAGGAACTTGCTAGAGGAGGTAGGCACTGGCAAGGAAATGCATTTTCCTTGGTTTATGATTAGCTGCAACCACCACAAAATATAACCTTTAGTAAATCCCAAACAACCACCATGCTTGTTTTAGAATATCCCAATTAATAAATCCCAAAGTAATCCCAAACAAGGAAAAATGTAAATCCCAAACAGTATACAAATTCCAAACTACCACCACACTTGTTTTAGTGACAATGACTTTGCATGAGGGACCATCTAATTCATAGGTTCAGATTAGCATTCAGTCGGAATCAGACTGTAATAATAATGATTGTGAATGAGGGACCATGTAATTCACAGGCTCAGATTAGCATTGAGATTATAACAACAATGACTTTGAATGTGGGACCATCTAGTTCACAAGCTTAGATTAGCATTTAGTTGGTTCATTAGACTGTAATAAAAATAGTTCTCATTCTTATAACTAAGAACTATTGTTATTACAGTCTGATGAACCGACTAAATGCTAATCTGATGTCCTCTTTTGATATTTCCTTTCTTCAAGGGAGTTGACTATAATAACAATGAATTTGTATGAGGGACCATCTAGTTCACAGGCTCAGATTAGCATTGAGGTGGAATCATACTGTAATAACAATGACTTTGCATGAGGGACAATCTAATTTGCATGCTCAGATTAGCATTAAGCTTGAGAACTATTCTTGCTTTTACTTTGGTAGTGAAAGTGGCTCAAAAGAAGCATAAATGGCATATTATGCCCTCATTTACATTTTAATGCAACCATAGGGATGGTTGCTCAAGAAAGTGTTGAAAAAACTATTATTACTGTGGTGAAAATGGTTCACAAATTCCCTCATTTAGGATTTCTTACAACTAGTGCAACTGGTGGGATTGATGCACAAGCAATTGTTGGAGAAGGACTAAAATAGCTCTAAAATAGGACCTTGGGGGGGTCACTATGTATAAAATCTCTATATCACGTGCGTTCAAGGCTTATTTGTAAAATCCCTTATCGGTATATTTTTCATTAATAAAATATACCCTTTTTCTATACATATATGTAATTTTTTTCTAAAAAAATTTTAAATAATCCCTTATGTAAGTTAAATTATGTAAATTTTCAAAATTAAAAATATCCTTCTGTTGAACTCATGTGATAGGGTTACATAAGATGAGTGACCCCCCCAAGAATAGGACTACATTTTCCTTATCTTGGAGCTAAAATAGCTCCAAGAACTAGCAAAAATTGTTGCACAAGGACTAGTAGGACTAAAATAGCTTCAAGATAGGAGTATATTTTCCTTAGTTTAGAACTATAATAACTCCAATAACTAGCATGGTGGATGCAAGGAAACTATCATAAATTGCAAATTCTACATTTTCCTTAGCTTGGAACTAAAATAACTCCAAGAACTAGTGTGGTGGTCGAGAAATTTTTGCACAAGGACTAATAAGACTAAAATAGTTCCAAAATAAGTCTATATTTTGCTTGGTTTAGAGCTAAAATAGCTCCAATGACTAGCATCATGGTGGTTGTAGATATGGACCTTGAGGGGTCCCCTTTAGAGATTGACATGCCACGGTGGTCTTCATGCTAGTGTGGTTGTCTCTCCATGCCGTGGTTGTCTCTCCATGCCAACATCATCTCAAGCTAGCACAGTGGTCAGCGCAACAAAAGATTGTGTGGCATAGTGATAGATGGCGAAGCTACGCAATGACATGTGATAAGGAAAAAGTTATGTGATGTAGTCAAGCCAACATGGTGGTCACTCCATGCCAACATCATTACTCAAACCAGCATGGTGGTCAACACAGCAAAAGATTGTGTTGCATAGTGACAGATGGCAAAGCTACGCAATGACAGGTGGCAAGGCAAAAGCTGTGTGATGTAGTCAACAGGCCAGAGACTACACTCTACAAAGGAGGGTAGAGCAACAGTCTCTATGCTCATGAGTAAATGCATGTAGTGCCATCTGTCGAGCTCTGCGCTGTTGACAATGATAAGAATGTGTCTCATTTCCACTATTACGTCATGGCCCCAAAATGGCCCCAAAAATAGTTTCGTGATTGGCTATACCCAAGCAAACGTTGATCCAAACCCAATGATTAAAATAGAAGGTGACACATTCCTAGGACATGTAACATTTTAAATACAACACTTAAAACTCAATTCTAGAAAAACAACACAAAACAAGTTATAAATTTGCAAATATACGATACAACATGGGAATTTATTATAATTTCTCGCAACATTTGCAAAATCCATTAATAAAATTGATATATGTGATAACAATATATGTCCAAAGTGCAACATTATATTTAATGGGTATAGGAGTTCCATGATGTTACAGTCCCCGCAACCGAGGATCTACTCAAAATGTTGCTCCAATTGCAGGAACAACATGCAATTGATGGACTTGAGGAGCATTACAAGTTGGACATGAACTCCTAACCTTTAAAGTATTTACTAGGCATGCCAAGTGAAACCAATGGTGACATCAAGGAGCATAATAGTATCAAAATAGTCTTAGCATATTGGACATCAACGACCATCATCCACATAAGTAATACGTGCCAGAATGGGAGACGATTTTCTAACAACCAGACCCATAGAATTTGGATCCAAGTTACAAACACGGCATCCTTCTTCAATATGTTGAGGTGCGGCCTGTGCATCTCGTTCCAGTTGACAATATGATGTGAAAACTCGAGATTGCTCTCGTAGGCATTTTGGATGTGTTTTCTATGTCCAAATTGTTGGAGCAATGCATTTAGGCAATTCATTTAAGCAAGGAGCCATTTGTTCTCACCAAGGATTTAAAAAGTATATTAAAAATAAATAAATACGCATTTTTCAATTAAAAAGTGCAGCCTAATGCCCTAAACACCAAAAAACACAAAATTTCCCACCAGCTATCAACCGAGAACATACCATGCAGTTTGTCATAATATCGTGCAGTATGTGCCTTCACACACCATGTGGTATAGTAAGTACCATACCGAGCAATAAGAGAGACCATGCACGATGCCACACCCATACTACACAGTTTTTTTTAGGGCACCATGAGACACCATCGGGTGACACACCCATACCACATAGTGTTGTATAGGATGGCATGTGTGCCATCAAGTACCATCCAATTTGCAAGGATATGCAATCATGTCCGTTCAGACATCATGCAGTTGGGAGAGTTACCATGGGGCGTCGCTACGAAATCTTATAAAAAGACCACGCCCCAGCCACCACCACAGCTATAGCTGTTGCTTTCCACTTGTCTCTTTTCTTTCATCTTTGGGTGAGTTATTTTTCTTTAAGCTGCTTCAGTGGCAATCAATCGGGCCAGATGATGGCCTGCCTCAGTCAGTCAGAATAGCCTCACCTTGGCTAACTGTAGATTAGCCTGCCTCAGCCAGTTGGGATCGCCTCACCTTGGCTGACTATAGGATGTTAGAGAGGAAAAGAGAGAGAGAGAGAGAGAGAGAGAGAGAGAGAGAGAGAGAGAGAGAGAGAGAGAGAAGGGAGACGAAGAGAGAGAGAGAGAGAGAGAGAGAGAGAGAGAGAGAGAGAGAGAGAGAGAGAGAGAGGAGAGGGAGAGGGAAAGAGAGAGAGCTAAAGATGCATGTTTGTGTATCAGTTAGGCTAAGAGATGACCCCCTTTGGCTAGTTGGAATTGCCTTGTAGAGGCCTCGCATCGATTGATGTTTGTAATAGCATAGTAAAAATTGAAGCTAGGTGATGGCTTACATCTACCATATGGTTCCCCCCACTTTGATTTTTCTTATATATCATATCTATCTATGTATCATTTATATACCTAGGTGTTAGTAGAGCTAGATTTTATCCCGATGATTGCCCAATTTTGTCGATTGGTTCATGTCAATAACAACCCTTCCCAACCAAATGTGTGATTGGAAAAGCTAATCTAAATCATCTTGGTTATGTGATGCTGTTATATGTTTCCTATTGTAGCCTCCACCAGCTGATAGGGTGACACTCGATAGTGACTCTACAAAATTTGCTCTATAATAGTGGATTATGTAGTGAGGTGTGATAGTAGTGGATTATATAGTGAGCTACAAATTACTTGATATAATATTCTATTGCCTTAGAAAGCAAAACATATTTAATAGTTTATTATTCTAAGGATCGAAACTTTTGTGAAAGCTATTTTGGATCATGACAATTAGTTGTGTTGCATGTCGCTTGTGAGTGGTTTAATTTACATTAGCATTGCAAATTTACATGTGTACTACACATGTTCTTTATTTTGAAGTATTATGAGTGCTGACAAAATGATTGTTGCATCCACTAGATCACTACACCCATCCTTGATGGCAACACAAGAGTAGTTGAAGACTGAGGTTCTGATGCTTGTCCAGAAGTTAACGATTGAACACTTGATAGGATTGAGTGATGAAGAAATTCAGGCCCATGAAACCTCAAAATATTTACATGTTCAAATGCTAACTCGAGTATTTGACCTTCTGTACATGAGTTGGCCCAGACATGGCCGAATGTCATGATCGGATGTTAAATTGATAGTTGATCCATATTTCCCTCGAGTGTTGGCAGATTTTATAGATCAATGGGAAATATATGCAAAGATGAACAATGGTGCCTTGCATGTCAATGGAGAGGAGAAGCTTACACTTTGGACATCTGAATGGAAGGAATCATAGATTTCTACTCGAAGAAAAAACATGAAGGAGGAGGGGTTGTTGGAAAGGAAATAGCCAATGCCATGGTCCATATGACCAAGATGGCTAGTGGGCTAGAAGTAAATGCCAATCTAGCCCAAAGGGAGAGCACATATAGAGCTATGTATAGCATTTTCTGACATGTGCTCTCACACATTGCACTTTCCATTGCAAGTGCTATGTTGAGAGTTCACTCTCAACATCATGTGATCATATATGTGCATAGCACTAACCTTATAGAGTGCTATAAAGGAAAGGGTTAGATCTCCTAACCCTAACCCTAAATGGGTTTGTATATATTCTATTTTTTCAACTAAATCTAGTGTACAGTTAGTCATTTGTGGTGTGCTCTCTAGCTGTGTCCTCGCTCCTCATCTCCACTCTTCTCCTCTCCCCTCTTCATATTTTGTCATGGTATCAGAGCTCCCTTGCCTTTTGCTGAGGCATTGCGATCCGTAAGAGAGAGTGTGAGACAGATTGAGAGATTGAGAGTTTGTGTTCATTCTTTCACTTTCGTTGAGTGATAGAATTTCCATCCATGTGAGAGAGATTTATGTTCTTTCTGTGAGAAAGAGAGGCTCGTCTATTCCCTAATATTCAAAGAGGAAGAGAGGTTGTGAAAGCCACAAGAAGGAGAGAGAGACCTTTTCAAGACTCTATAGCAAGCGGGTTCAACGAATGGCTCAACAAGCATCTTTGATTTGAGGAGTTCTTTGTGAAAGGTTCAGTTCTCTTCTACATCTACTCATTGGTTTGGTTCTTTGAGAGAGGGTGCTTATCTTCTTCATGAAGGTCCTGTGAGGTCACAATGAAGAAGGTTTTGTGAGGTTGTAGACTCAAAAGCCTCTTGACAAAATATGAAGAGGGGAGAGGAGAAGAGTGGAGATGAGGAGAGAGGGCACAGCTAGAGAGCACACCACAAATGACTAACTGTACACTAGAATTAGTTGAAAAAATAAAATATATACAAACCCTTTTAGGGTTAGGGTTAGGGGATCTAACCCTTTCCTTTATAGCACTCTATAAGGTTAGTGCTATGCACATATGATCACGTGATGGTGCTATGCACACATGATCACATGATGTTGAGCGTGAACTCTCAACACCTTCCCTCAAGATCAACATCATGAAGTAGGCCTTCCCTCAAGATGATGATTCTGGGGAATCAAAGAAGGACTGAGCATTACATTCCATCACACCCCTTTAATGGGAATGTCCTTCCTCTACATCAAACCAAGAGCTAGGCGGTGTTTCTCAAATAGCTCTTTACCGAGTGGTTTGGTAAAGATGTCTGCAACATTCTCTTTGCTATCACAATGCTGCAGTGTGCTCTTTTTGGCCAATGGTTGAGCCGATTGATTATCACGGTATATTGTTGTTGGCTTTGTCTCATCAAAGTAATTTGTTTCTGATAATAGTCTTCTGAGCCATATAGCCTCACATGCACCTGTAGTGAGTGCTCTATATTCTGCTTCAGTCGAGGACAAAGAAACAGTTGGTTGTTTGTTTGACAACCATGATATAGCACCTTGACCAAGGAAAAATGCATATCCCTATGTCGATCTCCTGGTCTCATGATCTCTAGCATAGTCACTATCACAGTATCCATGCAACCATGGATGACTTCCTCTGTATTCTATCCCAAATTGTCTTGTACCTCTGATGTATCTCAAGACTCTTTTGGCTGCATTCGAGTGAGACTGTTTTGGATTTGCCATAAACTGTGCTAGTGAGCTTACTGCATAACAAATATCTGGCCATGTGATTGTCAGATATATAAGAGATCCAATGAGTTGCCTGTAGTATCTGTCATTGACTGTAGGCTTTTCTAAATCTTTAGTAAGTTTCAAACTCTGTTCCATGGGAGTGGCTGCAATCTTGCAATCTGCCATATGAAACTTCTTCAGGAGACTGTCAACATACTTGAGTTGACTCATGAATGTGCTATCTAAATCTCTCTAGAACTCAATTCCAAGACAATAGTGCATAAGTCCAAGATCTTTCATGTTGAACTCTGCAGATAAGTCTTGTTTTAGTTTTCTGATGAAGCTATCCTTGCTTCCTGTCACAATCAGATCATCTATGTACAAAAGTGCAATGGTAATGTCGTCCCCTTAAACTTTGTAGTAGAGAGTATGATCTGCATTGGACTTCATGTATCCCAGATCAGCAAAATACTTATCAATTCTGCTGTACCAACTTCTGGGTGCTTGCTTTAAGCCATAGAGACTTTTCTTGAGATGGCAAACCTTGTTCTCCTTTCCTGGTTCAACATAACCTGCAGGTTGTTGCATGTAGACTTCCTCGTCTAGATAACATTGAGAAACACATTCTTGACATCGAGCTGATACACATTCCATTTACTGAGTGTCGCTAGTGATATCAAGAACCGTATGGAATCCATCTTTGCTACTGGAGCATAAGTCTCATCATAATCTTGGCCATATTGTTGTGCAAATCCTTTTGCAACTCTTTTGCAACTAATTTGGCTTTGTATCTCTGAATACTGCCATCTAGATTGTACTTCACTTTGTATACCCATTTGTTGGTTATGGCCTTCTTTCCTGGTGGAAGGTCACATAATTCCCAAGTGTTATTTTTATACAAAGCATCCATTTCTTCATTCATAGCAGTTTGCCATTCTGGCTTATCTACTGCGTCTTCGAAGTGCGTCTTCGAAGTACACTGGCTCTTTTGTAGCCATGATGGTAGTCATAAGAGCATAGTTGGTGGTTTCCACCTGAATTGCTTTGCCTTTCTGAGCATATGTCAATCTGGCTGGTGGTCTGCTTTCCCTAGTAGACCGTCTGAGCTGCTGTGGCGCTGCTTGGGGTGTTGCTGGCAATTCTTGCTCTTCTTCATGAACTTGTTCTGTAGATGACTGTGAAGTCGATGCTTCTATCTCCTGTGTAGGTGAGGTTTTCCATTCTGATTCCTCATCGAAGAGTACATCTCTGGAGATAATGACTTTGCGGTTGATGGGATCATACAATTTGTATGCTTTGCTTTCTTCACTGTAGCCAACCATGATGCATTTGTGTGACTTCGCATTCAATTTCCTACGATGATCATCATGTATGTGGGCATATGCTATGCAACCAAATATGCAGAGATGCCCAATGTGTGGCTTGTGTCTAGTGAATGCTTCATAAGGAGTCATACCTTGTATCGGTTCGGTAGGAAGCCGATTAAGCAAATAGTTAGCTGTAGCTATTGCTTCTGCCCAATACTAATTTGGAAGATTCTTTTCACTAAGCATTGCTCTAGCACTGTCTGCTAAAGTCCCATTCTTCCTTTCAGCTCTTGCATTTTGCTGAGGAGTATCTGCACATGTGAATTGTCTTCGAATGCCGTGACTTTTGCAAAAGTTCATGAATGTTGAAGACATGTATTCACCTCCTCTATCTGATCTCATGACCTTGATCTTTTTGCCTGTCTGGTTTTCTACCATGGCTTTGAATTCTTGAAATCTGGCAAACACTTCAGATTTCTCTTTCAGGAAGTAGACCCAACAATATCTACTGTAGTCGTCGATGAAGGTCAAGTAATAAAGTGAACCATTGATGCTGCAGGTCTGGGCATAACCCCATACATCTATATGAATCAAATCAAGAATACCTCGTGCACGAGAGGTACTTCTGACAAAGTTGGTTCGCTTTTGTTTGCCGAAGCAGCAGGCTTCACAAACTTTTCCAAGAAACTATAGCTTCGGAATCCCAATTGCCATATTTTGATTCCTGAGATCTAACAAGTACTTGAAGTTGACATGACCATATCTCTTGTGCCATTTTGCAGATAGTGGCATCTGTTGCATTTGAGCTGACATGGCATGCTTATCTGGTACTGTAGCTAGCATCCTGTATAAGCATCCTTCCTTGACACCTTTTGCTACTAGCTGACCTCTTTTGGATTTGTCTCTGATAGTGCATTCATCACCGTCGAAGATGACTTTGTAGTTGTGTTCCGTCATTTGACCTACTGACAAAAGGTTCTTGCTGAGCTTCAGAACATAGAGCACATCTTTGACTAATCCTTTTGTACCAGTGAAATTGTTCATATGGATAACACCTGTCCCTTGAACCGGATTCGGTGTATTGTCTGCTGTGTAGATGACATTCTTTTGACCTTCTAATGGCTTCATTTCTATGAACCATTCCTGATGATTTGTCATATGAGATGATGCACCGCTGTCAATGTACCAAGGATCCTGTTCCACTTGGTCGACTTGATAGCTAAAATCCTCTTTGAAATCAGTGTCTAGGTGCATTGTATCAGTCTGATGCAATTGCTCACTTGCAAGAAACATATTTCCATGTTCATTTGCAAAATGATTGTGACTAGAATGTCCACCATGATGATTTCCTCTTCCTCGGGAATTCCCTCGATTACTGCTGGATTGATCGCCTTTGTCATACTGCTTCTTGTGGCAATCTCTTTCATAGTGTCCAAACTTGTGACAGTAGTTGCATTGAATGTTTGACACATTGGTGGATGCAATCTCTCGTCCTTGAAATCTTCCTCTGTTGGAATGATATCCTCTTTGCTGATTTTGATGTTGCTGAGGATGATGCTGATGATGATGCTGATTCTGACTTTGATTTTGTTGATGATGACCACTTTTCTGATATGATCTACCTCTGTTTCTGCCTTTGCCTCTGCTTCTGTCTGAAGCTGTGAATGCCTGATCATTAGAATGACCTTTACGTGCTTGAATGGCCTGAGTCCTGAGTTCTTCGCCAAGTAGAACTGACTGAAGTTCTTCCAGTGTTGGAATTTGCCGTTGGATGGCAATACTCTGGACTAGATTCTCATATCCTTCTCCTAGTCCATTCAGGATTACTTGAACCATTTCTACGGGATTCATAGTCTCTCCTGCTGCTACAAGTTGATTGTTGTAGTCTTTGATGCGGAGTACATAAGCATGACCAGTTTCATTGCTATTGCGGAAACTCTAGTTGATCTGGTTTCTCACGGTGAGAATCCTGGATGTGTTCTTGGACTCGTAGAGAGCTGCAAACATATCCCATGCTTCTTTTGATGTCTTGACTGTGTTGAGCTGTCCTAGCATGACATCTTGCACATTCTGCTTGATCAGGTGATAGGCATACTTGTCTTTCTTATCCCATTCTGCTTGAGCTCGGGCAATGGCAGGATCTGCTACTGGTGCAAAAACTATTTGTGTAGATGTAGATCCCGATGTAGATCCCATTGCTGGTACTGTGACAACAGATGGAGTAGAGCTACTGGTGGCTGGATCAGCCAATGGTCTAGGTATAGATCCATCGACATACTCCCATTTGTCCTGAAGCACAAGAATGGTCTCCATTTGGTATTTCCATGTACCGTAATTGGAGTTGTCTAACTTAGCAGATGCCTCCAGATTGAGGTTGCTAGTCGACATGGTGCAAACAATGTACTCAAAAGTGTCTTGAAAAACTCTGTATGAATCACTGCAAATACACTGAAGATGCCAAGTGAAATCTCTGTACCGTCGGTGAAGATAGAACTGCAGTAAATAAGATCTGATCTGTGTTACAAGGCTTGTGGCAATGATGCCGGGAATAGCCAAGAGGCTTTACAAGGCTAAAAAATGATGTGCACGATGCCGTGAGATAGCCAAATAGGCTTTACAATGGTGGCATGTGTGTGTGAAATCAAGTGCTATCTGCCCACTGAATCAATCTGCAATGCCTCTAAACTCTGAAGTCTGCTCACTGAACTGATGAACGTAAGGTTTTAGGTAATGTAATGATGTGAAATCGGATGTGAGCGTATGGACTGACTCCGAGTAGGTACTAGTCAGGAATTTCGGGCATGGCTTAGATTGGCAACTTGGGGAATTCAAAGCATCCCCTCTATGGCGATCTAGTCTACTTTGATCTAGATCTAAACCAACCATCGATCGATGAAAGAGTAGCAAATAATTCCTTTTCTTTTGTTCTTTTTAAGTGCTGGGTCAGATGCGTCGATGTAGAGGCAAATGTGCGTGAAGGAAGTGGTTTTGTCGGCGAGGCTCAAATGTGAGTGTAACTTGTGCCGAAATGTGTGCGTGATGTGACGAGTGCATAGAGCACAAAAAAACGAGCGACTTTCCTTTTTGGAGCACCCTCAAATTCTTTCTGGATCAAGAGATACGACGATCTAGGTGGAGGGGCAAAAGGAGTGCAAATGGTGCTCAATGATGATGTGTCACTGTGAGTCACATGCAGTGATGATGTGGCACTGTGCTTAGTAAGAGGTGTGCCAGTGAAGCTCTGTGCTGAGGTGGCAGGAGTGTGCACATGCAGTGTGTGCACAGTGTGCCTGGCAAGGGACTGTGCCTGCAGGGGTCTCAGTGCTGACTGGACTGCTGAGGTGGCACAGATGATGTCAACAGGGTGATGTGGCAATGTTGACGTGGCACTGATGATGTGTCCCTGATGATGTGGCATAGGTAACGTGGCTGATGATGTGGCATAGATGATGTGGCTGATGATGTGTCACCGATGATGTGATAAGTGACGTGGCTGATGATGTGTCACTGATGATGTGGCAGGTGATGTGGTATTCGATGGTGATGTGGCAGTCGATGATGATGTGGCAGATGATGATTACGTGGTAGTGCTGACGTGGGATGATGTGGCAGTGGTGATGTGTCAGTTGACGTGGTGCTAGTGACGTGGCACTATGGATAAGGGTGCCACGTTGACGAAGCTCTAGGGTGTGGTGACCTTGAGGATAGGGTCCAAGTCAACTACCACGTGTCGTAAGAACAACGACCGGAATCTTTTGAGATTCTGACAGAATCTCAAAGATTCCATCTTCTTGACAGAATCTCAAAGATTCCATCTTCTTCTTCGATGGAGCCCTTTAGAGATCTCCGCTCGTTGGTGGCGCCCGTGTTGTAGTAGATGGCGATGGAGATGGCACGTGAGTTCGCGATGAGCCCGTTGTTGTTGCGCGGAGTGGCCGTTTGATGCTTTCGAGGGTCGTCGATGCTTTCATCGATGCTTTCGCCCGTGTGTGTGCGCAGATGGAGGCGACCTTTGCCAAGACTAGCGCAGCTCGTGGGTGTTCAGTTTTAGAGTGTTGAGGAGCTATGGGGGTGCCATCCGCGCTGGAGGCAGTCTTCGTTGAAGATGCCGTTCGTTGGTGATGGAGCGCAGGCCAGCGATGGAGCCTTAGCTTCGATGTGGGTGGTGTTTGCCATAGAGCTAGGAGCTAGAAGCTGGAGCCGCGAAAGGAGGTTGCCCATCCATTATAGGCAGTGTAGAAGATGCTTTGTAGGAGGCTAGGTACGTCGGTTGGAGTCCCCTGTCGATAGCGCAGGCTTGAGAAGACTGCGGGTTCAGGGCACCGATTGCCATGAGCATGGAGGCGGCTCCCAATGGCTGACTGTGAAGGCCTTGTGTAGAAGACCTTTGAGGCTGCCTTTGAAGCGGTCATTTGAAGAGGAAGCTTGTGCATGGGCATTCGTTGGAGAGGTATTTGTTGCAAAGGAGCAAGCTAACCTTCTCTCAAAACAACAGGCTCTCCCTCAAAGGCTCAAAAGTACTCAGAGAAAGTACACATCTCTCTTTCTCATAGATTTGAAATCGGAAACCTCCCTCTCTCTCACTGAATCTCCCAAGAAGCACTCAAAGAAAGAATAATGGACGGAAATTTCCTCTCAATGGACGGAAATTTCTCTCAACGGAAGTGAACTCTCACAAGAACACTCGAGAACTCTCAATCTCATAATCTCTCTCACACTCTCAAGAAGAATGGTGCCTCAGCGGAAGGCAGAACCAAGCTCTGATACCATGACAAAATATGAAGAGGGGAGAGGAGAAGAGTGGAGATGAGGAGAGAGGGCACAGCTAGAGAGCACACCACAAATGACTAACTGTACACTAGAATTAGTTGAAAAAATAGAATATATACAAACCCTTTTAGGGTTAGGGTTAGGGGATCTAACCCTTTCCTTTATAGCACTCTATAAGGTTAGTGCTATGCACATATGATCACGTGATGGTGCTATGCACACATGATCACATGATGTTGAGCATGAACTCTCAACAACTCTATCTACTAGCCGGCTATACACCTATTGCCTCCAACACGACACATCAGCTGCTCTAGCAGCTTTGTCCATGCTCTAACCTCCTGCAAGCTCACACAACGTCCTGCTCACAAGGATCTCGAGTGGCCAACATTCAGACGGTATGTCATAGTAGCTCATTCCATAGCCTTATCTAAGCTCATAGCTCTAAAGAAAAGGCTCTTACTATAGGTGCAACTCCACTAACAGACTCCACTACAAGCTCTCGCCTACTTTAGTGCTCACACCTCTACAGCAGCACTGAGGCGACCTCCTAGCCAAAGCAGTGACCTCCTTCAATGAATCTACTACTCACGGGCAGCCAAGAAAATCCCAATGCCAGCACACAGCTAGCTTAGTTGTCTCGAATAGCCACCTCCAGTAGCAAATGCCTCGTAGACGAATCTCCCAGGGCCAACGAGCCACTCCTCTAGCAAAGTCACCATGCTCCAACGCTCCAATAGGGTCCTTGCAATGCATCCAATAACTTAACGGCTCCAACGACCTCTACGACCATCAACAGGATCCATCGAGCTCCTATCGACCTCCAAAATGGCCTCCTCACAACCAACTAAACGGCCTCCTATTGACCTCCAAAATGGCCTCCTCACAACGAACTGAATGAGCTACGGCTTCTCTCCTACAGCAACAGATCTCACGAGAGCATCGCCAGGAGGAACAATGCATTTTGTGCTTCTCATAGACGGAATCTAAAAGATTTTATCAGAATCTAAAAGATTTCGGCTGGCAAACACATCCCGAAACGTGGCAAGTTGGCCACCCTTTGTTAACATCATCCTCAGCAGCATCAGAATCAGCAAAAAGGAAATCATTCCAATCGAGGAAGATTTCAAGGACGAGGGAATGCATCCACCAATGTGTCAAGCATTCAGTGCAACTACTATCACAAGTTTGGACACTATGAAAGAGATTGCCGCAAGAAGCTGTACAACCAAGGCAGTCAATCCAAAGTAATCGAGGGAATTTTCAAGGCAGAGGAAACCATCTTGGTGGACATTCTAGTCACAATCATTTTGCAAATGAACATGGAAATATATTTCTTGCAAGTGAGGAAATGTAGCAAAGTGGTACAGTGTACCCATACACTTATTTAAACCCAAAAAGGACTTCAACTATCAAATCGACCAAGTGGGACAGGATCCTTGGTACATTGATAGCGGTGCATCATCTCACATGACAAATCATCAGGAATGGTTCACAGAACTAAAGCCATTAGAAGGACAGAAGAATGTCATCTACACAACAGACAATACACCGAATCCAGTTCAAGGGACAGGTGTTATCCCTATGAACAATCTCACTGGTGCAAAAGGATTGGTGAAAGATGTGCTCTATGTTCCAAAGCTCAGTAAGAACCTTTTGTCAGTAGGTCAAATGATGGAACACAATTACAAAGTCATCTTCGACGGTGATGAATGACTATCAGAGATAAATCCAAAAGATGTCAACTAGTAGCAAAAGGTGTCAAGGAAGGATGCTTATACAGAATGCTAGCTTTAGTACTAGATAAGCATGCCATGTCAACCCAACTGCAACAGATGCCACTATCTACAAAATGGCACAAGAGATATGGTCATGTCAACTTCAAGTACTTATTAGATCTCAGGAATCAAAATATGGCAGATGTATGGGCTTATGCCTAGACCCGCAGCATCAATGGTTCACTTTATTACTTGACTTTCATCGATGACTATAGCAAATATTGTTGGGTCTACTTTCTGAAAGAGAAATTTGAAGTGTTTTCCAGATTTCAAGAATTCAAAGCCATGGTAGAAAACCAGACAGGCAGAAAGATCAAAGTCATGAGATCAGACAGAGGAGGTGAATACATGTCTTCAACATTCATGAACTCTTGCAAAAATCACAACACACGAAGACAATTCACATGTGCAGATACTCCTCAACAAAATGCAAGAGCTGAAAGGAAGAATGGGACTTTAGCAGATAGTGCTAGAGCAATGCTTAGTGAGAAGCATCTTTCGAATCAATATTGGGCAGAAGCAATAGCCACTGCAAACTATTTGCTTAATCAGCTTCCTACCGAACCGATATAAGGTATGACTCCTTATGAAGCATTCACTAGACACAAGCCACACATTGGGAATCTCAGCATATTTGGTTGCATAGCATATGCCCACATACATGATGATCATCATAGGAAATTGGATGCGAAGTCACACAAATGCATGATGGTTGGCTACAGTGAAGAAAGCAAAGCATACAAATTGTATGATCCCATAAAACACAAAGTCATTATCTCCAAAGATGTAATATTTTATGAGGAATCAAAATGGAAAACCTCACCTACACAGGAGATAGAAGCATCAACTTCACAATCATCTACAGAACAGGTTGATGAAGAAGATCAAGAATTGCTAGAAACACCCTAAGCAGAGCCATAGTAGCTCAGATGGTTTACTAGGAAAAGCAATTCAGGTTGAAACCACCAACTATGCTCTTATGACTACCATCATGGCTATAGAAGAGCCAGTGTACTTTGAAGACATAATAGACAAGACATAATGGCAAACTGCTATGAATGAAGAAATGGATGCTTTGTATAAGAATAATACTTGGGAATTATGCGACCTTCCACCATGAAAGAAGGCCATAGCAAACAAATGGGTATAAAAAGTGAAGTACAATCCAGATGGAAGTATTCAAAGATACAAAGCCAGACTAGTTGCAAAAGGATTTGCACAACAATATGGTCAAGACTATGATGAGACTTATGCTCCAGTAGCAAAGATGGATTCCATATGGTTCTTGATATCACTAGTGACACTTAGCAAATGGAATGTGTATTAGCTCGATGTCAAGAATGTGTTTCTCAATGGTTATCTAGACGAGGAAGTCTACATGCAACAACCAACAGGTTATGTTGGACCAGGAAAGGAGAACAAGGTTTGCCATCTCAAGAAAAGCCTCTACAGCTTAAAGCAAGCACCTAGAAGTTGGTACAGTAGAATTGACAAGTATTTTGCTGATCTGGGATACATGAAATCCAATGCAGATCATACTCTCTACTACAAAGATGATCTGATTGTGATAGGAAGCAAGGATAGCTTCATTAGAAAATTGAAACAAGACTTATCTACAGAGTTCGACATGAAAGATCTTGGACTTATGCACTATTTTCTTGGAATTGAGTTTTGGAGAGATTCAGATAGCACATTCATGAGTTAGATCAAGTATGTTGACAGCGTCTTGAAGAAGTTTCATATGGTAGATTGCAAGATTGCAGCCACTCCCATGGAACAGAGTTTGAAACTTACTAAAGATTCAGAAAATCCTATAGTCAATGATAGGTACTACAGGCAGCTCATCGAATCTCTTATATATCTGACTATCACTCCGCGAGATATGTGTTATGTAGTAAGCTCACTAGCATAGTTTATGGCAAATCAAAAATAGTCTCACTGGAATGCAGCCAAAAGAGTCTTGAGATACATCAGAGGTACAAGACAGTTTGGGATAGAATACAGAGTAAGTCATCCACGGTTGCATGGATACTATGATAGTGACTATGCCGGAGATCATGAGACCAGGAGATCGACACAAGGATATGCATTTTTCCTTGGTCAAGGTGCTATATCATGGTTGTTAAACAAATAGCCAACTGTTTCTTTGTCTTTGACTAAAGCAAAATATAGAGCACTCACTGTAGGTGCATGTGAGGTTATATGGCTCAAAAGACTATTGTTAGAAACAGATTACGTTGATGAGTCAAAGCCAACAACAGTATACTGTGATAATCAATCGGCTCAAGCATTGGCCAAGAATCTAGTATATCACTCCAGGACAAAGCACATTGATGTCAGAGAGCACTTCATTAGAGAAAGAGTGTTACTTGGTGACATCACACTTTAGCATTGTGATGGCAAAGAAAATGTTGCAGACATCTTTACCAAACGACTTGGTAAAGAGCTATTCGAGAAACACCGACTAGCTCTTGGTTTGACACAGAGGAAGGACATTCCCATTAAAGGGGTGTGATGGAATGTAATGCTCAGTCCTTCTTCGATTCCCCAGAATCATCATCCTGAGGGAAGGCCTACTTCATGATGTTGATCTTGAGGGAAGGTGTTGAGAGTTCATGCTCAACATCATGTGATCACGTGCGCATAGCATCATCATGTGATCATATGTGCATAGCACTAACCTTATAGAGTGCTATAAAGGAAAGGGTTAGATCCCCTAACCCTAACCCTAAATGGGTTTGTATATATTCTATTTTTTCAACTAAATCTAGTGTACAGTTAGTCATTTGTGGTGTGCTCTCTAGCTATGCCCTCTCTCCTCATCTCCACTCTTCTCCTCTCCCCTCTTCATATTTTGTCATGCTAACCTTGCATGAACCAGTGGGCAAGGGAGGAGAAGGAAGTTATTTTGTATACAAGTTGTGGGCATCCCAAATCTTAGGCCAACATCATGGTATGATAGAAAGAGGAGTGATAGAGGTGATGCCCATGCTCATCTAGCACTAAAGAATGAGCTAGAGATGACAGTGGTCCATATAGCTATTTGTCGAGTATTGGGGTACTCACTCACCCAAGAGCTTTGGGTTATCACTCCATTTTTTAATGATGGATGTGTGCATGATATGATGATGTGTCTCCCATAGCGTTGTGGAGCATATGTGAGATGGGTTAAGACCATGCATCTAAGAGAAGAACCTCACTATGACTGGAACTCTCCACTCACCAAGTTGCGAGCACAGTTATTATGTCACCATGCTTTATCCATTACTACTGTTATTGCCAGTGGTTTGAGAGCACTCCACAAACAAAGATATGCACACACCAATCTACAAGCAACCAACTACAGGTTGGACTTCACAGGGGATGACGAGTCTGTTCGAGTAGGGATGTTCGAGTAGGGATTACTAATTGGGGAAGAAGCCTCCACTGGTCCAAAAGTAGGTATCCACAAAACCTAGCTTATGCTCCTCCAAAGGCATTTCCATGGTTAGCGCTAGAATTGTATGCATGGACAAATACACATACAAATACTAGGGTCACATGGGCACAAGAGTCAGATTGTTTTGCTATTGGTTGGCTATGTAAAGAAATTGCCAACTTTCTCTTAGATGATGTAGGAGCTCTCGATGATAACTTGGTGAAAGGACACATTGCAATAAAACTCTTGGTTGAATGTGGAAACTCGCTATGCAGGATTGAACCAAAGGAGTGATACCATGGAAGAAATTTTTACAACAATGCATAGTTTGAATTGCTGACTCACAAGAGTCCAGGTCAATGCAACACAAGTATCATTTCTATGATAGGGAACATGACACCCTATTTGTGCAGCATGCTTTTCTACTACATTGGGAATGGCTGAAAAAGGAAAATCCCCATGCACAAAATATAAAACAACATTTAGATGGTGCTGCCTCTCAATTTAAATCAACTTGTGGATTCTACTATGTCTCAAGGTTCAAATCCCTGATCGATCTATACATGATGTGGAATTTCTTTGGGTCTAGCCATGTCAAGGGTAAACATGATGGATGTGGTGTTGTTATTAAGCAAGCTCTGTTTAAACACCAATTAGCATGCCCTGAAGAAAACCTCAATGATGCCCATGATGTTGTAACATGGCTTACAGCCAACCTCTCCACAGGCATGCATTCAACATACAGTAAAAACAAGAAAAATATCTTGTTTCTGCAATGTGTGCATCATAGGGGATCATAATGATTGTGAGAACATTGCAACTATGATGACATGGGAGCGAGTTCAAGTTTTCCCTCTACAGTCATATGGAGTGACAAACAATGGAGAGACAAACAACTCATCACATTTTGGGGAGAGTTTCGATGACCTCATTGACTATCTGAAAGAGGGGGATAACTTTGCAGTTATCGCAAATTTTGGCGAGAACGAGGAAGATGACCCATACTTTCTGTTGCAATGCACAAAACCTAAGTACAAAGTTGAGGAAACATTTAAGGATAATTGGGGAACAACCTATGAGAAGTGGGATGTAGTAGTTGGAGATTGTTGGTACAAAAAAACATCCAAGAGAGGTTGCAATTATGAACTGCTACATAAAAACATGTGTGTACTATCATCTAGTAAGAGCTATTAAGTTCTAGATGCAACATATGCCACAACAAAAGAAGGGAAAGAGTGTTTTCAAATTGGATTTAGACATGCATGAGCACATCTTGGGGTGTCTTGGAGCAGTGGACAAGGACGACTGAGATAGTATGAAGAAAATGTATGTAGTCTCATTGCAAGGAAACAATATGTCCACTTGTCCTACAAAATGGAATTTGTATTTGAGACTATGCTTCTTTTTAGTATATCCCAGACAACCACCATTCTGGTTTTATTAAATTGTTTTTTTAAATCCCAAATGGTAAATCCATGCTTGTTTTTAGTATATCCCAACAACCACTGTGCTGATTTCCTATAACAAATCCACACATCTGACAAATCCATTCATCTTGTAATAATAGAACCAAACCACCACACTATTGGCTGTCAATATCCTAGTGCAACCAACCACCGCACTGGCGATAACTTATCCTACACTAATCGTGCACTACTACCATGCTATCCCTACACTACTGCCATGCTATCCTAAAATTTTTTGCACAATATGCATTTCGGGCCCTGTTGCATAGCAAGATAGGCATCCGATTTAACTATTGTAGTCATCAATACCACATTCTTGCTCTATACATGATGAGGTTGCTTCTTGATTCCTTCCTCATCCTAAGGCCATGGATTTTCTTCTTCATCTCCTCCACTTTTTGCTCACTCTGTGCAACAGATTCATCTGAATCCTTAGCATTTGTTGAAGCTGCATAAGTTGCTAAAAAACATCTTCATGGGCCATTTCCAATACATCCTCTAGTTTGAAAATCTCTTAGTACGATGGACTACTTTTCATAACTCTCAAAAGCCAAGCTCGTGCACACATCTATCGTGATCTTCTTGCAGGGTCTTGTAGCTTACTCTTTGGACTTCTAATAGTGTTTCAAAAATACAATCCTCACCATGGCTGTTGCAAATTGCTCCATCATGGTGGCTAGAACTTGCTCCACCATGGCTACTCTTTGCATCCTTCCTGGCCTGGGGAGATGCCTCATTGTCTTCTCCACCCCGGCTAGGCCTTGAAGCTCTCTCACAGTTCTTGCATAACCTTTTTGGTTTTTTCATTCTCCCTTTTCACCTCCTCCATCATTTCGTCTTTTTCAATGTTCAATGCATTTTGCATGTTGTAGAGCCGTTTGTAAAGACCCTCCTTTTCAGCTCTTTGATCTTCAAGATCCTTTTGCATCTTTTCTAGCTCCTTGTTTGCCATGTCCCTATCATTTCTCACTTCTTCTAGCCTATCTCAAAGCTCCTTCATGTGCTTCTCTTCTTATTCTCTTCTATTTCTTTCCATGTCAACCAATTTTGTAGTTGCCTTAGCTTGCTCTTGTGGCTTAAAGCCTCCTCTACCTTGGCTTCTACACCTTCCCTGATACTTTTCTCAAGTTGCACTGCCTTTGCTGCATCAGTGGCTTTTTCTTGTAGAAAATTCACCTTTTGAGACATCTGCTTATTGTATTGCTCAAAAATCCCTTTGAGGGTATATGCCATCAGGTGTATTGCAACTCCAATGGACTGAGATGACAATTGGGATGTGCCATCCATGCAATTCTTTAGGTTTGTTAACATGCTCTTTGAGATCACCCTTGAGAAAGATACATCTTTGCTAGCTCCTTGTCTACCATGTCCCTATCATTTCTCACTTCTTCGAAGCTCCTTCATGCACTTCTCTGCTTCTTCTCTTCTATTTCTTTCCATGTTGACCAATTTTGTAGTGGCCTTAGCATGGTCTTGTGCCTTCAAGCCTCCTCTACCTTGGTTTTTGCACCTTCCCTAATACTTTTCTCAAGCTGCACTGCCTTTGTTGCATTGGTGGCTTTCTCTTATAGAAAATTCACCTTCTGAGACATCTACTTATCGTATTGCTCAAAAATCCCTTTGAGGGTAGATGCCATCAAGTGCATTAAAACTCCAATGGACTGAGATGGCAATTGGGATTTGCCATCCATGCAATTCTTTAGGTTGGTTAACATGCTCTTGGAGATCGCCCTTGAGAAAGATACATCATGTCCTTTCTTTTGCTCTACTACTGCTTGAACCTACCAAAAATTGTAGGTTCCTCTTGTATCAGAAAAGAAGTGAATGGTCTTCTTCAGCACATCTTGGAGGTTTGTTGGCAAGCTCAAAATCTTGACTCCACCATCTTTACTAATTTGAGTGTTGGGGTATACATCTAGAATATCCTATCTCTTCCACTACTTCTTAAAAAATGTGCTTGGAAACTGCCTCTAGAAATTCCTAGAGCATTTTCAATCACACTTTCATTGATGGAATCTTTTGACCTTGACAAACTAGTTGCCCCTCCATGTTCACCTCCTATACCAACCTGGTGAAGTTTTGGAGAGCATCCAAATTGGGCTTTTGAAGAGCAAGAGAGGAGCTCCCATATGTCATGATTTCAAGATCAGGGGAGGAGGGGCTCGTCCACTATGTTGTAGAGGGGGAGGAAAGATTGTGTGAGGAGATCCCACAATCTGTAGGGTCCATTTGAGAGGGGATAGAAGTTTGAGAAAAAGTGCAAGGGAGATAGAAATGGTCGAGAGGGATAGAAGATGAAATAGTGAAGGATATGGAATAGTGGAGGATTGAGTCTGCAGTCTGATTGCAAGGTCTGATTGCAAAGTCTGATTGCAAGGGAGAAAGTAATGGCCGAGAGGGATAGAAAATGAAGCAGTGAAGGAAATGGAATAGTGGAGGCTTGAGATTGCAAGGGAGAACAAAATGGTTGAGAGGGATAGAAGACGAAACATTTAAGGGAATGGAATAGTGGTTTGTAGCCCAACTACACTATCAAGGTGAGAGCTGCTACGGTGGTTGTAGCTTGACTACTATCAAGGTGAGGGCCACTACGATGCTTGGCCTGAATTTTTGTTCTTCTTCATCTCCTCCACTTTTTGCTCACTCTATGCAATAGATTCATCTGAATCCCTCAGCATCTGTTGAAGCTACATAAATTGGTAGAAAACATCTTCATGGGCGATTTCCAAGACATCCATCCACTCTAGTTTGGAAATCTCTCAGTAATATGGACTACTTTTCATAACTATCGAAAGCCACGACAAGCTCGTGGACACATATATCGTGATCTTCTTGCAGGGTCTTGTAGCTTACTCTTTGGACTTCTAATAGTGTTTCAAAAAAACAACCCTCACCGTGGCTACTGCAAATTGCTCCACCGTGGTGGCTGGAACTTGCTCCACCATGGCCACTCTTTGCATCCTTCCTAGCCTAGGGAGATGCCTCATTGTCTTCTCCACCTCGGTTGGCCTTGAAGCTCTCTCTCAGTTCTTGCATCACCTAGGCTTTTGCATTCTCGCTTTTCACCTCCTCCATCATCTGGTCTTTTTCAATGTTCAATGTATTTTGCATGTTGCAGAGCTCCTTGTCTGCCATGTCCCTATCATTTCTCACTTCTTTGAAGCTCCTTCATGCACTTCTCTGCTTCTTCTCTTCTATTTCTTTCTATATCAACCAATTTTGTAGTGGCCTTAGCGTGCTCTTGTGACTTCAAACCTCCTCTACCTTGGTTTTTGCACCTTCCCTGATACTTTTATCAAGCTGCACTGCCTTTGTTGCATTGGTGGCTTTCTCTTGTAGAAAATTCACCTTCTAAGACATCTGCTTATCGTATTGCTCAAAAATCCCTTTGAGGGTAGATGCCATCAGGTGCATAACAACTCCAACGGACTGAGATGGTAATTGGGATTTGCCATCCATGCAATTCTTCAAGTTGGTTAACATGCTCTCAGAGATTGCCCTTGAGAAAGATACATCACGTCTTTCTCTTGCTCTACTACTGCTTGAACCTGCCAAAACTTACAGGTTCCTCTCGTATCAGAAAAGAAATGAATGGTCTTTTTCAGCACATCTTGGAGGTCTGTTGGCAAGATCAAAATCTTGACTCCACCATCTTTACTAATTTGAGCATTGGGGTCTATGTCTAGAATATCCTGTCTCTTCCACTACTTCTCGAAAAAATGTGCTTGGAAATTGCCTCTAGAAATTCCTAGAGCATTTTCAATCATGCTTTCATTGATGGTAATCTTTTGACCTTGACAAACTAGTTGCCCCTCCTTCATGTTCACCTCCTGTACCAACCTGGTGAAGTTTTGAAGAGCATCCAAATTGGGCTTTTGAAGAGTAGGAGAGGAGCTCCCATATGTCATGATTTCAAGATCAGGGAGGAGGGGCGCTTGCACTATGTTGCAGAGGGGGAGGAAAGATTGTGTGAGGAGCTCTCGGACTCTGCAGTGTCCATTATGAGAGGGGATAGAAGTTTGAGAAAGAGTGCAAGGGAGATGGAAATGGTTGAGAGGGTAGAAGATGAAATACTGAAGGAAATGGAATAGTGGAGGCTTGAGTTTATAGTCCGATTGCAAGTCCGATTGCAAGGGAGAAAGCAATGGTCAAGAGGGATAGAAAATGAAGCAGTGAAGGAAATGGAATAGTGGAGGCTTGAGATTGCAAGGGAGAATAAAACAGTTGAGAGGGATAGAAGATGAAACATCTAAGGGAATGGAATAGTGGTTCGTAGCCCAACTACACTATCAAGGTGAGAGCCACCATGGCGGTTGTAGCTCTACTACTGTCAAGATGAGGGCCACTGCGATGGTTGGCCCAACTTTTTGATTAATTCAAGGATTGCATGGTAATGAATGATTAGAGGTGGTGGGATCTAAGATTCCCAGCCATGTCTATGGTGGAGGCTAAGACCCATTGGACTGGCAGTCAATTACTAGCCACCACCATAGTGGCTGACAATTACACAGCTTCTAGTTACCACCATCGGGCTTGTATGAATGATTACTACGAGTGCAGTAAATTACCAGTCATTGGGCTTGCATGTTTAGGATAGTACTAGAGTGCATGGTAATGAGGGATTAGAGGTGATTAGGCTTCATGATCTACTTTTGTGGGAATTACTGCCTGATGGTGGTGGCTGTCTCATCAACCATGTTTGTCGTGGCTACGATTCCACCGTGCCACTACTCACCCACCACCAGGCTTAAGCATGCATGATCACTATGAGTTTAGTAAAATTACCAGTCACCGAGTTCACATGCTAAGTAGAGTACTAGAGTGCATGGTAATAAGTGATTACAGCCATGTCTATCGTGGCTATGTTTCCACTGGGCTAGCAGTTAAAGTTACTAGCCACCACTCACCCCCACCACCGGGATTTAGCATGCATGATTACTATGAGTGCAGTAAAAATTACCAATCACCAAGCTCACATGCTCAGTAGAGAACTAGAGTTCATGGTAATGAGTGATTAGAGCTTCTTGATTTACCTTTGTGGTAGTTACTGCCTGGTGTGGTGGCTCTCATCAGCCATGTTTATCGTGGCAAAGATTCCATCAGGCTAGCAGTTAATTACCAGCCATCGGAGTGGCACTACATGGCATCCTCTTCATGATGACCAGCTTGTCAGGGGTGGCACCTAATATTCCACCGTGATGGCTTGCAATTAATATGGATGTAACCTTAGGCTCCAACCATCACAGTGGCTTGAACGTTATAATATATATAAGATCCGTGGCATTTGGCATTTTACTGACTATGTTGCTCTGATCTGACCATGCTCTGCTACTTTTCTCCACATGCTCTACTACTTTGCTCCACACCCCTCCTCAAGCTCTCTTCTACCCTTGCTCTACTTTTCTCCATGCTCCCTCCTCTAACTCTCATTACTCATCTGCTTCCCTACTCATCTACTACTCACCCACTCATCTTCAGCATGCCTACTACCACCCGCTCTGTGATCCCAATATTATTTGCCTTCTCATATAAGATGATTGCGTTGCACTCACCTAGAGTAGAAATGCTAGCACTAGTGGAGACCCTTCATTCCCAAAGTTGATTCCCTACACATCTGCATGTCACCATCTTGCTCACAAAGGGCCTCTTTATGGATGTGCTATATGGGGTCCCCCCTAGATGTCAATGAAGGCCTCAATATTTTCAGAGCATAGTACTCTTGACTTGTTGGGGGGGTGTAATCTGAGTCCTAGCAATGTGCACTCTCCATCGTATCCTCCTTTGGCTCCCTAAAAAAGTTTAATGCAATAAGCTAGAGTGGTGGAAAACTGATTTGTATAAATTCCCTCTTGCTCAGAAGAGGCGGCTCTCAGTAATGGCTAGATGTAGTATTTTGGCTTCTAATGCTCTCAACGATCTTTTGGCTCACTAGATGTAATGTCTTGGTCTCTAAGGCTCTCAACAATCGCTGAGTTTTTATTACATTTATGTAATCTATTTTTGTTCAATTTGAGGCTCTCGGTATGCACTGTTGTTAACTTTTATATTTGAATGGCTATGGCCAATAGTTATAATCTTTTGGCCTTTAAGGCTCTTGGCAATTGTTGAGTTTTTATAAATGTAAGATCCTCTCTTCAATTTTTACTCGGTATAAGTTGATATTTACTACAATAAGGACTAAAATACAAGGAAAGAAGGACTAGAATATCCTTGGTTTATGACCAAAATAGTGCTAAAATAACTCCAATGACTCCACCGTTGTAGAAAAATACAATTAAACTTTTAGAAAATGCAATTGACGATATGGCATTTGAGGGTTCCCCTCTAGGGGCAAGGGCCATATCGACGTGCATTATACAATATCTAGGATGCCACAGGACAGAAATGGCATGTCGATATGGCCCTTGCCCCTAGAGGGGACCCCTCAAGGGCCATATCGTCAATTGCATTTTGCTTAGTTGCACAATGGAATACATTTTCCTTGGTACACAAATATATAACTCCAAGAACCAGTGCGGTGTCTTTCATACATCTCATTCCAGCACGCTGGTCATCATAGACCTCCTCCTGTAATATGTAAAAATAGGTAACAGAGGTATAACTCCAAGAATTAGCATGGTGGTCTCTCCAAGACAACCTTGAATTCTGGGCAATGATAGGTCATGAGGCCAGAGACTGCACTAAGGTGATACTCATAATGTTAGATTGTGTCTCATTATTATGCCAAAAAGTAGTGCGGTGGTCTCTCCAAGCCAACCTAAGATTTGCATGGGTTGTAGGCAAAGATGTGGCAAAAGGCTGCATGATGACAGGTGGTCAGGCCAGGCTGTAGTGCTTAGAATGATAGATTGCATCTTCATTACGCCAAGAATCAGTGCAGTGGTCTCTCTAAGACAACCTTCAATTTTAATGATCTGCATGGGTGCGGTGCCTAGTGACAGGTGGCAAAGATGTGGCAAAAGGTTGCATGATGACAAGTGATCAAGCGGTGTCTGTGCTACACAAAGTAGTGTAGAGATGTCATGTGTCGAGCTATGCGGTGTTAAGAACAAATAGATTGCATCTCATTATTATGCCAATGCGCCTTCATGATGTCAGGAAAATTCTTTATGAGAGCACGGGTTTGTGCAAAATTCAAATATTCACCCAGGAGTGCATCGCATCATGGCCCCAAAATGGCCTTGAAAATAGTCTCATGGTTGGCTACACCCAAGCAAACATTGACCCACAAACCCTAACCCTTACCCTAAGGGGTTCACATCTGTATCTCCATGTTCAGGTTCAATACACTTAGTGTGCAAGTAGTTATATCATGTCCATTCCTCTCTCTCTCTCTCCCTCTCTCACTTCCACTATCGTATATTATGCTAGTAGAAGATTGGCAAGAGCAGAGCAGAATTATAGTGTTACTCATAGAGAGGCATTGGGAATGGTATATGATCTCAAAAAATTAATACACTATCTATTGGGAAATAAAGTGATCTTACATGTGGATCATCAAGCCCTCATTTATTTGGTAAACAAATCACAGTTGTCTGGGAGACTGGCTAGGTGGATATTACTCCTCCAAGGATATGATTATGTCATTGTTCATACACTTGGTAATCAACATATTATTGCATATTATTTATGCTGATTGATGAATGGTGAAGGACCTTTGGGAATTTTGGATGATTTACCCAATGCACATTTGTTTTCTATCAACCCAAATGTGGGCAAGATTGGTATGATAGAATGCTTCTTTTTCTAAGGGAGGGGATGGTACCTTAATCACTGTCACAAGATCGAAGAAATAAATGTGTTGCAAAGTAGACCGTTTTTTGTGATAGCTAGAGTTTTTTATAGAAGAGGTATTGATTAGATTATCTGAAGATGTGTTCTAGATCATGGAAAGTAGTATTGATGGAAGCACATGCTAGAAATTCAGGACGTTACTTTTTTGGTGATATTACTGGGAAAAAGATACTTCAGGCAGGTTTGTGGTGGCCTACAATGTTGAAAGATGCTCATCAATTTGTTAAAACTTTTTTACCATGTCAAAGAGATGGTAGGCCAATAGATGTAGATTAGATGCCACATCTGCCTATCTTACCTTTCGGTTCGTTCTAGAAATGGGGACTTGATTTCATGGGTCCGATCAAACCTTCACAAACTATGATGCTTGGAAACATCAGATCTTCCCTGGAACCATGGCCATTTTAAATTTCTTATTTCCCTTTCAAACAATTACCCTATTAACTCCCCAATCTTGCTTAATCTTGGCTACCCAAAACCACGGCCTTCCATGTAGCATGGAATAAGATTTATCATCTCCCTCCATTCAAAAAAAAATAAAGATGACCATAAAAGTTAGACCACATACTCCAATCTATTGGTTTCTTAGTATCCCAAGAGGTTGGACCCTCCATTGATCTACCATTTTGACCTGAAAAGGGGTTGGTTCTAACTCATTGAGACAAAAAATTTTGTAAAGATCCTTTGATATAATGTTCACACCAGATCCACCATCCAAAAGGACCTCCAGAATGATCTATGATTTATATTCCACCTGAATTATTGGAACGGTATAATCCACATCTTCAATTTGTGATGTATTAACTTTGGGGTCAACTTCCCAAACCTACACATCATCCTCTTTTTCCTTATCCATTAGGCTCACACCACTACCTGACAGATTAGTCAGAAACTGTGTTTTGAATTCTGGCACCAGATTAAGAAGTTGGTCCAATGTAATATTTGTTTGGGCCTTTACCAAATTGTGAAACAGCTCCTCATGGTCTGACTTTGGGCTTGTTGTGTATTTCACCAACTGGATGACACCCTCTCAAAGGATGCTTCTCCTTCGAAACATCAATCTTCTTGTTTTCATGCTACTCTTTGAGCACGATAACATCCCTTTTACTCCCTTCACTCTTGTCACTTTCCTTTATTGGTTCCTCATTAATTACTACTAGCTTAGCATGTTGAGGTAGGATCCTTTCCTCAATCATATGTAATTCTACATGAAGCTTCACTTCTATAGCTTGAGATTGTGAGGTATCTTTCACTCCCCACTTAAATTCCTTTCCTGCATTCACCTTATCAAGATTTTTAAGAACATCTTGTCAAACTCTATTTTGCTCATTCCAATCAATTGGATGCTTACCTTTTGCTACCATAGGCAATTTCTTTTCAACCAACTTATAGGACCCTTGGATCTTGTAATGGCAAATGCTTCTAGACAACTTTGTTTCTCTGGCATCTCTCCTTTCTTGAAACCCATACAATCACATGACAGTGCCATTATTAACTCCAAATTGTTCCTTCCATGCCCACCTATCTGCTTCACGGCCTCCACAAGTGCATCTTTTGAACAACTATGTTCCAACTGAATAAGCACAGCATTGTCTTGGGCTGGTGGTTGACAAGGTTGATTTTGTGTTTGTGATCTAGTTTGATACTGCACAATATGAATACCCTACTCGTTGCAGCATTTGCACCATAATTCACAACTTGGGCCTTGCTGACCACAATACATGCAATTTTGAGCATCACTATTTTGATTTGATTTTTTAGGTTGATTTCCCCAACTTTGATATGGTTGTCTTCTTCCTTGGTTAGTAGGATCATTCACGCCTACTTGATTGACTACAAATGGTTGTGTCACTACCCTAGTATTTTGTATATGAGGAGGCAATCTCCCCCTATTATTCAAAATTTGGTTTAAAGCCTCATAATCTGCAAAATAATTGATGCCATATTGAATGAACCAACTCATCGCCACTTGCCCACCAAAGTTGATACCAACTGTTCCTTCTTCACCGCGTGTCATCAAGATGTCCTTTGAAACCATTTGCTACACATTGGGTCTCAAATTGCCCAATGTGGTTATCATCATGGTATTGTTTTGTTTTTCCATTGAATTTAGCAGAGCGGACTTTGGGGTTCTGCATGTTGACTACAGGGACGATCGGAACAACTAGTCATACTCTCCTTGGATGGGGTTTGTCATACAACCACCTTTGGGCTCCTACATACAAAACAAAATGCTGCATGGGTTGCACAAATGGAAGCTTCTAATGGAGACCATGGATTATGAAGGCCTCCGAGATTCTTTGCATTATGGTATTTGGAAATGCAACCTAAAGTAGTGGAAGGCTCTTCCCCTGATGGTGTGTTGCTAGGAACCCAATCTTCATCCTTTGAACTTCTAGTGGTTGCATTGACACTTTTTTGGAATTTGGATGCTTCTCCTACCTCTTCATGACCTTGTGTCCGCTCCCTAGGAACCTCTTTAGAGGCACTTGTTTGACCTCTAACTCGAGCCCTGGTGAAGTATGGATGGCCAATTCAATGAAAAGATGACTCAGGTTCCTCTGTGTCTACCATCTACTATTGATGCCTCCATGAACATTCTATATGATTTCACTGCTCCCAAAACACTGCAATTTTCAGCAACGGATTGAATGCAACTCAATCCACAATTTTTCCTTCAACAATTTCATGTATCCTCTACTAAAAGTTATAAATCACCTCTAAAAATTTTGAATTGGCAGACTGAATTCTCCCATGTGCACTCTTGACACCAGACATTTGCGACTGACTTCAACACTTGAACATCACCTCACAAGATTTGGATTTGTCACTGTAGATGTCGAACACTCTCCTTCTTTGATTTTGGTGGTGCCTCCATATGCTTCACAACATGCACATTATCTCGGCTATAATTGCACAGAGAAGCCATGTGCACTCTTCACGTAGCTCTCACAATCCAAGTGCCCAATTTGTTTATAGGATCGCCATTGTAATAGGTAGAGATTTATCTAGAAATCTACCCACTAAAATAAACAGAGTATCATTGACCCTCAATCTTCATCACTTTTGATCTTAATGCCATAAAGATATGCTTACCCCCTTCCAATTTTATGCCCTCCATGTACTATTGTATTGTGTAATCCTTTGGAGTCTCTAATGGGATGCCCATTTTTGTTACAATGCTCAAGTCATTAAGAACTTTCATTGCCTGGTACTTTCTCAAGAAATATCTATCTATTAATCCATCTACACAACAAATTATTCTCACAACCAAGAATTACATCTCCCATAGGCATGAAATACATATCCCTCATTGGTTTGGTGGCCTCCAACAATGAAAGAAAATGTTTTTTTTCTCAAATCGCAAAATCAAAATCTCCTATGGGTTGCAATTTTTCCAAAGTCACATAGGAGTCCACACCATCAAATCGCAAGGGAAATAACTTCTTCAAATAGGCCTTACATAGACATGGATCTATACAAATATATATAAGCATTGCATGCCAGTTAGACAACATGAAAATAAATGTAATGAAGTAAAAGAATTCAACCCTCACCTTTCCCATCCTATCAGTAATTCTCTTTTGAATCGGAACACATTGCTTTCCCTCAGCTTCTCTCCTTTGATCTATAGGCAATTTTATCTTATCAAATTCTTTTTTAAGCTCTTTATTGTATTCAAGCTACACAAATGTAATCTTATTAGAAAACCAAAGGAATGTAGGATAAACAAGCACCAACAAAAGTATAACGCTATACTTGGAAGACTAGTCTTGCAAGATCCCCTCTTGTTAGCAGAAAGCTTTCTTCCCTTGCTCCCTTGAGCCATCCAATCCTCTATTGATTTCACTTCAACAGGTGACAATGATCTTATATACATCATAGGATCACAGTCACAAATGTTGTGTGCATTTATGAGCATGTCCCTTAGACTAGATCATGGCATGCTCATTCATACTACTAGATACAACAGGATATGCACAGTTTCTAAGCAAAAACCTACGAGCAAAAAAGTTCGAGCAATAAATTTTAACACCAACCATGCTAGTATATTTCTCAAAGGAATGTACAATCCTTTCTTAATTTCTCATTTATGGAATCATATACTTACTTATTTTTCATTATAACCCTCATTTTAGAGAACATCATCTATATATGAGCAAATAGTGAACACTTTAGAAACTCCTATAAATACCTTCCTACCATACTCTCTTTTGAGAATTATGGTAATTCAATCAATTTAAAAGAGTTTCCCTAATCTTTAGCAATCCCATATTTGAAGCTCTCATGTAACAATGTCCACCATATTCCTTGGATGAGTAGAAAAAAGATATTGGAAACCTCATTCTTTAATCCATTAATCGATCATAAATTAATATGAAATACATGATCAAATATGGAAAGGCAAGGGAGAAAATTTTCAAAATATTCCCAATTATCCAAACCTAAGTACTTTTAAGGAAATGTGGTCCCTATTGAACTCCTTCCTACCATAATATGAATTAGGGAGAAGTTGTAACTCTCATATACATCTTAAAATTTTTAATTTATCTCTTTTACAACTATAAGAATTATAAATTTAAGCCTACCACTGCATAGATCATAAAAATTTGAACAATTTTCCTTTTTACATCTTCTCAATCTAAGCTAAGGAGAAAAAGTTATGACTCCTTCTGCGTAGGCTGTCCAAGGGTATTCCACCGGCAGAATAGGGTTGGGGCAAGCTCTTCAAACCACATTTCTCTTGCAAAATACACTTAGAAGGTCTATTAAAAAGGCATTATATTTTCTTAAGTCATCCTGAGGAACTATAAAGAGGATATTTGCTCAAAATTTCATGATCCAACCAATGGTGAAAGGAAAAGAAAGGATTTTTTAAAGTCATAAAATAAGTCACCACTTGGACATTATATATGTATATTATATAAAGGTATATTTATATCTATATCTATTTATCAATATTTCATATTTACTTACATATTCCTTGAAATAATTTGTAATTTTTCGCCCCAAAAATGACTTGAGCCTATATATTTTGACCCCTCCCAACTTTTGTCTGCTCATCGCTTGGGGGTTTTTGCTCAGAAAATGAAAATCCCCGACATAATATAAGATTAATTCATTTGTATGCAACACACATAATGAAAGGCAAGGAAGTATACAATACAAAATAAGAAAGAGTGCAAGTACTTACGAATTCATGCACACTAGGCCATCCAAGAGAGCAATCGGGGGTTTCCATTTTCCGAGCAAAAACCCTTGAGCGACGAGCGGACAAAAGGTAGGAGGGGTCAAAATATATAGGCTCGTTTTTTTTGGGGAGCAAAAAAATCCAAATTATTTCAAGGAATAGGTAAGTAAATATGAAATATTGATAAATAGATATAGATATAAATATACCTTTATATAATATACATATATAATGTCCAAGTAACACTATATTAGAGAATTTGGGAAAATCCCAATTCCCACGAAATAAAATATAGTCACTTCAAAAGTAAAATTTGATGTTTTTTATTGAAACATTAGCTCCATTGAGGACCCAAGTTTCAATTATGTTGGGGGAGACTAGGCCATGCACAATACTTTCCCAATTCCTAGAAACCCAAGCAAAAATCTTCCGTATGTTGCTATGGCAAAAGGCCTTAATAGATGTGAACATGGCTCCATGGCCAAAACATTTGTTGATTTACTAGTGAAAGAAAGATGTTTGTTGTTTCGTATGCATCGAAACCACAAAGAAAAGCCAATTTATAGATGTTGTGTTAGGAAGATTCATTGGAGTAAATTAAATTGGAGTATTGATATATGCAATAGGATTGTTATAGATCTTTGACATCCATCATATAAATGTGGTCTTCAAAAACAAAATTAAACTTGCAACAATTGTCAATTTTTATTTGGAATATTAGATGTATAAATTAATGTCAAATGCTTATGTTTCTATGTTGATAAATTGCAGTATTGACATATGCAATAGGATTATGGTAGAGCTTTGACATCCATCATATAAATGTGGTGTTCAAAAACACCGTTCCATCACAATAGAGCTCATGAAACTCTCCATCACAATAGAGCTCATGAAACTCAGAGACATGGTCTTGATAAAAACCTTTTTTTAAATTGCTTTCTTGTACTAAATATAATCAAAACCATTGACACATAGCCAATTTTTCACCACATTGTTTAACATAATTATTAACAATTCCATACTAGTATTCATACTCACAAAGTAGCTCATCTCCAAAGGAGATATCCTTTATGGTTTGCACAGTAATGTACCCATGGGCACTCAAATTTCCTTGTGACTTTTGAGCCCAAGGTGGTAGTTTAGGGATGTATACAAATATAACATTTGTTCTTTCTTTATAATACATTGAGCTATTTATATATCCAGCAATGTTTCCATACAATACATCTCCCACAATACATTTCACATCTGTCAATGGCTCAATGAATGGATCTTCAAACATTCCATAAGTCTTCATCCTTGGGAAAAACTTGAGGAGAGATCTCCAAGTATCATAATCATACTTTGGACCATTGTATATCATCAAATCTTGTTTTTTCTTGATGCTTGTATGTACAAAAAGACCATATCCTGCCCCAGGTATTGTTGATTTCTTTACTTCATAATGGATGCCATTCATTTCGAACACGTGCTCAATGGGTATGGGCAATTTATGTTTCCATAAGCCATTGGATGTAGGATCAAAATTTGTAATAAGATAGCTCTTCAACTTTTCAGGACAATCTGCAACACCTATCATATGTTTAAAATCAAAGAATCATTCTTTTAGTGGAGGAATACAAACTCACATCATAAAGCACATAGCATTTTTTGGACAAGGTACTAACTCAATGTCTATTAATTCTTTCACAAAACAAATTGAAACATAATGTTTTGAAAATCAAATCTAACCAAATAGTGTCCAAATATAAATCAGAATGTAGGTACAAATGTTTTAGTTGAGCATTTGTGTTTGCAACTCTAATTAACAAGATCACTCACATTCCCTAAGGGTTGTCTATACAATAAAATCGAATCAAGTTGGCTAAGAATGCCCTTGCAGCATCGGCAGTGATTCCCCTTTCCTTGCATCCAAGAACCATAGCAAAGCGTTTTGCCTCACTATCTTTCAATGGCCCCATTTTGGTAATTTTTCCTAGCATGCATTCTTCCTCTTCATTCAATGTAACATGTTGAGCATGCACCATACTTCTTGTAGTAGGACAAGTCCCTCTCACTCTAGTTTTGGTTATAGGTGAAGTAATACCTTTCTCTGTGTCTTTTTTTGAACTATGAGTAGACATATGAGATTCGACATTCATCCTTTCGAGAACTTCTTTGTTTTTTTCTTTGAATTCAAGGATCACTGGTTGAAAATAATAGAATATATCATGCCCTTCGACAATCGGAGCTTGACCAAATCTGTTAGAAGAGATGGCACTGCGCACATCTACTGCATCATCTAGCATCTGTAGGTACGGTAATAACTCATGAAGCAAAATAGAATCATCACAATCTATATCAAATTTTGTAGGGAAAATGAAATTTTCTGCTGGATTAACACAACCCGTGTAAGGCGAAACATCAATGAACACTGTTCTTGCTGGTTTGCATTCCTCTTTAAAACAACACCACACTCTCATTAATGGTTTAAACTCTGCTTCCACATTCATCCTATCTGGTCGAATGATTCTACTCTTTGTATGCTTGTGGCATGCCATCGCACCCCAAACCATGAAGAAATGTAACTTTCTGTTAACATGATGCTCCAAAGTGTCCAGCATGTGTTGCACCATGCCCTTTTCTCCTCCAGTGGACCAAATGCCAACATGGTAGTGATCGAGCAACCATTGTAGAAACTCTAAACACCCAGGACGGAGAACAAGCCAATGCTTCCCATTGTGCAAGCTCATATGTTTATTTGACTTTGAAAAACAATGCTCGAGCAATAACCCTTTCAAATCTATTATCACTGCTAGTCTTATTTTTGTTATCACCTCTTTCGACATTATTTCTGAGTGTGACATTATGTCTTCTCCTTTACCTTCTAAGATTTCTTCCTGCACCTTGGCTTCATACAATGACATTGCATCTTCTCCTTTACCTTCTAAGCTTGCATTCACATTTGTCAATGGAACATTAACTGCAGACGTTGCATCCTCAACATTTTCAATCAACCATGTTGAGCTTGGAACTTGCATGCTAATGTTCAAATTAGGCACATAATGAATCATTGGATCAGGTGTCACATGTACAGGCAATGCTTCTAGCGATGTGAAATTGAGATGGCCAATATCTGTTGATAAACAAGGAAATGAAATTCATAAGTAGAAACAAACTGAAGATAGAGATGGAAAACCAAATTGTCAAACTTTAGGTTGTGTGCTCTCAATGCAATTTGTTTGTGTGAAAGCATTCATGTTTTTCTTTTTCAAAACAAAATTGGAATACTAAAGAAAAGAAAGCATTCATGTTCATATGCTTAGTATACCCCCTAAAGTTGTTGAATCTATACCCTTTCAAGTTATTTTAATCCCCAAAATTACATATCCTTACAATGCCAAAAACCTTTGCGTAATAGATAGAGTGGAGTCCAACATTATCTAGCATTGCCCAAGTGTTCCCACTAAGAAAATATTTGGCCAAGTGGCCAAAACATATTTGTGCATTCATATGAAGTGAATAAGGATAGAAACAACAATTTACACTAATTCATTCATCACAATCAAGACTCAACACACTTTTTAACAAATATGAACTCATAAATAAATTTGGATGTGTATCACACTCCGAAGATATTACAACATGCAAACACATCTTTTCATGAAATATAGAAAATTAAACATATTCAAGAATACATATGAATGTTTGAATTATGGCAATGAGATAGAAGAAATTTCCAAGAAATATTAAAAGATATTTGGAACAAAATTAATACATCATATGGAGAATATAGCAAGATAACATATGGAAAACATGAACACCATATAAAAGGACAATTTCAAGGACCTGTTGCTTCCTCTTCTGTTTCCCAAAACTTTGAAGCGTGTTTTTGTAAATGCTCACGCTGCTCTTCATTGAAGGGTTGAAGCTCTTTTTGTCCTGGTATGGTATCAATTTCTTTATCCCCTCCACCTTCAATTGTATCATCTTCTTTTGGCACCCCCTCTATTGCCAATATTGGTTCTTGTAAGCCAGCCCATTGTCGAATTTCATGATTACTGTAAGCATACGTGCAACATATACTTTCAACCTTTGCCAACTCCTCATAAGTCTCAACAACTGAAACAACACGCCTCTTACAAGAAAGAGACTCTATTGCAGCAAGCCCCTCAGAGAACAAGTCCAATACATACTCATCTTCTCGACAGAAACCCATGATCATGTCTTTCATGATACTTGAACGTTTTCTTTTCAAGGACAATTCAATGTCAAATTCATCATCATCATCCTCGTCATCATCATCCTCATCACCTGATTCTTCTGCACCACTTGATTTTTCATATTTTTCATCTGCAACATATATTGATGGCTTACATTGTGCATTGGTATAGCGCTCAATATCATTGAAATGCTTTTCCTTGCTTACCAATACACAGGCAATTAAGCCATCCATAGATCCAGTGACAAATATATCTGCAGTTTCAAAATTAAGGCAACCGAAGTGTATTTTATATTGTCCGCATGTCTTATTTAATGCATTCTTCAAACATGATACATGGTCCATGGTCAAGAACACCACAAGAAGGAATTGCACTGCGGGAGAAGCGATTGTCATCAAGCTTTTCAACAAACACTCAAAGCGATCCTCATTCCAATTTCTACTTCTGCTTGGTCCATACATTACATCCAAAAAGGCAACTCCTATTGCCATTGGCTCTTGGTACACATTATGTATAAATTCCATTCCCTCCATGTTTGAACCGACTGTGTAGAACCTCCAAGGCCGGGTGGAATTCGGCCCATGACTTGCACCTTCACTTTGTCCCATAATCCACCTCAAATACCCCTTTGCAGCATCAGGCAATGGTGGAGTTTCCTTGCCCTGTTGAAGCTTCACTTTTAACCATGAGTCAGAGCAACCACGAATCCGATGATACAATTCTGGAGTAATTTTAAAATGTAATCTGCACTCATCCCAATTTTTTAACATTAAAGAAGGCCGTTCTGCGGATATAAACATATAAAGTTCTTCTTGTAGTGCAGCATCTCTCTTGATCTGCATAGCTCATCCTTCAATATCAAGAATCATGGCATCAGTCTTTGTTTTAGCTATGACTACTCTACCTTCCTTAATGTCATTTTGAATTTGACCAATTTGATCATCACTCAATCCACGCAAGCATCTAAACATTGAGACTGTGGGTTGCCTACGGCATTTTCCATCTTGTGAATATTTGCCTGCAATGTAATCCTCAAGGATGGAGATCCAACCATCATAAATGGCATCGCTTGTGATTATCATATGTACATCCTTCGTGGCAAAGCTATTGCCCAATGTTACCTTGCCAGTGTCAATGAAAGCCTGCAAAATATATGAATCCATTAGAATGCAATAATTATGAAACCGACTTGTAAAAAATGATTCATAATTAAAGTCTGTACTTACATCCCAATTCTCACGATCTGGATGTCCTTTTGCAAGCCCTTGTTGTGCTTTCTTGGGTCTGTTAAAGAGAATCCATTGTCCCCTCACCTGCTTAAGTATATCAATGTATGGAGATTGTCTCAAGATATTTTGAGACTCCAGGTTTGCCGTCTTTGATATCTCCACACAAAAGCGTGCGGGACAATTCACTACAATCCTCGCCTGGCGGGTGCGGTAGTAGTTCTTTCTTTGGGCCATGCTGTTATCATCATTAGATGTGAATATTTTAGCAGCATATATTGAATGTTGTCCAGATAGTATCCAGTAGTGGCACTTGGTTAAATCCTTTTTATCTACCCTTTCCAAGGGCTGCTTTGTTTCAGGATTGAAAGGCATTAAATCCGCTACAGCAGCAGGAGGCCTAGAGTTATAACCGAAGTCTGCAGCAAGCTTCTCCACATGCTCTTTGTTCAACCCTCTATATACATAGCTTGGAGGAGCTTTTTGACATCTTGTAACTGGAATTGAAAATGTTGCATGCAACTCGAATGGGTAGTATTTTTCATATTCCACCAAGCCTGATGGTTTCTTTTGCCCTTTCTTTCCTATGACCTTTCCACTTGGCTCCAATTCACTACCACTGCTTCTTTCCACAACTGCTAGCATACCCTCTGGAGGTGTTCCTTCTTGTGGTACATAAACTATAGTTAGCTTTCCTTTCTTTGCCCCTTCTCTGCTACCACCTGGTGCTTGAACCACAGTCGATTTTCCTTTCTTTGTTCCTTCCCCACTATCTTCCCCACTCTTACGCTTCTTTAATGTTGCTGAAACTTTGCGATATGATTCAATGATTGTTGTCACTGTGTCAATTTCATTTCCATCAATTGATTCAACACTTATCCAGCCTCTTGAGTGCATGTTGTCATCTACATCAGACTTCATACGAGATGCTTCATAATCATTGGGATCCAAGAGAAACTTCTTATTTTGATTTATAATGATCAACAATCCAATATCTCCCTCTTTTCCAACCACATCTTCAGTGATTTGATGTACTGATCCAACACAAGTGTATGCACTTTTATTAGGTAACAAAACAAATAAGTGAACTCGTGTCAACTGTGCTCCCTCAATACTATATATGTCAAAGTACCAAGGTATGCTTTTTTCTGCAAATCCACTTATAACTTTCTCAACCTTCTTCACATTTGTGTCTTTCCTGTAAAAAAACCCAAGCAATATATAAACTATCATCTTTATAATCTTTAATGTTAGACAAAACACATTATCGATAAACATATCTGAAATAGAATCTAGAATTGACACTAGACATAGTAGTAGATTTGGAAAGCACCAGATTCTAGGGAGATTTGGCCGCACGGCCAAATCTTATGGGCTTCTTTTAAAGCACTGGAAGGGGAGGTTTGGATGTGTGGCCAAATCATATGGGCTTCTTTCAAAGCACCAAAGTTTGGGGAGATTTGGCCTTGTGTCTAGATCTTGTGGGCTTCTTCCAAAGCACTAGGGTCTGGGGAGATTTGGCTGTGCAACCAAATCTTGATAGCTTCTTTCAAATCAGTTAAATCTTTCTAGCTTCTTTTAAATCACTTGGATTTAGGGAGATTTGGCCGTGCGGCCAAATCTTGCTAGCTTCTTTCTAATCACGAGGGTCTATGGAGATTTGGCCGTGCAGCCAAATCTTTTCAAAGCACCAGGGTTTGGTGAGATTTGTGTGTGGTCAAATCTTGCTAGCTTCTTTCTAATCATAAGGGTCTATGGAGATTTGGCCATGCGGCCAATTCTTTTCAAAGCACAGGTTTAGGAAGATTTGGCCATGCAGCCAAATCTTTTCAAAGCGCTAGGTTTGGGGAGATTTGGCCGTGCAGCCAAATCTTTTCAAAGCACCAAGTTTTCAAAGCACTAAGGTTTGGGGAGACTTGGCTACGATGTGAAATCTTTCTAGCTTTTTATAAGTCACGAGGGTTTAGGGAGATTTGACTGTGCGGCTAGCTTCTTTCTCATCATAAGGGTCTAGGGAGATTTGGCCGTGTGGCCAAATCTTTTCAAAGCAACAAGATTTGGGGAGATTTGGTTGTGATGCCAAATCTTTCTAGCTTCTTTTAAATCATCTAGGTCTAAAGAGATTTGGCCATGTGGCCAAATCTTGCTAGCTTCTTTCTAATCACGAGGGTCTAGGGAGATTTGGCCATGCGGCCAAATCTTGCTATCTTCTTTCTAATCATGAGTATCTAGGAAGATTTGGCTATGTGGACAAATCTTTTCAAAGCAGCAAGGTTTAGGAAGATTTAGTTGTGATGCCAAATCTTTATAGCTTCTTCAAATCACCAAGGTCTAGAAAGATTTGGCCGTATGGCCAAATCTTGTATGTTTTGAAAGAAGCCAAGAAGATTTGGCCGCATGGCCAAATCTCCCCATTTAAAATTCAAAATTCAAATCTTAAGATTCAAATTTCAAATCTGAAAATTTCAAAATTCAAAATTCAAAATCTGAGATTCAAAATTTAAAATTTGAAATTCAAAATTCAAAATTGAAATTTTGAATCTTAGATACAAAATTCAAATTTCAAATTTCAAGATCTGAAAGTCAAATCATATAATAAAGACCCTACTTTCAAATCACACTTCGAGATTCCTACTTTTACAAGACTCTTTCTTTCAAATCGTGGTGTTTCGAAATGGAAAAAATGGAGAAGATGCAAGAATTAGGTACACTTTCGATTTCTTTCTTTTTCTTACTTGGATGATTGAGTAGCCATTGTTGTTCGTGAGCTTGTGCTATTTGGATTTCAAGCAATTGTAGGAGCTGTAGAGAGAGTAGCTCTAGCAATTGTAGGAGTTTTCTTTCTTGCTGGCAAACGGAAGAGGAGCCGAAGGGGAGAAGCACGGAGAGGAGAGCACCAGAGGGGAGCGAATGTCCGCTTTGATTTGCAGCTCAGTCTGGAAAGATAAGTCCTAAATGTATGAAGAGCAACTTGTCAAAAGCATACGGAGCGAATGTCCACTCCGGGGCGCAAAAGTGGCGGTGGATATTCGAGGAAGCAAGGGGAGCAGCAAAAGGGGCGGTGGAGACCTCGAATCAAGGGGAGTAGAAAAAGCGGCGAAGAAGCAAGGGGAGCGCAGAGGCAGAAGGATCTGGGCCGAAGATGAGGTCGCAGGTGGAGAAAGAAGAAGCCAAAGATGAGGAGGTCGAGCGCAGAGGCAGAAGGGTCGCAGGTGGCCGAAGATGAGGTCGCAGGTGGAGGAAGAAGAAGCCGAAGATGAGGTCGCAGGTGGCCGAAGATGAGGTCACAGGTGGAGAAAGAAGAAGCCCAAGACGAGGAGGTCGAGCGCAGAGGCAGAAGGGTCGCAGGTGGCCGAAGATGAGGTCGCAGGTGGAGGAAGAAGAAGCCGAAGATGAGGTCGCAGGTGGCCGAAGATGAGGTCGCAGGTGGAGAAAGAAGAAGCCCAAGACGAGGAGGTCGAGCGCAGAGGCAGAAGGGTCGCAGGTGGCCGAAGATCCACCTGAAGAAGAAGCGAAGATCCACCTGAAGAAGAAGCCGAAGATGAGGTCGCAGGTGGAGAAAGAAGAAGCCGAAGACGAGGAGAAAGAAGAAGCCGAAGATGAGGATGAGGTCGCAGGTGGAGAAGAAGGATATGGGGAGGCGGTGGGTTGAGGAAGAAGAAGCAACCCCCCCCAAAAAGCATGTTTTGGGGGGAAGGAGCAATCCACCCAAAAGCATGCAGAGCAAAAAAAAAAAAAAAAAAAAAAAAGGACCTCTTTCTAATCCAACTATTGTGTGTGGAATCTATGGAGAGTTGAATTGGTAATGGAATTTTAAAACCTACATAGTTAAGTACACATTGTTAGGACAAAACTGGGATGGGGAGCCTCCCGGGACCTCTCATTTTGACATAGTTTTGAACTTTTTTGCTTGCAATTAGCTAAGCAAGGGTGGAGGAGTGTTTTCCAAGAACTACCCCATCTAAGACGTTGTCCTAAAGCTCTCAAACCACCCTACGTACACATTGGAGATCTAGGAAGGGAGAGAACAAGGTGAGCCTAGCACTTGATCCCCCATGAAGACGAATTCAATTCCTTCTCATAGGTTTACTTTTTATGCTTGGTTTAAAAGGTTTGTTTAGCTTTGCCTTTTAAAGTTTTGGTTTTTTAATAGTTTTAGATTTTCTAGTTTGCTTTTACAGTAATAGTATGATTTTAAACTGTAATAGCGTGAATCATGAAAAGCATGTACGATTTTTTTGAAAGTAGGATCTCTAGATTTGAATTTCAAAATTTGAAACTTGAAACTTGAAATTTGAATTTTTTATTTTAAATTTTGAATTTTGAATTTTGAACTTTAAATTTTAAATTTTAAAATCTGGATTTTCAATTTTTAAATTTAACGTTTGAAGATTTTAAAATCTGCCAAATCTTCCTAGTGATTTGAAAGAAGATTTGGCCATGTGGCCAAATCTTCCTAGTGATTTCAAAGAAGCTGGCAACATTTGGCAGCAGGGCAAAATCTTCCCAAACCCTAATGCTTTGAAAGATTTTGTGGCCAAATCTCCTAGAACCTGGTGATTTGAAAGAAGCATGCAAGAGGAGGTTGCACGGCCAAAACTCTCCATACCCTAGTGCTTTGAAAGAAGCCTACAAGATTTGACCACATGACCAAATCTCCCCAAGTTTGAAAGAATGCCACAAACAAATCTTCTCAGTGCTTTGAAAGAAGTCACCAAGGTCTCTAAGGATTTGGCCGTGCATCCAAATCTTGCTAGCTTCTTTGAAAGCACCAAGGTCTGAGCAGATTTGGCCGCGTGGCCAAATCTTATTGCTTCTTTCAAAGCACTACTGTCTTAGGAGATTTGGCCATGTGGCCAAATCTTTTTGGCTCCTTTCAAAGCACCAGGGTCTAGGAGATTTGACCATGTGGCCAAATCTTGTGGGCTTCTTTCAAAGCACCAAGGTCTAAGTAGATTTGGATGTGTGGATAAATCTTGATGGCTTCTTGAAAGCACCAGCATCTCGGGAAATTTGTTTGTGTGGACAAATCTTGCTATCTCCATTTCAAAGCACCATGGTTTGTGAAGATTTGGCCATGTAGCCAAATTTTGCTGCCTAAAATTCAAAGTACCAAGATTTAGGAAGATTTGGTCTTGCAATGAAATCTTGTAAAGCATTTTCATCCTAAGTCACACCATCAGATATCAATATTGAACTATAACAAATGCTATGTACTATGCAGGTGCCACATTGAAAGTGGGGGTTAAAGTCAACTTGCTTGTCAGTGGAAAGATTGTTGCCATTGGGACAATATTCTCTACATCACATGATGACATGTGCCAAGGTGTGCCCTTGGGAGAAAACAATGTATCAGTGGCGATCGATATTTGTATGGATGAAAGTGCACTTCTTCCATTTCCTACAATGGATGCATTCTTAGTCTATGAGGCTTTGGGTAGTGTTGTTCGTTGGAAAGCACGATCAATGAGTTGTGTGGACAATGTCAATGGAGCTATTGTACCAATGAATGATATAACATTAGATACCATTGACGTTGAACCTCTATGTGAATATGATGAGTTTTCCATTCGAGAATCATGGAAGGACAAGAAAGTCTTAATATGGGATGAGCAGAAAACCAAGAGCATTGCAGAGGGTGTTGTTTTGTATGTCTACCCATTTGAACCTATAAATTTTGAGATGCTTGGTGAAGGTAATCTAGGTGTGGGAATTGAAAAGTATCATAGTGATGTATCAGGCATCGATACCATCCACTTAATAAAATGGCCCATTGCACAAATAACCTTTTTAGATGGAACTTCATTAAGAATCGATGACACCATGAATTCTTCAAGTGGTTCTGGGAAAAAGCACATGGAAGATGAGGACCCAATGGAAAAATCCACAAAAAAGAGGCGTTACCGCATGATAAAGAGAAAAGCTAAAAAACATGGCATGCCATTAGCATCATCTAGACTCACAAGGGATGCAGTCATAAAAGTATCTATGATTGATTGTTTTAAACAAAATTGTTGTCAATTTGCCGATCGTCAAATGATATCCAAATTACGCATAGAGTATTGGGGCCAAAGTTTGGAGGCTCGGACCAATTATGTATATGACACTCTTGGGGTTGCTTGTCGAAAAGATGACAATGGCCAGTTCAAATATGTCTTTTCATTGAATGGTATTCAAGTTTGTTGTAGAGCATGGTATGAAATGCATGGTATTCCAAAAACAACATTTTATCGATACAGGGAGCAATTTGAAATTGGTATACGAAGGTGCATACATGGTAATAAAGGAATCGTGCGGAGAGGTTGGGACCACACAGAACTGGGTAGAGCCATAATCCAAGATTTTGTGGATAACAATTCTGAGCGTATGCCACACAAAAGTAGAACACTTGAGGATGGATCAAGGGAAACACAGTTGGTGATACCGGATGTATACAAGCAGGTTGATATTCTCTATGAAGTTAACATGCAATTAAAGCATAGTTTGGGTTGTAAAGAGATGTCAACTTCCACATTCAACTGCATATGAAACTCTGAATTCAAGCATGTAACTTTGTCAAAAACAAGTGAATTCTCTAAGTGTGGTTTATGTAGTGCAATCAAGGCTCAGCTTGCAGCGACAAAATGCCAAAATGAACGTAATAAGTTGATGGAAGATAGAAGAAAACACATGTTACAACAAAAAAGTTGTAGAAATGTGTACTACACTTGGCGCAGATTTTCTGAAATGTATCCTCAGACATACTTGTGCATTATCCATGATAAGATGGACCAAAAGAAGACAGCCATCCCTAGATTACGCAATCGTTCAAAGGACCAGACAAGTCCTTTCAGCTCCCAGTGGCTTTGACTGGCATGATAACACATGGGCATGGTCAAGGACGTTATGGTCACTTTTCTTTATCCTTGTGGCCGTCGGATCTTAACTTCACGATTGGTTCATTGGCTTTGTGTTTGAGAAATCTTGAAAGATTTGATAACCATGCACTTGGAGATTTAGTACATGATGGGATGCCAAGGTCTGACAATGCTCTGCTAAATGCACTAACCTCAAGAGAAGCATTGGATTCTCACTATGTTTCTAATGGCAAGCAACAACTTCATCTTGGAGCAATGGGTGGAACATTAAAAGACCTTGGACTTGGAAGTTCCCATCAAGAAAATCCTTATAAGAAACTACCCGAACACCTATTGTTGCAGTTGGATAATTGTGGTTCTGAAAACAAGAATAGGTACTTGTTTGCATACCTATCATTACTTGTTGCTCGAGGGATTTTCAAGTCAATTCAATTGGGATTCTTGATGGTTGGGCATACACATGAGGATATTGATGCAATGTTTAGCAGGTTTTCAGAGAGGTTAAGAACTAGCCAAACATTGACATTTGCACATCTCATGGATACTTTTAGACAATGTGAGGAGTCTTCTCCAACGCCATTTTTGGTAACGGAAGTCCCTGATTTCAAGAGCTATGTTGATGGATGCCTATGCGATGGGAAAGATTCTTTAGTGGGACACTCAAAGCCTCTCCAATTTCGGTTCTTTATGCGAAATGAAGTTCCTATCATGCAATATAAAGTGCATCCACGATCATTAGATTGGCAACCAAGTGAAGGTGGCATTGAGTTGTGGAAGAGACATCCGGATGGTCATCCAATGCTACCAAGTGGAGAGCCGCCTTATGTAACCATGTTCAAGTATGTGAAGGATCACTTAGATGTGATAGTTGGTATCAAGGAGTATGTACGCTTTTGGGAAAAATGGGCACACCTGCAAGGTCCAGATGCATCTTTCACAAAGTTTTACAAGCCAGTAGTGAAGTACTGGAAGAACATGATTGATGAGCTTGATAAACCAAACAATAGTGTAGAGGGCATGTACGAGAGATTTTGGCCAAAGACGCAACATATTGATTGTGTGCAAGTATTTGATAATGAAAACGATGAGTTTCAAGGAATGGAAGAGTTGAATGATCATTACTGTGGACCTCAAAGGAATTGAAGAGTTGAATGATCATTACTGTTGAATGATCCAATGGTTGATGTACAAAAAGGACACTTTCTTTTGGTCCGACCAGCAGAAAAAATTTACCCAATTTGGCTAGGCATTGCTCAAACTGATGTAGAGAAGGATAATAAATCTAAAAATTTCAAGAAGGTTTTCATACAATATTGGGCACCTATATGCAAAAGACACAATATGCAGAAATTGAGGAGGTGTATGCAGATTGTTGGAACAAGATTTGGATGTGCAATAAAGGTGATCCTCCACGTTGGGAATCTGTTGATGCTATTGTATGGTCATGGGTTCCAAAATGTAACCTCTCAAAGAAGGTTTCCTCGAAGAGCAGCAACCTCCCCATCAAGGTGAAGATACCAACCATTGCACGCAAGCGAGCTTTATCCAATTTGGCTCATAGAACAGATTCTGACTCTGATGCTGACTCCACAATGGAGTGAAGGTACTTGAAAAGCATGACCTTTTTTTCCTTGCACAACAATAATTTATTTGAATACTGACAAATATTTGGAAGGTATGACATTGATCTTTTTTCTTTATCTTTTTTTCTGCAGACCATTGCTTTGTGGTTGCAAGTTTTGCACACTTGACAAAATATCAAGGACTAGTGTTGCATTCTTACTTTTTCTCCAACTAAACTAAAATGGTGTTTTTGAACACCACCTATTTTTGAGAAGAGGCAAAAAATGCTTCATTAAACTCAAACATATGATGTTTTTTTCTCGGCTAATGCAGAACAGGCACACTCCAAATTGTGAATTTCATATACACGGCCAAATCCAGGGAGAAAGTCAATGGAGTGCACTCAATGCATTGTAATTGTAACCCCTCAAAAAATACCATGCATTGGTCGAAACCTCAACATTTGACATTTTATTTATGTTGATGCAAACCATGCACATTTGCAAGATTTGGATGGACTCCCAAATCTATGGGAAAAATCAATGAAAAACATTGAATGTTACATAATTACAACCCCTCAAAAGTTCCCAAATTATCAGGATTTTCCCAAATTCTCTAATATGGTGTTAAGTGGTGATCTATTTTATCACTTTCAAAAATCCTTTCTTTTCCTTTCACCATTGGTTGGATCATGAAATTTTGAGCAAATATCCTCTTTACAGTTCCTCAGGACGACCTAAGAAAATAATATAATACTTTTTTAATAGACCGTCTAAGTGTATTTTTCTAGAGGAATATGGTTTGAAGAGCTTGCCCCAACCCTATTCCGCCGGCGGAATACCCTTGGAGAGCCTACGCAGAAGGGGTCATAACTTTTGCTCCTTATCTCAGATTGAGGAGCTGTAAAAAGGAAAAATGTTCAAAATTTCATGATCTATGCAAAGGTAGGCTTAAAATTATACTTTTTATAGTTATAAAAGAGAACAAGTGAAAATTTCAAGATGTATATGAGAGTTACAACTTCTCCCTAGTTCATATTATGGTAGGAAGGAGTTCAATAGGGACCACATTTCCTTAAAAGTACTTAGGTTTGGAGAATCGGGAATATTTTGAAAATCCGTTCCTTGACTTTGCATATTTGATAATGTATTAGAGATTAATTTATGATCGATTATAATGGCCTCAAGTATGAGGTTTCCAATATCTTTTTCCTACTCATCCAAGGAATATGGTATACATTGTTATATGAGAGCTTCAAACATGGGATTGCTAAAGATTAGGGAAACTATTTTAAATTGATTTAATTACCATAATCCTTAAAAGAGAGTATGGTAGGGAGGTATTTATAGGAGTTTCTAAAGTGTTCACTATTTGTTAATATATAGATGATGTTCTCTAAAAGGAGGGTTATAATGAAAAATAAGTAAGTATATGCTTCCATAAATGAGAAATTAAGAAAGAATTGTATATTCCTTTGAGAAATATACAAGCATGGTTGGTGTCAAAAATTATCGCTCGGACTTTTCTGCTCGTAGGTTTTTGCTCGGAAAGTGTGCACATCAGAGCAATCTAATTGATTTTTCTAGGATAGATTATTATGCAAACCACTCTAATGTGACAAATTTTTCTGTTTGTAGGAAAGATATCCTTTATAACACTCATCCAAGCAGTAGTCCTATAATTTACCTCCCAAACAAAAACCATCTTTCTTGACATCAATTTAAAGTCTTGTCTTGCTAGCAATTCCTTCTCAAAGTTTATATCAACCTCTCTCAAAGTGGGTGATCAACTCTCCCTCATATAATTTGTCACAATCACCTCGAGTCCATCACACTTGCAAAGAGACACAATGAAAGAGCCTTTCTCTAATGGGTATCCCTCTACTTAGAATGGACTTTTCAATGAGGACACATTATCATGAAGTCCTCATACCCTTACATAGAGGATTAGCCTACACAATGGAATATGTGGACACTCATCTAAATCAAGGACCCTATATTTGCCAACAATCGCATCACCTCCACCTTACACTTGCACTTTTGCTTCCTCCAACTCAACCTTCTCTACTCTTGCCTCTTCATCTCTCAAAGCAAAGGATGCATCAAGCTCAAAACCTATTGCACTCCCTGGATCCTTAGTCCCACCTACTAAAGATCGGGTAGGGGGATCCAATTTCTTTCCTCTTATTGCCTCTGAAGGCTAGTTGTCTTGAGATTTTAGACCTTTTCTTCCTATCATCTTGAAATGACATTCAGAAAAATTACACATTTTCTTATAGTGGTCACATATGAAATAGGATTTGAATTACAATTGGAGTTTTTATACACATATGTATATACATAGATATATATATACATATCTATGTATATACATATGTGTATATCTATATACACATTTATGCATATATAAGTATTTAAATGTATGAATATACACATTTGTGTATATGTATATGCATGCATACATATATATATAAATAATGTATGTATGTATGTATGTATGTATGTATGCATGCATGTGTGTGTGTGTGTGTGTGTGTGTGTGTGTGTGTGTGTGTGTGTGTGTGTGTGTGTGTGTGTGTATGATAGATAATATAGTATCGAGGACAAATACCACTTGGATGTACTCATGGACTATGTCTCTTTTCATAAGTAATAAAAGGCATATACTAAACATTAGTAGGGTAGTTATGAGCACCCGCTTCTGAAGCATGTGTGCTAGTAGTTAGGACCATCATATAGATGAGATGGGTGTTCCCTATTCTATGTTGTTGTTCAAGAGTTCCGAATGTGGAAGTGTTTCTACATACAGAACTATACTTTGTCTAGCTTTGTCTACGTTTCCTCTATGCTGTGCTGAATTCTTAGTAGTAATGGAGTGAATATGTATCAATATTACTCATTATGATGTTTATTTGTTATGAATTCAAAAATGGAATGTTAGTTTTTGGAAGCTCTTACTGGGTGGGAAAAAAGGATATGGCCTCTCTGAGTTGGACATGGTTTCTCATAGATTTGTTTACAAGTTTGGTTTCGTATACATTTAATGATGTTCAAATTTTCATTTCTTTTGTTAAGGTTTTTATTACATAGATCTTGACAATCATTGTTGGTTACTCCATTTATATTGTGAGACTTTTATTGGTGTAGTACTTCCAAATAATTTGTTTTTGTTGACTAATAAGTACTTTGCACATTTGGCAAGAGAGAGAAAAATAAAAGTGATTCTAAATTTGTGCAAGAGTTGTGCAGAGATTGCAATTAGATAGGCCACAAGCTCACAGCTCCTTTGCTGATGATGAATGTTAGGAGAAGGAAAAAAACACCATTTTGTCCATAATTTGGTAATAGCTGTGATGAGAAGACCCATTTTGAATGTGGTAATATTGTTTTATGTATGATGCAATCCCATGCTTTCAAACGATACTTGGGTTTTCAACACTATTGCAGATGAAGTGAGAACTATTTCGTAGAAACGAGAACTAAATGAAATATTCTTTTTTATATCATGAAAAATTGCCATTTTTTACTCATTTTTGAAAAACTAGCTTCCTATCATACATCTAGACAAAAAAATACTTGAAAAATGGAGTTCTTGACTTGACTGGATTTGCATAATTAGATTAAATTGAGCATGTTCTCCATTAAACCAATGTATACACAAGGAAGAAAGTTAGCATGATTTGTAATCAAAATAAAAGAAGAAGCTACCCATCATACATTCTATATATTTTTCTTTCCTCATCAAGCACATATTTTGTAATTCCTGGATGATGGCAACATCATCCTCATCTATTTTGTGAAAGTTTACATTTGATCTCCATCCTATGACAAAGGCATCTTTAGGTCATCAAGAAAGTTGATGCTATTATGACTCATAGGTCGTGATAGAATTTCGTAGGTTTAGGGTACTTTTTGGATGAAAACTGGCCTACAAAACCATGCAAGTTTTTCTCTAATCACCTCTCATTTTTGCAAGGTTTTTCCCTAATCACCTCTCTTAGAGAGTCACCCTTCCAAGCTTGATTTGTTATCTTAGCCACATAAAAATTACCTATGATGTTCCAAGCCACTCTTAGAGAGTCGCCTGTGATCTTCCAAGCTTGTTTTTCTATCTCGGCTAGATAAAAACTATAGTTAGTAATGATCGGGTGCAAGCAATTTCGTCAGAGCCTGAACCTTCCCTTCATGATGAGGTTGGTGAATTTGTTGAGATAGAGCGTGAAGCTATTGAGGAAACTAGAATAGATTCAACTATTGTACAAGAAGAGACATTGCTACCACTGTTGATAAGACATGCATAGATTGTGTTGATGTTCAATTAGACATTTGGTTTTTCATATAAATTTTGATATATGGACATATTTTAAGATATTTAAATGATTTATTTTTTTATTTGTCATATATATTTCCCATTTGGTACATATTTCACATGTACTTCATTTGGTTTCTTTGTTATAAACCTTTCTATGTATGTTATTAACTAGAAATGAGATCAAGACAAGAGGCTAAATGCTAGGCAAGGCGACGCTCGTGGGCCATGGAGGAAAAGGGAACGTGAGGGGAGAAGCGTTAACATGGGTGGGGAAAAGGGACTAAGAGGGGAGGGAATGAAGAGGGAGACAATGGCACAAGGGGAGAGGGAGAGGGGAAAGAGGAGCATGTACATGATGGGAACAGGAATGTCGAGATGAAGACGTCAAAGGAAGAGGGTCATGCTTTATTTGGAAGGAAGGATGGGGGGAAATATCAAAGTACTAGCTAGGTGGCTTTACAAGAATGAGCGTGTCCCATCAAGGAACAGACCCCTCCTTTTATAGCCAAGTGAGGGGGTCTCTCCAAATAACTACCTCCTCCCACATGCATGGTGTGTGTGGAAGAGTCTCCCATGTGGGCTAGGCGGTTACGCACTCTCAATTGTGTGTGACAACCCTTGGCCTCATTTTTCCACATATATCAACCCCCATATCCCAAGTCTAAGGGATTTCCCTATCGGCTCTAGGCAAGAAGACTATTCGGTTGTTCAGAACCTTGCTCATCATTCTTTGAGCATCACGCTTCCTCAACTAATAGCATGGGGTATGCCCCTGAGTTGGACCCCCCAGGATGTTATTGCCAGAATTGAGGGGGTTGCGGAGGGACACTCGTCTTCTTTGAAGCAGGGTCAGGAAGTAGCAGGGTCAGACTGAACTTTATCAAACTTTTGAGCCATCTCTTTTGCTAGCACCATAGTTTCTAGATACTCCCATTTAAGCTTGAGGTGGAATTCATCACTTGCTTGTAGCCCAGCACATGTTGAGTCATTCTAGCTCGAAATCCGGCATTGTCCTCTTGCATGGCAATTAAACGGTCTAGGAGCACGGTCGCTCGATCCACATATCGATGCGCCATCTCCCCTTCTCACTTTGCCACCTACAGGTACACATTCTCTAGCTCCTCTTCTCCTCTTCTTTGCCAAAATACTCAATCATAGTAGCTGTCAACCTTGGCCAACAACCTTGGCCAACTTTGGCAAACATCTTCAGCCTGCTTCTCATACCACACTTGAGCCAAACCCTTTAGAAATGTGGGAAGAACCAACAACCATCTATCTTTAATAAGAAAGTTGAGAGAAACACAATGGCACTTGAAGGCCACAAGATACTCACTTGTGGATTTTCCTCAACTCGACCACAGAACACAAGAATGTCTACCATGCTTGGAAAATGGAAAAGAGAGGGGTGAAATGAGGATTATCTATTGGCAAACAATGCAAAGAGGAAGCTTGAACTGAAAATGCGGTGAAGATACATCCACAAAGCACACATAGGCAGGGAAAGGACCAAACCTTATTAGTCGACACATGATATTGCGAGGATATTGCATGAGGTTGTTCATCAAGGCAAACAAGAATGCCATCACAGATGTCAATAGTTGGAGAGCTTGCACATCACCTTCATCTTCCTCCAGTTCTTGTAGTCGCCATGCTATTTCTTCAAGGGGTGTGCGGTCTGGCGTCCTTCTTTTGAGCAATGTCCTTAAGGACCTTTCTGATGATGTTTTGAAGTCGGTAAACTCGTATCAAATATGCACAACACTTAGTTTCATGATGACCACAACCTTTGTATTCCTTACAAATGATCACCCTCATTCTTGGCTTATAGCTTTGTTGGGGCAGTGCTTCCACTTGTTTCATGAGTGATTGAAGTACAAACTTCACATGCCAAGAAATCAGCAACTAAATTTTGAGCTCAAGGGATATGCTGAATTTTTACCTCTTCAAATTGGTTGCAAAGTTCCAATGCTTATTGATGTCATGGAACCAAGCCTTTTCTCCGCACCTTCCACCTTCCACTAACTTGTTCACACACTAGTTGAGAATCTCCTTGCACCTCAAGTTGCTTAATGTGATGTTCTTGTGCCCTTTGTAGCCCAAAAATGAGTGCCGAGTACTCAACTTGGTTGCAAGTACTTGCAGGTGCAGACTTGCTATAACAATACGCCTCACCCCCCGGTGAAGTGAGCTTCACACCCACACCAGCAGCCTTGGTTGACGGTTTGTAAGCTCCATCAAATTGAAGGATCCAAGATGTCATCACACCAAGATAGAAATCCAGACATCCCAAGTTTCTCAGTAGTCCAAGATAGGTAGAAGGAGAGGATGGGGAGAATTCAATACTTGAGCAAGACGTTCAGCACCAAATAAACTTGCAATCCTTTGTTGATATTTTATCTTTAGACTAAAAAGATTTACAACTTGAAGCTAAAAATGAGGCACAAAGGGTTGATTAGGTACAAAGGGATTCCTTGGTTGAAACATTACCAACCATAGCCGAAGCCCTAGAAACCTTTGTAGTGAGATCGAGAAGAAATCATTCAAGACGAGCTTATCCACAGGAATTGATAAGCAGATGCGCCAAATCTCCCCCCAAGCTTTGGGAGCATCCCACCCTTTGAAGAAGGTCACCCTTTTAATTACCTCCGATGTAGTGAGTAGCTTAATCACCGCACAAGGAGTAGAATTGAAATCAAAGTTCTCCCAGTGTAATACTAGTTCTTCACCTTGAATCATCCATGGTGTATCATTCCACCTGTCATCTCCTTGAACAATACTTTGTACAATCAATTGTTGAAGATTGACATGAAGATCAAGAAAGAGATCTTGCCAATTGGTAGCCATAATGAACGGAGGACCAAGCACCGAATCCTTGAACTCTTCGAGAAGTGACATAAATATCCACCCTCCTCGTGCGACGTGCATCCAAGGAGTGAACTTGAAAAAAATTCAGAATCTGTGATCTTGTATTAAATATGAATGGAGCACATGAAATGAAGTACTTTTTCTTTTTACAGCAAGAGGAAACTCCCCACTGTTAGAAAGCTACAGTTCATGGGATTTCAACATATAAGCAATATATGTACATTTTGATCACTTCCTATTTGTTGGCCCAATGGTTAGTCTTCCTTTTATGAAGGGGGAGGTCTTGGGTTCAATTCCCACTCCTGAATAGAAAGAGAGGAGAGGAGAGGAGAAGAGAAGAGAAAGAGAAGTAGAAAAATAAGAGGAGGATAAAGGGCGCGAGATGTGATGATCTGTCGAACTTTTTTTCTGCAGGAGCCTAGAAGACCTGTCACGATCCATCCACGACCAGAAGATGCCAAAAATCAGTCACGATGCACGAATGCATGCTTAGATGGTGTACCCAGAAGATGCATAGAAACCCAGAAGAAGAAGCGGATGTTACAATTTTGTAGGTACAACTAGAAGATTTGCTAGCCAGAAGATGCGCAGGAACCACGCACAGAAGTAGGGAAGTTTTGCAGCCATAGAGACAAAGAACCATGAGTAGAAGACACGCAGATTGGAGGCACAAAAGTAGGAAAGTTTTGCAGCCGCAGAGACGGAGAAGGCATGCAGATTGGACGTGCAGAAGCAGAGAACTACACACGAAAGAGGTCGCAGATCACACCCAGTTGTAGGAGTAATATATTTTACACCACTAGCCATTGAGATTTTGATCCCAACAGCCACACCAATTCTATTAACTAGAAATGAAATCAAGACAAGAGGCTAGATGCTAGGCATGGCGACACTCATGGGCCATGGAGGAAAAGGGAACATGAGGGGAGAAGCATTAACATGGGTGGGGAAAAGGGACTAAGAGGGGAGGGTATGAAGAGGAAGACTATGGCACAAGGGGAGAGGGAGAGGGGAAAGAGGAGTATGTACATGATGGGAAGAGGAATGTAGAGATGGAGACATCAAAGGAAGAGGGTCGTGCTTTATTTGGAAGGAACGATGGGGGGAAATATCAAAGTACTAGCTAGGTGGCTTTACAAGAATGAGTGTGTCCCATCAAGAAATGGCCCCCTCCTTTTATAGGCAAATGAGGGGGTCTCTCTAAATAAATGCCTCCTCCCACATGCATGGTGTGTGTGGAAGAGTCTCCCATGTGGGCTAGGTGGTTACGCACTCTCAATTGTGTGCGACAACCCTTGGCCTCACTTTTCTACAAATATCAACCGCCATATCCCAAGTCTAGGATACTCCCTTGGTCTCCTCCCAATTTTATAATGCATTCAAACATCTAGGAGGACAAGTGGAGGGTTGGCACAAGGAATCTTGCCACCTCATCCTACTTTCCCCATTGTTTAACTTGCACTCATAGACTTTCTACACCCCCCCACATGGGCCTATCCTACATGGAAGGAATAATCCAATATAATATCCATCTCCACCTATTTTATATTACTTCTCCCATGGTCCTTGGGCCATACCTCACTAAATGCAAGCATGGGACTGCCTAGGTGGAGGGGTGGCACATGGAGAACCCATGCCACCTTATTATTTTATATTATTACTACCATGGATTATGTACAACACACCTTACGGGTCCTCTTACATGGAAGGGTAGCATATGGTCCCAAACCCCACCCCCCTTGAAAGGCATCTTCGTTGTTAGTTTTGGTGGCTAAAACCAATAAAAAACTTCCTAGATTGACTCAAGTCAATTGACGCCATGGTTTCATCTCACACATTTGAAGCAAGTGAAGTGCTTCTATCCACATTCCTAGGTGAAGTTCTCTTTCTTAATATAGACTTCTTATAGACTTTGTAAGGATTTATAGACACAAAAGATATCAATAAAGTCTTGGAGAACTTGCAAGAACACAAGTACTAAAGTTAGTATTCAAAGTGTTGCAATAATACTATTAGTTAGTATTTACACTACAACAGTCATAGTTTTAACACAATACTATAATACTAGTATTTTGGCTAGATTTCATAGTACTTCAATATGTGTGAATAGAAATAGAGCTATTTGATACATGTGTGTGTGGGGGGGGAAGGCAGAGTTTTTGCTCATCTAGCTAAATCATTGAGTGAATTAAGCATAGTAGAGAATAGAGCCAAGCCAAGTAGTGCCTAGGTCTTGAAACTTGAAATTCTATTTCTTGAGATTAGCTAGACATTTTAAGATCCCACCTTTTGACCCAATGGTCATAAACGGGTCATGCTACTCGTTACATAGAATAGAAACACAAAAGGAATTACTCCCAACAATTGTCTATTCATTCATAGTCATAGGTTTATATAGGTGAATACTAATCACACTTTGTTTAAACCCTGAATCATGATCTTGGTGCAACCATATTAAAGGAGCATGAACATATAACCATGGGACGAGTAATTAGCGAGTCTTTGAGGCTCTCATAGTCTTACCAAAAGGTATTTGAATGCTTTCAGTTTTCACACAATGTGTTGTTGATCTTTGTGGTCTGTATGCCCCTCATAGCCTAATCTAAGGCTTTTTTATGTTGAAGGAAACACAAAAGGACAACAATTGCCTATCTCTACCTCTCCTAATCGCTTCCAAAAATATAAACATATTAATGTCTATCAATCCCCGACACCCCACTATGTACTTGCTCAAGGAAGATTCTCAATTTAGCCTCTACCACTCGCCAGCCATGTTCCTTGAAGTTCCATCAGCTTCCCATTAATAACTTACCTTAGCATCATTTTTTATTTTTGGATCCCAATTCATTGATATACAAGAAGTTTTAGACAGATTGCCGCAAGGAAAACATTATAAGCTTCTTCAAGGGAGGCATTGTGCACCTACTTAGGTGCAGTTGGGGGCAGGGGACTGGTAGGGGTTGGCCGTCCCCTACCCCTAACCGGAATCGAGCTGACAGTCCCCTGCCTCAGCTGCAACCCAGCTAGGTGTGCGGTGCTCCCCCTAAAGAAGCTAATGATGTTTTCCTTGTGGCAGAACTTCTTGTGATATAGTCATAGGTTTATATAGCTCACATCCCTCTAAAAGTTTGGTATGGGAATATCAACAGTATTAAGTGCAGCTATATCCATCTAAAAGGTTTCCTAGGCTACCGATGATGGTTCAACCAATTTGTTTCCACTACAAAGTTTGTTTGTCAAGTTTGATTTAGTGACCTGGTGAGGTAAGCTATTTCTTGATGGACTCATTTGGTTGAATAAATTTAGGCATAGAAAGTGAGAGAGAGAGATGTGTTAGTTTTTTGAGTTTTTGTTAATGTTTTTACTTTTTTTAAAGTGTTGTTTGGTTGTTTTGTAAGTGTGTGTGTGTGTGTGTGTGTGTGTAGAGATTAAGTGTTTGTTTTTCTACTTTTTTGGTTTTGAAAGGAATGGAAAAGAGAGAGAGAGAGAGAGAGAGAGTTTATTTTGCACTTGATTTCATTACATGTATGAGAGGGTGAGAGAGATATATAACACCATGTGAGTAACATATGCGATGGGTTCCTCTGTTAGGTCTCAAATCCTAGGTTGCCTAATAATATAACAAACTAATTTTTCATAAATCTCAACATTCTAATGCTTTTTAAATTGGATCTTGTGTAAGCCTTAGCATTTGTACATGCAACTATATGTCTATGTGTGCATACACATCTATTTAAGGAGAAGTGGTACCATGGGGAGAGCTGCCCGGAGAGTGAGCCAAGTAGCAAGCTCCTTGGAGTAGAGTCGATGTGAAGCAAAGGAGAAGAGCATATGGGTAGAGGAGAGGAGAGTAGACCAGGGTAGAGACGCATGGTTGAGCAGATGTAGGAGAGGTTAGAGTAGGGTCTTAAAGCTCACGCTCACCTTGGGTGATGGGAGCCCTCCTTTCTCATTTTTTATGCATTGGCACTTACAATTCCCCAATGTGTAAAGAAACATATATACCTGCACATGAAAACATAGACATGCCCACACATGCACATGTATACACAACACACACATAAGCGTGCACACACATACACACTCAAAAACATGTGTGCAAATGCACATACACATATATCACACATGCAAGCACATACATACACATACATGCTTTTAAAATAAGAAAACATATATGTTTTCTTGAATATAGATGTAAAGTTTAGATTTTTTTATAAATAAGAAAATATAAATGTTTTTAAATAAGAAAACATTCAAAACATGGATTTTTTAAATGAGAAAATATAGATGTTTATATGTTTCTGAACTGAGAAAATATAGGTAGTTTTTCTAAATATACATATTTGGATTTTTTGGAATAAGAAAATATAGGTGTCTTTTACAATAAGGAATATAGATGAAATATTGACAATCCACCCTTGACCTTTTAGACTACCATGCGCTCTTACACACACACACACACAAACAAAATTTGATTAGTAAATGTATCTCATGTAAGAAAACAATACGTCTATGCTCAACAGACAACAGGATCTCGTATGCAAGAGAGAAAAGAAGATAGTATGGAGAATCAAAATTTTGATTATTGTAAAACTGATACAATAGATGGTGCTGCCTCCTAGCTGTGCACCCCTGTGTGTGAAGCTTCGATGGCATGCTGGAAATAGTAGAGGATGGAGGCTGGATGCTAAGGAATCAGGGTTGCTGTAGCCAGTGATGATCATGGGCTTCACGGGCTTGCTCTTATATAGCCACTAGTCATAGTCGGTTAGACCCAATTGGGTGACCACCAACCCAGTCCGCCCAAAACGGCCGACTATCCCGAAATAGGCCACTGACCACACGTTAGAACCGTGGTACAAAATAGAGCAACTAACCTACGTCTCCATTCGGCCTGAGATCATCTAGGGCTCCAAACAGGCCCCGCAACTGGAGAGTGGGCTCCATCTACCCTCAGTGCGGTCAGTCATGGGATGCCTTCCCACACTTGCATGTAGCCTAGTTGGTAGTGTGTCAACTCTATCTGAAGCCATCCATCCATCAGGCCACACACGGCCCCCATCTGGTGTCCAAACCAAGATCTACTAGATAACCGAGCTACTCAAATGCCTTCTCCTCATATGGGGGGCTTACAAGTAGAGTTAGCTGGTTCCTGTGTAGTTACACAAGAGTGGAGCATTGATATCTAACACCCCCCCTCAATGTCCACCCGCAAGTGAACTTACTTTTTCAGCCCAATGCCAAGTCGATGAAGATGCCTCTCCAGCAAGTCTCTTCCAAGAGACTTCATGAAGATGTCCGCAACATTCTCTAGAGTCGGACAATACAGTAAGTCGATCTCTACATCCATGATGAGCTCATGTACAAAGGGATATTGAATCTCGATGTGTTTTGTGCGAGCGTGGAACACAGGGTTCTTTGCAATTGCCATGCAACTCTGATTGTCACATGATAACTGCGTAGGCTTTTTTTGCACTGCACCCATGTCCCCTAAAATCCTCCTCAACCACACTGCCTCACAAGAAGCAAAACATGCTGATTTGTACTCAGCCTCGGTAGAAGAAAGAGCAACTATGGGTTGCTTCTTGCTGACCCATGACACAGCTCCAAATCCAAGTGAGAAATAGTAACCTATTACTGATCTCCTACTGTCCACGTCTCTTGCCCAATCTGAGTCACAGAATCAGGTCAAGATGTTGTCCTTGGTATAGGCGATGCCATAATCAAGTGTGCCTTTGATGTATTTTAGCACCCACATCCCTGCCCTCCAATGGTTCTCTCGGGGCTTATTAGAAAACCTGCTTAGTACACCAGTCACAAAACTGATGTTTGGCCACATGTTGCACAAGTAAATCAAACTGCCCACAAGCCTTGTGTACATCGCTTCGTCCACCAGTGGTGATGAATCCTCATTTGAGAGCTTCACATCAACCTCCATAGGGGTGCCAACTGTCTTGCACTCCGCCATGCCAAATGCCTTCAGTATCTCTCCAGCATACTTCAGCAGCTGTGAGATGATCTATTTTGCTCTTGCCAAACTTTAATCCCCAAACAGAAATGCATCAGCTGTCATTTCAAAGTCTCTTCCTAGCAAATGCTTTGTCTGTGAGATCTTCTCTTCATGGTTCCCTGTTATGACAAGATCATCCAATTAAAGGATCACAATCATACACCTGCCTCATTCTTTGTAGATATACAAATTTGCATAAGATGGGCTCCTCCTGAACCCATTTTGTAGAAAGTAGGCATCAATCCGCTGGTACCATGCTCGTGGGGCCTGTTTTAGCCTGTAAAGTGCCTTCTTTAGTAGCAACGCATCGTATGGAGGATGTATTTGTGTGAAAAGTATAGCAAGCTAAGAAAAAGGTGTGGTATGATAGGAACTTGCATTCAAGGTTGGCAATTTCGTGTTGTTATATTGAAGCAAGCTTATGAAGCACAAGCCAAAGTCTATGAGCGACTAGATGGGGCCCTTCTTCATTGCCAAAATGATTCCAATTGGTGGGGTTCATTTAGCCACATGAGAAGGGAAAGATCGAGTGCCCACGTCAATGGATCAATAGTGAAAAAGTATTGTATTTTGTAAAGGCTACTTTGGGTGGTCTTTGTACATACATATTTTTTATCTTCAAACATTTTTTGGGTCGTCATTACACATCCTTCCTTGGATTTTGATTGATCGCCACTTATGAGGGGGATAGAGGAAGCGATTTTACATGCATGTAAGTCACCATGCTATCTTACATAATTTTGAGTGGCCCACCTAAGTATTAGACATGTCCTCATGTACATTCCACCCCATTTTCTTCATTGATTAATCATTATGTTCAATAATGCCTGTAAATTCAAAGGATAGTAGATCACGCTGGTACATTAAGTTCTTCCTCTGTATCTTGCCTACATTGCATTACAGACTTTACCTTCTGAACCAGGGATCACAAAACCTGGTGGTTGTTCCACATATACCTCCTCCTTGAGATCTCCATTCAGAAAGGTGGATCTTATAGGCTCCTGCAGAAAAAAAGTTCGACAGATCGTCACATCTCGCGCCCTTTATCCTCCTCTTCTTGTTCTCCTTCTCTTTCTCTTCTCTTCTCCTCTCCTCTCCTCTTTCTATTAAGGAGTGGGAATTGAACCCAAGACCTCCCCCTTCACAAAAGGAAGACTTACCATTGGGCCAACAAATAGGAAGTGATCAAAATGTACATATATTGCTTATATGTTGAAATCCCATGAACTGTAGCTTTCTAACCAAGGGGAGTTTCCTCTTGCTGTAAAAAGCAAAAGTACTTCATTTCATGTGCTCTATTCATATTTAATACAAGATCATAGATTCTGAATTTTTTTCAAGTTCACTCCTTGGAGGCACGTCGCGCGAGGAGGGTGGATATTTATGTCACTTCTCAAAGAGTTCAAGGATTCAGTGCTTGGTCCTCCGTTCATTATGGCTACCAATTGGCAAGATCTCTTTCTTGATCTTCATGTCAATCTTCAACAATGGATTGTACAAAGTATTGTTCAAGGAGATGACGGGTGGAATGATACACCATGGATGATTCAAGGTGAAGAACTAGTATTACACTGGGAGAACTTTGATTTCAATTCTACTCATTGTGCGGTGATTAAGCTACTTGCTGCATCGGAGATAATTAAAAGGGTGACCTTCTTCAAAGGGTGGGATGCTCCCAAAGCTTGGGGGGAGATTTGACTACATAGCCTCCATCCACCTATCATCACCTTGTGCCTCTTCAAGATACTTGGGTTCTTCAGCACGGATCACCTCTATCATCAAAGCATAGTTGACCAAGTGTTCCTACGCCCTTCTTTGCTCCTCTAATCTCTTGGACCGGCGGTGTTCGGATGGTTCCTCCTCAATGGCTGGAGGTTCTCTACCATCTAAAAGCTACTTTACCCACTTCGGGAATGGCCATTGGCCATTGTGGTTCTGCAAGCTCTTCTTCCTCTTCTTTATCTCGAATCCTGCCAAGCACTGTTGGGGGAGTTCAGTCTGCTATTGATGGTTGTACTAGATGGATATCCTGGTCCTGGTTGTCTGGGAAGGGAGCATCCTCGTCCAATTGATGCGGCTGTTCTAAGAAGACCACATCATGACTCACTATTACCTTCTTGGTAACAGGATTATAGAGACGGTAACCCTTCGCCTCTTCACTGTAGCCCAAGAAAATACACTTTCGACTCTTATGTTCCCATTTGATCCTGTTAGCATCAGGGACATGCACAAAACAGTCACATCCAAAAACTCTGAAATGTGCAGCTGGAGGTTTCTTACCAGAAAAGGCCTACAGTGGAGTCATCCTATTCATAGCCTTTGTGTAGCTACGATTCATAATGTAAAATACCGTGTTACATGCTTCATCCTAGAAAGTCTTTGGCAAATCTTTCCCTTTCATCATACTCCTGCCCATTTCACAGATGGCGCACATCTTGCACTCTGCTACTCCATTTTGCTGTGATGTATGTGGCAGGGGTTTTTGCCTCTTGATCCCGTGACTTTTGCAGTAACTTTCGAATTCACTTGATGTGAACTCACCACCTCTATCTGATCTCAACTTCTTCACCTTCCTCCCCGTTTCTTTCTCGACCATTACATGCCATTCTTTGAACTTACTAAAAGCCTCATTTTTAGTCTTCAGGAAGTATATCCATATCCTTCTACTGTAGTCGTCGATCAATGTCATGAAGTAGTAAGAACCACCCAAAGCTTCCGTCTCCATCTTTCCACAGAGGTCCATGTGAACGAGCTCTAGAGGAGCCTTTGCCCTACTGGCCTCTTTAGGAAAGGGCTGCCAATGTTGCTTGCCCATCATGCAAGGTTCACATACATCGGGTAGATCTGTAATTTTGGTAGGTCTGCAATCATTCCACGTTTATGCATATCCTTTAAAGAACTAAGGTTTAGATGACCAAACCTCTCATCCCACAACTTAGTGTTGATCACATCGGCTCGAGCACTGAAAGCTGAGAGTTTGTAGATGTTTTTGTGCTGTGTACCTTTACCAATGACCTTCTCTTGAAGATCCAAAATGTGTGTGCCATTCTTATCGAAGTGAACTTTGAGGTCCCAATCTGTGATCGCAGAAACGAGCAACAAGTTCCTCTTGATAGCTGGCACATAAAGAACATCGGACAACTGTTTTACAACTCCATCTAACTTGAGAGCAATCATACCTTTTCCTTTTACTAGACATTTTGCATCATTGCTGATTGTTACCAAGATTTATTTAACTCAAATGACACCATCAAAAAATAGCTTACCTCACCAAGTCATTAAATCAAACTGCAGAAACAAACTTTGTAGTGGAAATAATTTGACCCAACCATCATCGGTACCCTAGCCAAAATTTTAGAGGGAATAGCTACACTTAATGTTGTTGATATTTCCATACCAAACTTTTAGAGGGATGTGAGCTATATAAACCTATGACTATATCACAAGAAATTTTTCAGGAGGAAAACATCATTAGCTTCTTTAGGGGGAGGCACTACACACCTAGCTGGGTGGCGGTCGGGGTAGGGGACTACCGGCCCAGTTGCAAATGGGGGTAGGGGATGGCCGGTGGCCCCCAACCCCCAGCCGCACCTAGTTAGGTGCACAGTGCCTCCCCTAAAGAATCTTATGATATTTTCCTCATGTGGCAATCTGTCTAAAACTTCTTGTGTATCAATGAAAGGGGTCCAAAAAGCGAAAATGGAGCTAAGATAAGTTATTAATGGGAAGCCGATGGAACTTCAAGGAAGATGGCAGGCGAGTGGTAGAGGCTTCATCGAGAAGCTTCCTTCAGCAAGTACATAGTGGGGTGTCACAAAGGCAGGGAGTGATAGAAATTAATAGGTTTATATTTTTGGGATCCATTAGAAGAGGTAGAGATAGGCAATTATTGTCCTTTTTTGTTTCCTTCAACATTAAAGACCTTAGATTAGGCTATGAGGGGCATACAGACCACAAAGATCAACAACACATTGTGTGATGACCAAAAGCATTCAAGTACTTTTTGGTAAGACTATGAGAGCCTCAAAGACTCACTGATTACTCATCCCATGGTTATATGTTCATGCTCCTGTAATATGGTTGCACCAAGATCCTCGAGGGGGTCACTATGTATAAACCCTCTATATCATGTGCGTTCAAGGCCTATTTTTAAAATCCCTTATCTCTAAATTTTTCATTAATAAAATGTACCCCTTTTCTATATGAATCTATAAATTTTTTCCAAAACTATTTTAAATAGTACCTTATGTATATTTATTTTTGTAAATTTTAGAAATAAAAAATATCCTTCTATTGAACTCACGTGATAGGGTTACATATGATGAGTGACCCCCCCCCAAGCCAACATCATGATATGGTTTAAACAAATTGCAATTGGTATTCACCTACATAAACCTATGACTATGAATGAATAGACAATTTCTGGGAGTAATTCCTTTTGTGTTTCTATTCTATGTATTGAGTAGCATGACCCATTTATGACCGTTGGATCAATTATCTTTTCTTCTTAAACATGGGTAAAACCTTTTTTCTTGCTAAAAGTAATGCTTAGGCTTAATTGAGATCTAATTTAGAAATTCTAAAAAATAATTCAAAGGTTATTCAAATAGTGAGATCCATAATAAAACCTAAAATGTTACTCCTTCAAATTAAAGGAAAGCTTGCAAGGAATTGTTATATGTGAGAGAGAGAGAGAGAGAGAGAGAGAGATGAGGGGGGGGGGATTTGTCATGCTCAAGGATAAGGGGTGGAATTTACCCACATCATGAGTACATCATGGTGGTTAATTATTGTGTCACAGTAAGGTTGTGGCCGGAGAGAAATGCTATTAGCAAAACTTGTATGCTCATCTCCTACAATAGTAACACATTCCCAATTGTAAGTGCCTCTACCATCTCACAAACTACATTTTCCAAACCATGCCTTCTTACTCCTTCAGTTCTTGATTTAGCCAAGCCTAATAGTGTGGGATTATCCCTCGAAGAGGGCACTACTTAACCCGTGCATTGCTGTGGATTATTGGAGAGGGGAAGCCAACTTCGTGTTAGACATGATTGGGCTTGAGGGATCACAAATGCTTGAAAGTCAGTACCAGGAGGAGATCAAAATAGTGACCATGTGAACATCGGGCTCCTCTTGGTCCTATTGTGAACTAGACTTTCCTTGTAAGCAAAGACCTTGCTCAATCCTTTCGGCATCCTCAAGAGTCTACTCTTCCATTGAATTCTCATTGCAATGTGATCAAAGGCAAGATTTGTAGAGCTAGTGCCATCTTCAAATCGGTCATCAATCATCGACGATATTTGTCCATGCATGTGTATCTTTGTGTTTGCTTACACATAAAAGACTACATTCACACACTCACACATGCCTAGAGAATCAATATAGACACCCTCCCATGTGTATGCTTGATTAATACCCCCCATACTACTAGTACATCTGAAGTTATATTCATAGTTACTTTAAGTAGCCTAGCTTACATATTTTAAGTGAAATGGCACAATAAGTAGCTTGAATTCATACTCACTTTTGTAGCTTGATATTGTCAATTTTGACTCTATTACCCTGCATATTATTAGTACAAGTTGCATTCATACTAAGAATTCACATGTGTAAATATTGTACTTATGCTAAATACCTCATGGACATACTTTAAGTAGCTTGCACTATTTTGTATCCATACATAGAGTATAGTTATGAATATGATACATACTTTTAGTAGCTTGAATACTATATGTACTATATTTGTATGCATACATGGAGTAGACTTGTAAATATCATACATATGTTTAGTATCTTGAATACTAAGATGCACTATATTTGTATGCACATGCTTTAATCTCACATGCATTAAGGTTTGTGCAAAGTATCATACCCATTCGATAACATTTTCATGGTAGTATGTAGGGAGTATACTTGTGAATATCATACAAACTTTAATACCTTGAATACTATATGCACACATGTGAATACTATGAGTACATGATTGCATTTTGGAATACTATGTACACAATGTATATTATGTACACTATAGGGAGTATAGTATTAGTACTATGAGTACTACTTAATATGTTTGATTACACTAATAGTATTGCGATAATGAATCCATACTACATAGTATTTGTGAATAGTATCAAATAGCTCTATTTCTCTTCACACATATCACAGTATTGTGAACTCTAGCCAATCAAATAGCCAATACTAGTATTATAGTATTGTGTTAAAACTATGATTGTAGTAGTGTAAATATTAACTAATAGGATTATTGCAACACTTTGAATACCAAGTAGTACTTGTGTTCTTGCAAGCTCTCCAAGTCTTTTATTGATATCTTTTGGGTCTATGAATCCTTACAAAGTCTACAAGAAGTCTATATTAAGAGAGAGAACTTCACCTAGGAAAGTGGATAGAAGCGCTTCACTTGCTTCAAGCATGTGAGATGAATCACGACGTCAATTGACTTGAATTAATCTAGGAACTTTTCGATAGGTAATGGGATGCCAAGGGTATTGGTGATGTGGGAGTTATTGTTGGTGGCAATGGTGGTAATTGTGATACACCTTTTGATGAAGAGGACACTCTAAAAAAGATATTGAAGTAGACCATGAAAGCAAAAAATTTTTGCAATGTTTGAATGTTTGACCAAGCAACGACAATCCAAATCAAACAACAAGCAAGGGAGAGAAGAAGCTAGCTACACCTGTGTAAAAATCACCGAGGGTGATGAGCCTAAGCCTTCTCCATGTAAGCTTTTAGGAAGGGTTTCTCACATGGAAAAGGCAAAGAAAATGCTGTTGGTGAAGGATTACACAAGGACGGGTGTAGGAACTTGGTAAGAGAGTGCAAATAGGAGGCATAGACTTGGGTAGTAGACAAAGAATTAAGAGACGCCTAAAATTGATGAGATTGTTGAAGTAGGAGGAACAATCCTAGGTAGGTATACAAAGCCTACGAGTGGTATCTTTTGGGAACCATTATGAGATTGTAGGAGTAGAAGCCATTTAACCTATTGAATTTTAGCTTTTGAGGGTGGTGCACAATACTCGCATAATAACTATACCAACATTGAAATTTACACTCTAGCTTAACTTTCAATTGAAGACATACTCACATTCTTCAATGATAATATGTGGAGTTAGTCATTGAAATTAACCAAAGTTCCACTTCAAAACATGGGATTACATCACTTATACATCAATTCTTTCACATTGACAATGGGTCTAATTATCACATAAGTGCTACTACAATTGAAACACTCACATTGCTTGAACATTTATACTTAGTAACATTAATATCATTTCACCCATATGTGGGGAAACACGTGTCATTTGAATTCAAAGCATAAGATTGCATCAAACACAAAGAAATATTAATATCAATTTACCCATCTATGGGGAAACCCAAGTGCCATTTGAATTCAAAGCATGGGCTGCATCATATATAGAACAATATTACCACATTAAAATGTGTCCTCTATCACAATTATTACCAAACTAGAATAGAATGGTGGTTTATATCACTTCACCCATATGTGGGGAAAACCAAGTGTTGTTTGAAAGCATCTCGAAGGCATGGTATTGCATCATATACAGAACAATATTACAACATTCAAAATGGGTCTTCTTATCACAACTATCACTAAACTATGATCAAAATGGTGGCTTAAATAACACTCCGCCCATACTATGGGAAAAACACTATTACAAATGAAGTGAGGACATTGCATGGCTTCTCAAAAAAAGATTTTGTTCAAAATCCTAGGATTATTGGTGACTTTTTTCTCATTGGTCCATCTCCAAAAACAATCTACTCTACAAAAGGGCACAAATTTATGTAGCACAACTCTTTAAAATCAACTATATACATATACTTAGGCTTTCATACTTGAATACACATGAATATCATCTTCAAAGCACATGCTAGATTATGGATTTTATTTTAAAGGTTGCAAGAAATATTTTACATCCTCAAAGTCACCCTAAGATTTCATCATCACTAATGGTATAGAAATTTAATTCAAATAAAATGAACATGAAAGATATTGTATTTATATTACAACAAAGAAACCAAATGATGTACATGTGAAATATGTACCAAATGGGAAATCCATATGACAAATAGAAAAACAAATCATTTAAATATCTTAAAATATGTCCATATATCTAAATTTATATAAAAAACCAATCTATGCATGTCTTATCAATAGTGGTAGCAATGTCGCTTCTTATACAATAGTTGATCCTATTCTAGTTTCCTCAATAGCTTCATGCTCTAGCTCAACAAATTCACCAGCATCATCATGAAGGGAAGGTTGAGGCTCTAATGAAATTGCTTGCACCCGATCATTATTAACTATAATCATTATGTGGTTGAGATAAAAAAACAAGCTTAGAAGATCACAGGCGACTCTCTAAGAGCGGCTTGGAAGATCATAAGCAATTTTTATGTGGCTAAGATTACAAATCAAGCTTGGAAGATCGTAGGCGACTCTCTAAGAGAGGCGAGTGTAGCGGTTGAAAAGAACCCTGTAATTTGGTCCACTCAGGGAATTGAGAAGTCTCATTACACAACACGAAATGCATTTTTCTGACATACACAACATTTTGGAGGAGCACAGAAGGAAAATAGATTCAAAGAAGTTTTCCAGAGGTTCTATTGATGTATGCTACAAAGCTTGCAATGTAAGAAAAAATGGCGACATTAGAAGTCAAACTAGCATTCAACATTGTCCAAAATGAAAGAAGAAGGAAAATCTTGGATAACTCAACTATTGCATAGATACATGTGGAATGGAGACAAGTAAAGTCTTTTGTGAACCACAAGTGGACAAATAGAGCATAGGAACTTTGTAACAAAATGTACAATATATAGCCCAGTAGAGCAAAGCAGTGACTATATTATGTAAAATTTGCAAATTTAATATATGTACACTTAAGTTCCTAGAGTAAATCAGTGGCTATATAATGCAAGTTTTGAAATTCAATACAAATAATCTTATTGATACAATATGACTCAAAATTAGTTGCTACATTTTTCAAGAGTTTTGAATACTTACTAACAATACAATGTTTGTACAATCAAAATAGTCAAAACAATGACCATATGATGCTTGATTTCTACACTCTACTGAACTATCTTTTCTCTAGCTCATAGTGAAGGGCCCTATTTTGCAACTTTAATTACTGGCATCTTTTGAAACCTCATCAAAAGGACTACCTTGCACCTCTCCCTTTTCATCTTCCACCTGCTACCACTCTTGCTATTGAATTGGATTGTCTTCTTTAGATTGAATGGCTTCATTTGCTAAAGATGGCTCTCTAAAGCTGAGAAGATGGTGTTTTCCATGAACATATAAGTTTAAAGGGATCATAATGCCACTTGTAACAAGGGAATAGGCAGTCTAAGCAAGATAATATCCTTCCCTAGAGTAGATCTTGATAGGATAGTGGCCAAAAATATTGTAAGCAGAGAATTTTTTGATAAGAATGATCTTGTCCTTCTGCTAGTTTATTTGATGACCTCTGAAAAGATAACAGTTTTGTAGAAGAGAGCCTCTTGATATACAAAGAGAGGCTGGCAAGCTAGCCAAGACCTCTCTCCCTAGCATGGATTTTTTTGTCTTTGACTTGAGGGAAGATTACACACTAGCATTGATTGCCAAGCTCTACCATATGGATTCTAGGATCATTGCATAGGATGACTCTTTTCATGGCATGGAAGACTTCTTCAACTCATAGGAATGTTTATCCATGTGCTTTGAAGAAGCTCAGGAATGTATGGAAGACTATGAAATCAATGACGAGACATTCATGAATATTCAAAGAGACTTTAAATTTGACAAGATCAAAAAAATGGAGGAGCATGAAAGAGTACCAAAAGATATCATAGAGAGAAGCATATTCATTTTGAAGGACAAGGAATTAGAGGCAAATGAGAATATGAAGGCGAGTAATCTTGTATTTTTGTAACTCTGCTCTCATTTTCATTTGAGTGATCTTGTCTTTTGATATCTTAGTTCTCATGCTGCCTTTAATGGTTTGTGCAGTTGTATGTTGAAGATGATTCCTTTCTTATGAGGTGTGGTGGGACCTAGGAGCAAGGATGATTTTTCTGTGTTAGTTTTGTTAAGAAGCAAAACTTTTATATTGGTGTTAAAAGTTTGTATGCCCTTATAACCATAAATGTTTGAAATATTCACAGGATTTGAAACTTTTATGTGAAAATTTTTGAATTTCGTGAGGATCTACATCTTTTACTTCAAAATCCAAACAAAATAATACAAAATTGTACTATATTCTATCATAGTATTGTGAAACTTAAAAACTAGCAGGATAAACTTTCGCCAAGATTTTATATTACTCTCGAGAGGTTCACCTTAAAAATTTTTAGTGTACCACGTGCTTTCAAAAGGAGGGGTATTTTAATCCAAAATTTTGGAAAAAAACAACAAAATTACAATAACAGGAGGGGATTATTAATTCAAGCTTTAGAAAGATTCACTTAGTTCATAAGTAAAGAGGGGTGTTTTTATTATGGGAGAAATTTTAGTTGAGGGGTTTTTTTAATACCCTTTTACCGCACATGATACATAGGGTTTCTTAGTAGTGGACCCCTCGAGGGACTACTTCCTAATTAAACTCTTGCTTGCAGATTGGAAGACTATCATTGGAAAGGACAAAATAGACAACCAACGTGGTTGGTAGGGATCCTCCTAATGCTCAAGCTGCCACTCACCCTGCTGCTACTGCTAGTGCTAGTGTCAAAGGTTTTGATAAGAGGAAAGGTCCAAGTGAGTGCATATTCTCAAAAACAACAGAATTACAATAACAAGATGGGATTATCAATTCAAGCTTTAGAAAAATTCACTTAGTTCATAAATAAAGAGGGGTGTTTTTATCATGGGAGAAATTTTAGTTGAGGGGTTTTTTAAATACCCTTTGAATGCATGTGATACATAGGGTTTCTTAGTAGTGCTGCACCCCTCGAGGGAGTACTTCTCTAATTAAACTCTTGCTTGCAGATTGGAAGACTATCATTGGAAAGGACAAAGTAGACAACCAACATGGTTGGTAGGAATCCTCCTAATGCTCAAGTTGCCATTGCCCCTGCTACTGCCTCGGGGGGGTCACTCATCATATGTAATCCTATCACGTGAGTTCAACAGAAGGATATTTTTATTTCCTAAATTTCTCAAAAATTAATATACATAAGGGAGCATTTAAAATGAAATGTAAAAAAATTTACAGATTTGTATAGAAAAGGGGTACGTTTTATTAAGGAAAAATTTACAGATAAGGGATTCTACAAATAGGCCTCGAGCGCACGTGATATAGAGGGTTCATACATAGTGATCCCCCCGAGGCTACTGCTAGTGCCAGTGTCAAAGGTTCTCATAAGAGGAAAGGTCCAAGTGAGTGCATATTCTCAAACAGGCAAAGAAGCAGAGGTCTTTCTAGACAATAGAAGATGAAGACAAGAAGGCAATCCTATTGAAAATTTTTCCCCCTAGGTATAACAAAATGGCTCAGATTTTCAGATTGGATGACAAGGTACATTTCATCGATTCTGTAGGACTATTGTTGAGTGAGGAGAAGCGTAAAGGATCACTGTCTGTGCTTGGTGAACATGCATATCTCATGCATATACTATGAAAGAAAAGAGTCAAGATACAAAGGATGCCGAGGATGATACACGTGCATGCTACTATTGTGGGAAACTCGGTCATGTAGAGAAGTTCTACATTAAAAAGTAGAAGGGTGAAGAATTGAAGAAATCATGAGGCAAATCTTGTCTTATGGAGGAATATTCTTTGAATGGTGGTGAGGTTTCCAGGCTTGTGATTAAAGATGTTTTTGAAGATGGTTGGGCATTCTAGATCACATACGTTTTCATAATTACTTGTTGGGAAATTGTTTTAGATGATCAACATGTTTCAGATGTTCTTAATGATCAACATTTTTTTAGATGTTCTTGATGTGTTGGAGTCTTCTTTGAGGTTTTCTAAGTGTTAGTTTTGGTCTATTAGCTCCCCATTCACTCATGGGGGTGTTTGTTGGGAATCCTTGTTGTTATTCTCCTTCATGGGGAGATGCATTTTGGTTTATAGCTTTAAAGGGCTGCAAAGTTCATGTTGTGATTGGTGGCTATTCTGGTTGGTCAATGGATGTGGGCAACTATTCGTGATTAGGTAGCAAATGAAGTGAAAGGTGATTGGCTATTGTTGGTGGCAGTCCAGTGCATGGATCTCATGTGGGAATTCACTACGATGACCTAAAGGTGGCAAGAAGTTTCTACAAGAGCTCACAATGGTATCATTTCTGTGTTTCTTTGACGAGGCTCTAGCCTCTATAGTGTCGTGGCAAACAATTGCATATAGTGGCCTTCTAGGGTCCTTAGTTGAGTCATTTGAGTCGTGTCTTGATTGTATTCTGCGGCATGTTTTTGTCTCGAGTTCTTGCTAGTAAATTTTTTCTTCCATGAGAACCTCAATCGACAATTTATACATTGTGCTTGTCATTTCATGTGAGAAATTCAACTCGTGTTATGTTGTTACTGAATCACATGCAAATAAAATTGATCAAGGTTCTAGAGTCTAACACATTACAAGGATGATAAAATGTTTAAAACTACTTTAGGAGATGCAAGCATGCTCCAAAGTGGGCATATCATTATTCTCACAATTCCACTTGTTGGAAAGAGATTACCCCCATCATCAAAACTGGCATTGTAATCCAAACAAAAGAGAAGGAGTAAGAGGTAGAAGGTGATACTATCGATAAGAATGATGAGGACAATGATGAGGAACAGATTGGCTCAGGTTCACCAAGTAGGAAGAAGCTAATAAAGGGACTCTCATTGGGTAGACCAAATGTAATAGAGAGTTAAGCTCTCTCTCTCTCTCTCTCTCTCTCTCTCTCTCTCTATGTGTTTGTGTGTATGTGTGTGCAAAATTTTTGAATTTGGTCTAAGTTAAGCATAAGCAATCCTTTTAATTGCAAAAAAGGTTTTATGCATCTTTAAAAAGAAAATATAAGAAAGAAATATACATGCATGTTGCACAATCACGGCCAAGTACACACATATAGATACATCTATATTTACTTTTATGAATTTATTAGGAAAGAGTTGTCATGTGGTAGCCAAAGGGGAGAACGAGGCTAAATTTAAGGGTTTGTGTGTATGTGTGCATGACTCCTAAGTTTGAGTGTTTGTGTGTATATGCATGCATCCGTGCATATGTGTCTACTGTGTGTGAGTGGAATAGCTACAAGAGAGAATTTGTTTATGTATGAGAGAGAGAGAGACAGAGAGAGAGAGAGAGAGAGAGAGAGAGAGAGAGAGAGAGAGAGAGAGAGAGAGTCTATAACAAGGATGTGTGCATGTATGTGTGTGTTCAGATGTACATGAGATGGAGAAGGTGGGGGGGGATCTCCTATGTTTGAGTGTCCATGTGTGCATGCATATGAGGAAGACACACAAGTGAGTACATTTCTATGTGAATATGCAGAGAGAAATATTATATGAGTGCTAAAAGAGAGAGAGAGAGAGCGAGAGAGAGCATGGGCTATGCTAAGTCTTAAAACTTAAAAATTCCTTTATGGCATTCAAATTTTGAGACTTATACAAAAAATTATTCCTTCAAATTAAAGGAAACTAGTTGTGTACCGTGCTTTGCATATGCATTAAATGCACTAGGGAATTTAGATTGGTGATTTTGAAATGAGAGGGAGGCATGCCACTTGGAGGGCCTCAGCTTGCAAGGAAGAGTGGTGCCATTGCTTGCCACATGGCACCCTTCTCTTTAGAAATATAGAGTAGAGATAGAGATAGAGATCTAGAGATAGAGATAGAGACACAGAAAAGAAGAGAAGAGAAGAGAAGAGGAGAAAAGATTAAAGGAAAAGTAGGATCCCAACTTACAAAAAGGACATTCAGGGTGCTCTCAAATCTGAAGCTTAATTTAGTGAAGATGTTTGGGATCATTTTCTAAGGGCAGTACAAAAAACTTTTTTAAGGTTCATTTCTCTCTTGCCCTCGTGAGCCGCTAGCTACCATCCACAGTTTTGATAGCAGGCCTTGAAGAGCTGGACACACACTGGCTATGGAAGCCACTGATGGATGGCTGTTATAGGTGTTTGTACAAGGAGTTGATTCAACATCAAATTGCAGCTCGACTTGGGTGCTAATTCTCGGATCAGTCTGCGTTTGGAAGATCTTCTCCTCCCCCTCATTTGTTGATCTGCGCATCGAGATCGTCTCCTGTGTATTTTCTCGTAGATCGTCTCCCTTCTTCCCTCGATTCGCTTCTGTGCCGGAAGAAAGCATTTCATCCGCGCGAGTCATCTCCTGCAACGCCTGTTGGGTCGATATTGGATCTGAGATCTCGAGATATCTCCCATACACGTAAGAAAGGAAGCCCCAGATGGCCATGAGCATCGCCATATACTCGATCGCTGTGGCCTTGTCGTGCAACAGCAACATCGATAGCAACGGCACGATTAGGATTGCGGTCGCGTTGAACACGCAGGACATGAGTGCCGAGGTAAAAAAAATCACGCCAAACGATCCAACCGTGAACAGCTGCGATCCGATTGCTGACCCTATCAGAGCCGTGACATAGGCTCGCGAGCCTCCGTCGAAGTGCATAGCCTCCTCGTGAATCTTACCGAAAGTCCCTGAAATCCCCATACCCAACGTCGTGAATATAGTGGCGGCTATGGACCCCCCAACCTGCATCTCCAAGGCCATCAGAATGCTAGTATGCCCCATCTTTTGGTAGGCTATATCCACAAGAGAGAGCAGGAAGGCATAGAGGCCCGCTGCGGCTAGGGTAGCAGCAAATCCAAAGACGTACTGAGAGTGCGAAGTGTTGGCTGGTTTCCTTGCATCTGCACTAACGCCAAGCATGAGGGCAGCCATGGTGATGACGACAACCGAGTTGAGAGCGTAAGGCGTGATCTTCTGCTTGACCAAAAGGAAGGCGAACACGGCGTTGAAAGCGAGCTGGCTGGATTGAAGCAAGGAATTGGTGAAAGGCGGGAGGTAAGAGAGGCCCCAGGCGTAGAGTAAGCTATTGGCGCCGAACAAGAGACCGATGAAGGTGCAAAAGAGAGCGAAGCGAGGGGTGATGCGTGTTGGGCTAACAGAAAGCCAACGATAGGCGAGTACGAGAGGCAGAAGGATGATAGGCCAACCAACGCTTTGAATCCATGCGTACAGCCATCGCTGATGTCCTCCACTTACGAAATAGGATTTCCCCAGCAAAGTGAGAGCGCTTCCTCCCAACCCATAGGCCATAAGCGCTATGGCCAGTGATCCCCAATAAGCCCAGCTCTTCCCAAACACTCCGGCACCACATGTCCGCGAGCAGCATCTGGATGTTGCTTCTGTTCGACTTCGATCGGTCTCACGACCTCCGCTTCCTGCACAGCATTGGAGATTTCGCAGAGTGTTAGCGGATTCATGGAGCAAAAAGTACTATGCTTAACTAAATTTCCCTCAGAAGTGTGTTTCGTTTGCAACATCCAACGATAATCGGCGGATCATCCGTCGTTCCTTCAAATGCTCTTTCGCAATAGCATATTAGCACTGATCTGTTTCCTGTGAAATTAGTGTTATACCGTTCGTCGCTTAAGCAAATCAAACCGTTCTCGCACACAATCATTCAAGCGCAGCATATGCGCTTTCAGATTTCCACAAATTCCTCCGGCGCCTCACGTCGTTGTAATGGACATGACTGTAAACACCCCAGCTTATATAAATCAGGCAAGAGCTTATTGCTCTCATTGGCAACCTATCATGAGCAAGACGATTCGTCCCTGTCCTGCAGTTCACCTCACGGACTCCATATTCTTACGAGCTAATGAGAATTCTTGAAGTTGATCGGATAGTTTTCACCTTGGCCGTTAACGTCCATAATTGCGATACTATGGCTGAATCTGACGCGAGAAGTGTTCGTAGTGCAGCTTGCTAACTCATCACAGCAGAGACTGCAATCAACGACAGAGTAAGTTATATCCGCCTAAATTTGACATAAACGAGACGGATTCTCAATCTTCTCGTCGAACAATCAACCATAGTTATATACTTTTGTTGTCGAGTTGTATTATAATTGGGATTTCTTGGAATTGCAGTTGAATTGTGTCCTCATCCTTTCTAACAAGTTACACATCCTTTCTAACAAGAGTAACTTGACCTCTCTAGGACAGGCTGCTCTGCTCGGTCTCAAAGTTGTGACAGTAGATTGCCTTTAATAAAATTTAAGGTGTCATCATTTATAAATCTCAAATCCGAGGAGCAAAGTTTGAGATTTATAAATGATGAAACCTTAAAGGCAATCACCTTGCTCAACGTGTCCTGTGGGGGGTTCACTACAAGGAACCCCAAGTATCATGTGCATTCAAGGGGTATTTACAAAACCCTTCACCTCAATTTTTTTCCCCAATAAAGATACCTCTCTTTATATATGAACTAAGGGATTTTCTTCTAAATTTGAATTTAAGAACCCCTCCTCTTATTGTAGATCTCTTAATTTTTTCCAAAAGTTCTATTAAAATACCCCTCCTTTTGAATGCACATGGTATATACTAAAATTTTGTGAAGTGAACCCCCTGAGCATGTCCTACAAATTGATGGCTAAAGATTTGGCTATAAGGATGCAAGGTGTGTGTATGCCACTAGTGGACCGGGAATAAAACGGTTTTATAAGGGGCCGAGATATCCTGGAAAACATCCTCAATGTCTCCTCGGTGTTGGATTATGCCTTGGCGTCTGGTAAGAAATGCCTGGCATTGGGTATTGATTTTGATAAAGCCTACGATCGAATCTCATGGGAATTTATCAAAGAAGTTCTCTTGCATTTTGGGTTTGGTAATTAGTTTGTCAGAAAAGTGTGTATGCTGTTTGGCAATGCCTCTGCCATTCTTTATAGTAACGGTGGGGTTGTGGGCAGGTTTAGCCCTTGCAGATCGATCAGGCAGGGATGCCCGTTGGCACCACTGTTATTTGCTATCTGTACGATGCTGTTAATTGGGTCTATTAAGTAGTGTATTGCTCTTAGTGCAATGAAGGGTGTCCAACTATTGGTAGGGTCTCACTTCAGTTTGCAAATGTTTGCAGAGCTCTGACTTGTTGACTTTTGTGGAAGAGTCAAACAGAGCGTAGATTGTCAAATCAATACGATCCAAATCTTCTGCATGGATTCGGGTTCGATTTACAACTTACAGAAGACTTATGCTCTTTGGGTGTCTCTAGATCCCTTGCTAGACTAGGTGGCCTACCGCCTCTATACCAGTTAAGTGGGTACAAAGAGGGCAGATAGTGCGCTATCGGCAGGCACCGTTGGGTATGGGGCTCATGCTCCATCAACGTTTTAATTGGATAAAAGATCGGATCGCCTCGAAGCTGCAAGGATGGAATGGGCTGAGTGTAGCCTATAATGCCCAAGAATTGGTCATCAAGCATGTGCTATCAGCTTCTACAAATTATGTGTCTTTAGTCTCGCACTTTCGACCTTCACATTGGGCATGGGAGGTGGAGAAATTGTTTAGGATGTTCCTATGCTCAGAGGAGGTTGGGAATAAAAAATTGCATTATATTCCGTGGGAGATGTTAAAGAATGCCAAAAATGCTTGGGGAATGGCTACTCCTAATGTTAGTCTTCAAAATCAATCCTTGCTAGTCAAGTGGCTGGCCAAGCTCCTTAAAGACTCACTCCGTGGGCAACTGTGTGTAGAGACCTTTCTCTGATCAAGATTAGGGGCTCCGAGCTAATTTCGAGAATGGTGAAAAGATGGAAATTGAATATGGCAGTGATGAAGTGGAAGGGAAGAGATGGCCTGAGGGATGACTCAAGCCTTTGGAAGAATATTTGGTGGGGATTGGCGACAGTTTGTGCTCTAGCTCTTCTCGACTATCGGAGGGCCTGGGCCTTGGGGGGGTCACTCATCATATGTAACCCTATCACGTGAGTTCAATAAAAGGATATTTTTTATTTCTAAAATTTACAAAAATAAATATACATAAGGGACTATTTAAAATAGTTTTGGAAAAAATTTACAGATTTGTATAGAAAAGGGGTATATTTTATTAATGAAAATTTTACAAATAAGGGATTTTAGAAATATGCCTTGAACGCACGTGGTATAGACGGTTTATACATACTGACCCCCCCGATGGGCCTGGGCTCTACAAAAGAAAGGTGTAAGATGCTGGTAAGATCTGTGGGACCTGAAGCTGCAAGCTTTTTGGAAGCCACTTGAATGCGTTGTCCATGAGTTTAGTTTGACAAGGAGAGAGGCAACTCTTCTATCTTAGGTAGTGGTGCAATGCCTTAGTCTTGGCCTTTGAATTCATGTCCTTCTCTACTCTGAAGGAAGAGTCAATGGGTGATTGGCCACACACAGCTCACTAAAGTGTCAACTGTAAGGATATGTTACAGAGAGTTGTTGCTCAGACAATAAAATTTCCATGATCTCAATCAGGTGTGGAGCTCTTGTAAAAGCCAATGCTGGTGGAGAGCAAGGTTTAAGGAGCTCTAAAAGTCTATGTTTCCTAGAAAGTATAATTTTTTCATGGTTGGCTCCCAATTAAAAGCAGGTTGGCTAGGTGGATGTAGCTCAATCCTTTATGCCCCATCTATGGTTCAGCTCAGGAAGGATTACACCATCTCTTTTGGGAGTGTCCTCTAGTTAGAGAATTGGATCAAGCTAGTGCATGCAATGGGTACTGTCAGATTAATGTCTGGCTTTGCAGCTATGGTTAACTAGCGATTGGCCCTGTTAGAGGAAATGGGCCACATGCATTCTTCTTTGGTTAGTTGTTGGCCTTTCCTCTGTGCTGCCCTACTTACGGCGAGTTTGATTTGTGAGGAACCGCCTAATTTTTTTATGCTCGGTGTCCGTCTAGCCATGAGACTCCCCAATCTGGTTAGTGAGGTCCAAGAGAACCTAAGGGATTTAGGGTTGTTGGCAGCCAAGAAAGATGACCTAGTCGCGAGTTGTATCCTAGGTGTCTATGTCTCCTTCTAGGGTTTTCTTTTTATAGCGACTATAGTGTAGGCCATGGGCATGTGCCCCTTATGGTGGCCAATTTTTGTAACTGGTCTCTTTCTTGGGCCTAACCACCACTTGTTAATATAAGCCAGCCAGTTTGCTTTAATTTTTTAAGAGCTTGATGCAAGGCTCTAAGGAGATCACGCTTACTCACAAAATAAATTGAAATCCTGTGAAACCGAAAAACATGCACAATATATCAAAGAGACTCTCCCTTGGCTCTCTCTCTCTTAAATAAAGAATAGAGCTAAACATCTCTCAAGCTCTCTCAATGAGTGGAACTTTCCCAAAACAAACTGAAATTCTCCTCGCCATGGAAGGTAACTCTCAATATAAAACTAGAACTAACCTAGGAGAAAACATAAGCTTCCTAAGGTGTGCCTACAATGGATCTAGGATACCAGATCTAAACTTTGATACCATGACAAAGTGTGGATCATACTAGCCTCGTGCACACAAGATCAGGGGAAGAACTAAGAAGGCTCAAAGGACACTAAATGAGACATGAGAGGGACATAGCAAATCTATATCTCTTGCAATGTGTGTTCAACAATACATGATAGGCCTCTTATATAGAGAGAGCCTTTTGAATAGTCAACGTCTGTAGGATCCTTTGATCCACATCTCTCCTTGTGGATATCCTCAATCCACATCTCCACATCATGTAGTCCACATCCTAGGGTGGCTACTTTGATTCTTTCCTATACCATACCTTAGCCTCTAATTATGTGGTAATGGCACCACAACTCTCAACAACCCTCCTCTATTGTATTCAAAAGAAAATTACATAAACATAGAAAATTAGAAATTACTTATGGATAGTAACTAACCTTCCCTTCCTCTTTGATTTGTTTTAATTATTCCGCTACAACGGGAAGAGTAACAGCTTTCAAAGAGAACTTCTCCTCCATAACAATACAAACAATAGGTTTCTTATTGTTATCAATCAAAGCATTTCAACAGTTTCCTCATTGGACTCACTTCTTGCAATATCTTTATTCTTTATTATTGGTACCCATATATAAGAGTTCTCAAACTAGTATACCTAGGCCTCGAGCAGTCTTGTGGGAAGCCATTGGTATTGTACCTTCCTTGTTGGATGGCGTTGTCTTCTTCTTTTCTCCTTCTTTTCTATTGAGGTTTGTTTTTTACATGAGGGGTGGCTAGCGATGGTGAGAATTGATCTTTAGAGGAGGGGTTGGATTTATATGTTGAGGTTTATTTGGAATAAAAAAATATGATTCACCCTCAAATTATCCTTGAGCCTTTAGAAGATCCTTTCAGACCCTTATTTTCTTAATTGGATTTGGTCTTTGTCTTCTTCCTTGGTGGCATCCTTGTCGAAGTGGGGATGTGGAAGTAGTTGCTGATGTTGATCCTTGTTGGTGTATTTTGATGGGATGATTCACCACAAATAACCCTTTGTAAGTGTCCTGCATCTAGCTTTTACCAAGAATGGCGGCTTCCGTTAAGGTACCTGCAGTTCAACTACAAACAACTTGCAAGGCACAACATAATTGTCCAAAGGAAACATTTAACATTAACGAACCAATTAACTTAATTGAGGTGCCTCCTATGGATTGAATTTTAGAATCACATACTTCAAGGTGTACCTGGCCAAGATTCTTTCAATTAAGGAAAAAGGGAGATCATTTTGGGACCTTGAGAGAAATTCACAATTTCGTCAATTTTCTTACCTCTAAAACAATAAAATATGACATGTAACCCCGTTGATGTATGGTGTAGAATTTGGTATTTCTAAAATCATCGGTGCGTCTAGAGTGGGGTCGAAACATTTGGAAAGACTTTTGAAATGCCGAAAATGGGCCCCTAGAGGCCCAAAAAAGGCCAAAAAGGCCCAAAAAGCCACATGTACAAATGAAAGTGATTTGACAGGTTAAACCCAGTCCAACCTATTAAATCGCTTTCATTTGTACTAGGTACAGCTTGTCAAATCACGTTCATTTGTATAGGTGGCTTTCTAGGCCTTTTTGGTTATTTATGGGCCTCTGGGGGCTCGTTTTTGGCATTTCAAACATCTTTCTAGGGGTACTAAATTCTGCATCGTATGTCAAATATAATAAACTAGCTCAAGTGTCCTCATTGAATGCAAACTTGAGGGTTTTTCTTTTTTCCTCTTTTTCAAAAATTTTCAATCATGTTACATTGGTCCTTATTTGATTGGTGGAGCCCTATTTTTCTTCTAGGCTAAAAGGCCCCAAAATGAGCTCCATTTTTTCTAATTTGATGTCTCCCAAGAGATAAGGTTGTGGCATGCTCGCCAGTCTGCCATGGCCTGTATTCGGCATGTTGCACCTGCTGATGTCAGCTTTGAGCTAGAGTTATATATATCTCGTTAAGATCGATAACATTATCGATTGTAGGTTCAGGTTGATTAGGTAGTACCACCCTTATGATGTAAAAAGGTGTGATGATGGTAGGTTTATCATTGTCAAGGTGCATTTTATGAGTGCCCTTAGTAGTCGATAGATCAATTGCTACCAGTGTATGCACCTTGTATGCATCCCATTTAGTGAGTCTTCTAGTTTGGGTAAAGGAGTGCTCCAAGAGTCTTCAAGACCAAAGTATTGGCCTAGTTTGTTGATTTCACCCTTGGAAGCTCTTGAGCTTGATTGAGAGATTCAACATTCTCAGGAATAGTGGATTGGGTTGTCACTTTTTGCCTATTCATCCAATCACAAATGTCTCTCCAAAGGGTTGTGTTTCCTCAGAGCAATGTTGCAATAGGCATCTTCACCTCTGTGGATAAAAATGACTCGGCTAATCCTGTGATGTCTTGAGGACCAGTGCCCTGCGCTGCCTATCAATTTTGACTCTTCTAAACCATATAAGAACATGTTTTCATTCTCCTTTAGTTGTTGCAAGGGAGTTGCAAGGTGGGGTCTTCTTCAAACATCCATTGTATTAGGGTGGATCCCTCTATTGAAGGGCATGGCAAACCTTCTTCATCCACCTTTTATGTATTTGCAATGCTTTTGAGGCTCAAGTGGTTATCTCATGTCTTGGATGAATTGTGTCTGCACTCTTGCTTGCCTTGAGCCTTTGCTCACATGCCTCTTGGCACTTTCGTACCAATTCCTAGGCCTTTGTGAGACATTGTTCTCCCACCCATGGGTTGTGATATTCACGGTGACCCTTAGGTGTTTTGGCTTGACCATAGGCTGAGTCCTTTATCGTTCCCTCATTTTCCTCATGCAGGTGCTTGTTGTTGCTATCATTTTGAGAGAGTAGCACTAGAGTAAGATGATGTTGCCAGGGAGGCTGTGTCTTGATTTGACCCATCTTAGATGATGACCTTATTTTTTTCCTTTCCCATATTTGTTGCATCCTTGGTGCTTACTCGTGCTGCTTTAGTTGCCTCCTTAGGTTGTGATGTTCTAGCTTTATCCCTTTTGGCTTGTTTGCAAAGCTCTTTATTAAGGGATTTAGCTTGCAACCTCATGATTACATTCAAGGATACTAATGATAGTTGTCCTCTCTCAATGCTTAACAAGTTAAGACTTGTGGTCTTAGATTTATTTTGCATCGGACAATCCTTCAAAAGATGTTCCACTCCACACCCAGAGCACAATGGTGGTGGTGTAGTAGGCATTGGTGCACATGCAATTGATTGATTAGATTTCCCCTTATATGAACACTCATTGGATGGGCCCTTGATACATATGCCATTGAATGGTTTGTGTGTTGGACAAGTTGTTCCTATACATTCACTACATTGCCAAGGAAGGGATTTAGGAATACACTCAAGTGAATGCATTGGTTACGCTACAAGGCCTAGGCCATTTTTCGATGAAAATACCGACGCCTTTTACATTAAAATTTTTGTTTTCATAGGTGCAAACGTCGCTAAAAGCATCGGAAAAGAACCATCGCTATAAACCGTCGCTATATAGCGACCATGACAAACGTCGCTATATAGCGACACTATTAATCGTCACTATATAGCGACACTGTTAATCGTCGCTATATAGTGACGATTAATAGAACTTAAAAAAAAGGGTTAGTGGGGCTAAACAGGGCTTGCTATGGCCCTGTTTAGCCCCACTAATCCTTTTTTTTTTTGTAATTACAAAACAAAGTTTTTTTATAACAAAATTTCCCTTGCAAAAAGGGTGATACAAAATCACTCTTATGAAATGATGAGCAACAAAAGCATATACATGTCGGACATATACAACATGTTTGTAACAAAATTACCCTTTCGAAAGGGCGATACAAAATTTCTCAAATGAGTGGATATACAAAATGACATACAGGGTGAAGAAAATGCTACTACCACTACTACTCATCCAAATCTAAATCGTCCTCGTCTTGTTGGCCTGTTCCTTAGTCCTCGTCAGCTGCATCTTCTCCCTCATCCTCGTCACGTGCGTTTGATCCTTGGCCCTATTGATCGCTCGCCTCCGATGATGGAACGCTTGAGCTTTGACCCTAAGAGTGAACCATATAAATCAAAAATTAGATTGGAACTTAAATTAAAAAGTGAGATTACAAGTAGGAGTAAACTTATACCGTGCGAGCAGCCACCTCAGCCAATCGACCGTCGCTGCCATTGCCTCTTGCTCAATAAACCATGGCTTTGTTCCTATCCAAAATGCGCATCACGTCTCTGCATCTATAGGAAGATGACCCATCGCAGCTTGCTGTGGATCTAATTTACGAGAGTTAGAGTTAGCTAAAGTGCATGTAATATGTAGTAAAACAAATAGAACAATACATTAAATGAGAAGAAGTAGACTTACCACGGTTGCCTCAAACGCATACCATCTGCCTGCACCAAAGTGCGAAGTACATACGACGTCCAGCCATCTCTTTGTAGCCCTCCTCTGACCCTCGAACAATTCGGGATGGTCCCTATTTTTCTTCTTGAAGTACTTCCAATCAGCTTTGTCTGCCCAGCTAGGTTTAGCCAACCCCTTTGTGATGGAAGTACGTAAGGTTAATCTACGATGCTTTAAGACCAAACCCATGCGCTCTCGCATATAATCCTCATTAAACTCCACATTTGGCAGGTTAGGGTATCTTTGTTTCAACTCATCGATGACCGCCTGCTTCTTTTGGCCATCTTGATACCGCCAATCGGTATTTATGCCACTCTTGAAGTGATGACTCATCAACCTCCTCATGATGGCCATCACTGCTTTGCCCTTTCTATCTTCTATTATCTCTCCGTCAGCTATGATTTGATAGGAGAGATCCCCTGATGAGTAAGGAGGACTGATGGTAGGAGAGTCAGAAGGAGTGGAAGCTACATGAGCACTTCCAGAGCAAGGAGTAGTAGTGGGAGTAGGAGAGGGAAAGGGACCTGACTGATACTGTGTCTCCGGACCAAGTGGAGACCTGTAGGAACGTGAGTGTGCTGACTCGTCTTCATCTCCTGAGTCAGCACAACATGAGCCACCCTTCCTACTCTTCCTTTCCTTATGAGAGGCATGCGCAGGTGATGACCCCATGGTCGAAGGGGCACGAGGGGACGGCTGGGCAATACGTCCACCCGTTGGTGTAGGGGAGGGAATTGCTGAGGTCCTCTGAGATAGCAGAGAGAAGAATCTTGCTGCCTCTCATCGCTCATCTACGCTACAAACTCATCGAGACTCCCGACAAAGCCATGCGCGGCTAGCAAAGGAGTTCCCCGAGGGGTAGTCGCAGTGCTATGTGGAAGAGGAGTCGGACCAGGGGTAGTTGTAGTGCTAGGTCCGAGAGGAGTTGGACCAGGGGTAGTCCTCGGGATAGTCGCCTGAGAGGAATCAAAGTCCTCTGGAGCATAAAGATCATGAGCTCTTCTCCTGCGAGGCTGTCCGTACTCATCGGATGAGCGACATGATCCCATGTCTAACATAGACACAAACACGAAAACAAAAAACAAAAAAACAAACATAAGCATAGGCATAGGCATAGGCATAGGCAAAGAGGGAAAGAAGAGGAAGAAGAGGAAGAAGATCAAGAGGAATCTGAAGAAGAGGGAGAAGAGGGGAAAGAGAAGGGGGAGTAGAAGAGGAAGAAGAGGGAAAGGAAAGAGGGAAAGAAGAGGATTTTAGAGGGAAAAGAGAAGGGGGAAAAGAGAAGGGGGAGGAGAAGAGGAAGAAGAGGGAAAGGAAAGAGGGAAAGAAGAGGAGAGAAGAGGGAAAGGAAGAGGAAGAAGAGGAAGAAGAGGGAGATAAGAGGAAGAGTTAGAGGAAAGAGAGAAGGGGGAAAGAGAGAATAAGAGAAGGGGGGAAAAAAGAGACATATGCTCATGCTTATGCATGAGCATATGTCTACTCCGCTTATGCTCATGCATAAGCATAAGCATGAGCATATGTCTCATTTTCTTATGCTCATGCTTATGCCACATAAGCTCATGCTCATGCATAAGCATAAGCATAAGCATAAGCTCATGCTTATGCTTATGCATGAGCTTATGCTGAAATAGAGAATAAGAGTTAGAGGAAAGAGAGAAGGGGGAAAGAGAGAATAAGAGAAGGGGGGAAAAAAGAGGCATATGCTCATGCTTATGCATGAGCATATGTCTACTCCGCTTATGCTCATGCATAAGCATAAGCATGAGCATATGTCTCATTTTCTTATGCTCATGCTCATGCCGCATAAGCTCATGCTCATGCATAAGCATAAGCATAAGCTCATGCTTATGGTTATGCATGAGCTTATGCGGAAATAGAGAATAAGAGTTAGAGGAAAGAGAGAAGGGGAAAAGAGAGAATAAGAGAAGGGGGGAAGACTCACCAATGTTAGAAGACTCCGGGGTGATATGAACTTGGGAAGAAGCCCTAGTATTACTTTGAGAAGACACTTGAACTGAGGTTCTTGTTGAAGTAGAGGCCCCTCTTTTCAGCGCTTCACTTTCCTTGGCTTCTTGCACCTTCCCATCAATTATCTCCGAAGGCAAAGGTAGAAGGAGCAATGACCGGACCTCTTCAAACTTTGATGGCAAACCATGGGCCAAAAAAATATCTTCTGGAACATGAGTGCAGCCATGTGTTCCTTGTGCTCTCTCCCAAATGTAATGTGCCTTCACCCGGTTTGACGCTCCTCGAATTGTTTCCCCACAATACTTGCAAACCACACATTTTGTGCCAGAAGTACCATATTTGCTAATGAGAACTAAATCTTGCCAAACATCACGCTGAGTGGGAGACATATGCTCATGCTTATGCATGAGCATATGTCTACTCCGCTTATGCTCATGCATAAGCATAAGCATGAGCATATGTCTCATTTTCTTATGCTCATGCTTATGCATGAGCTTATGCAGAAATGGAGAATAAGAGGGAAAGGAAAGTGAAAGGGGAAAAGAGAGAAGGGGGATTCATGCTTATGCTTATGCATGAGCTTATGCAAAAATAGAGAATAAGAGGGAAAGGAAAGAGAGAAGGGGGAAAGAGAGAAGCATAAGCATGAGCATATGTCTCATTTTCTTATGCTCATACTTATGCCGCATAAGCTCATGCTCATGCTTAAGCATAAGCATGAGCTCATGCTTATGCTTATGCATGAGCTTATGCGGAAATAGAGAATAAGAGGGAAAGGAAAGAGAGAAGGGGGAAAGAGAGAAGCATAAGCATGAGCATATGTCTCGTTTTCTTATGCTCATGCTTATGCCACGTTAAGCTCATGCTCATGCATAAGCATAAGCTCTTATGCATGAGCTTATGCGGAAATAGAGAATAAGAGGGAAAGGAAAGAGAGAAGGGGGAAAGAGAGAAGCATAAGCTTGAGCATATGTCTCATTTTCTTATGCTCATGCTTATGCCGCATAAGCTCATGCTCATGCATAAGCATAAGCATGAGCTTATGCTTATGCTTATGCTTAAGCATAAGCATAAGCATAAGCATGAATAAGCTCATGCTTATGCTTATGCTTAAGTATGTCTCTTTTTTCCCCCTTCTCTTATTCTCTCTTTCCCCCTTCTCTCTTTTCCCCTTCTCTCTTTCCTTTCCCTCTTATTCTCTATTTCCGCATAAGCTCATGCATAAGCATAAGCATGAGCATAAGCATGACATAAGCATGAGCATAAGCTCATGCTTATGCTTATGCATGAGCTTATGCGGAAATAGAGAATAAGAGGGAAAGGAAAGAGAGAAGGGGAAAAGAGAGAAGGGGGAAAGAGAGAATAAGAGAAGGGGGAAAAAAGAGACATATGCTCATATACTTCGCTTATGCTCATGCATAAGCATAAGCATGAGCATATGTCTCATTTTCTTATGCTCATGCTCATGCTTATGCTTATGCATGAGCATAAGAGAATGGGGGAATAGAGAATATGAGGGAAAGGAAAAAGGAAAAGGAAAGAGAGAAGGGGAGGAAAAGGAAAGAGGGAAAAAGAGGAGGAAATAGATTGAAGGAGGGAAGAAAGAAAGAGTTTGAGGGGAAGAGAGGGTTCCTACACCCATCACTGCAGCTAGCGCTTAAGGTGCTAGCTGCAGGCCAATGCAAATAACAAAAATAATAAATGGAAAAAAGAGGAAGCACTTACCTGAAATAGTACGTCTGCTCGGTGTTGTGGACTGGTCCTACAAAAGAAAGGAAACAACCTATTTTTTCAAATAAGATGTTAGAGGAAGGAGGAGATTACAAAAGCAACTTCGTGAAAGGAGGAGATTGAGGAGACAAGGAAAGGAGGAGATTGAGGAGACAAGGAGAAAGAGAAGGAAGAGAAATATAGAAAAAAGAGCTGAGTCTTCTTTCTTTCTTGAAATCTCGTTTTTTGCTTCAATCCTTTGAAAACAAGCATGAAAACTAGTTTATAGGTTTAGCAATACAAGGAGAAGCACTCACAAAGCTAAAGCTAACAAACAAACAACCTACATTGTTGAAACAAACTCACCTCTTGAAGACCTTCCTTTCAAGAAACCAAAGAGGGAAAAGGATAGAGAGGAAGTACAAGAGCTAGGAGAAGGGTGAGGAGTGGAAAATAGAGTGAGAGGTTGCTTGAAATAGGTGGGAGGTCATCGAAAATAGGTGGGAGGAGATATTGGCTTGCTTACTTGAGAGATTAGAGAATAGGATCAAGAAAACGCCACATGACGAGAGTTTCGGGTTTTAACCCATAGCATCGCTATATAGCAACGCTTATCTATTGCTATATAGTGACATTTTTAATTAAAAACGTCGCTATATAGCGATGGAACAGAGCAAAAAGTCGCTATATAGCAACGCTTATAGTCACTTTTTATTGTAGCATGAAAAAAAGCTCATCTAGATGCTATTTTATAACTGTTAATATATCTTCTTCATGCTTATATTGTGATTTTATAAGTATAGATGGAAGGGACGAGTGGAAGCTCATCCGATGATGCGCCAACGCCTAGGAGCACAAAGTGCTATACTATCATTGCACTCATTGCAAGCGAGAAGTACGACATCAATGTCGTATTATCATGCGTCACTTGTCGATGTATGGGGAGGAGCCGGAACTAGTACCCACCGTTGGTGTTGCATGTGTTGATGGACCATCGGTAAGTCAAAGCTATTTAAGTTCGCAATCTTATTGTATACCAGGAAATACAAGATCTTATATTTACACGAAATCTTAAAACAAGATGAGGAGGGTGACGAGGGTACGCATATACCTTCTCACTTTCAGCAAGACTATAGTCTCCCGGATGATGACGAGGGTATGGTCGACATGTGTGAGAGTTGCAATCAACACAATTGTACGAGGGTGCTAGGATGTCTAAACTATGTGCTTGTCTCTCAATCTTGAATCTACAAGTAAAGTATGGGTGGTTGGATACAAGTGTCTCGGCCTTCATGAGGTTAGCTCTTGCATTAATTTGACTCATAATTTGGATATTGTTTGTTTTGAGAATCATCATTTGGATAGTGTCTTTGTCATAGGTTGCTCCAGAAGATGTTGCCTGCACCAAATACCATGCCTGCATCAAGAGATGAAGCGAAAAAGATGCTAACAACGGTGGGTATGGATTATGATACCATCCATGCTTCCCATAATGATTGTATTCTCTTTCGTCATGAGCATGGAGATTTGGCTAGTTGTCCATAGTGTGGTGAACAATGATATAGAGATGACTTGTAGGGTGAGTGGATACCGGTAAAGGTCTTGAGACATTTTCCCATCATTGCAAGAATACATCACATGTTCCGATGCAAATCCATAGCCGAGTTAATGACATGGCATGCATCTCATCGGTCCATGGATGACACATAGAGGATTCCCGCAGATTGTGCAACTTGAAAGCACATAGATAATCAGTGGCCGAACTTTGCGAGGGAGCCATGCAACTTACATCTTGGGCTAGCCATGGATGGCATGAATCCTTTCTGGTTATGCTCGACATCTTGGTCGACATGGCCCATAGTCATGGTGAATTACAATATCCCACCATGGCTAACAATAAAAAAGGGACACCTCATGCGTGCACTACTTGTGCCAGGAAAGTACAAGGCAAAAAACATGGACGTGTACATGGCACCTTTGATAGAGGAGTTACAGATATTATGGAGAGGAGTGCAGGTCTTTGATATTTCCAGAGCTCCTAGACATACCAATGATATTTTGGTCAGGGGTATCTTGATGTGGACCATGCATGACTACCCAAGATATGGAGAGTGTGCAGGTACGTGGTTGTGTCTTTACATGTACAATGATGGATTATGTTTTTTTGACTCTCTTTCACACGCATGTCTCGTACTAACACATTCATGCACGCATGCAGGACTTGTTACAATTGGGTACCATGCTTGTCCTGTTTGTGGACCGGCTCTGAAATTGCTTGCACGCTACTCCAAACATATGAGGAAAAATGTTTATGAAGGTCATGCTCGATACCTTCCGCTCGACCATCTCACACATGGAGGTCAGCTTGATCCACCACCATCATATTTGAAGGCAAGTGAGTGGATTCAAGCTTGGAGGGTGAATGGAGAGGAACCCCCTCTTGGTATGAAGAGGCTATCGATCTTTCACAAGCTTCCTTATTGGGGTCAGTTACAAATCAATCATCTCTTGGATCCCATGCATATCTTCAGGAATGTGGGGGCTACTATTTGGGCACACTTGGTTGGTTCCAAGGACTTGAGAGGAGTGTGAGAAGACTTGCGTGCTATGAATAGGATGTCTCGTTTGTGGCCCCAAGTGCATGCTTCGGGAAAAGTTGTCCTCCCGAAAGCAATGTGGATCCTCTCTACGAGGGAGGAGGCAACGGTTAAGGCAGACATTGCCTCTTTTCAAACACCGATAGGGTACGTGTGTTGCTTGAAAGGAGCATTTTCGAAGGACAATAAGCTTAGTGGGCTCAAGTCCCATGATTGGCACAAGGTCTTACGGGTATTCTAAGTAGAATTAGTGTACCAATAATCGTGATGCGTTAGCATAATTATTATTATGTTATATTGTTGACATGACTTCATTGTTGCTTTGATAGTTCATCCTCCCAATTACAATAAAAGGGTGCTTACAAGAAGATGTTAGAAATGCTATATTCAAGATCTGTGGTATTGTGAGGTATGCTTACTATCAAATCACATTATGTATTTTCTTCAATTTAAGCTGATTAATCTGTAGACTGATTATGAAAATATCTTACATGGACATGTGAAATAGGTGGATATCTCAAAAAGAGATCTCTATATCGAGCATCGAGAAGGCTAGGGTGGAATCCATCGAAGCCGTATGCTTGCTTGAGAAGCACTTTCCCTCGAGCATTATGACAACTCAAGTCCACTTGCTTGTGCACATAGTTGATGAGGTGGCTATAGCAGGTACCGTTCATAGTCGATGGATGTTTTTTCTCGAGCGGTTTATGAAAACTTTAAAGGGATTTGTAAGACAAAGAGCAAGACCAGAAGCAAGCATGGCAGAGGGATGGATTTCGCAAGAGACATTAGTATATATCACAGAGTTTCTTGCATCCACGGATCCCGATATGCCGCAAGCTTGGCACAACAAGGATGATGATCGCATCATTGGCGAGGTTTCCCAAGGAAAAGGGATTGAAAGAAAGATGAGCGAAGAGCAAATGGAGAAATTCAATAAGTTTCGTATCCTCAATAGCCCTGAGATGCAAAAGTGGATTGAGAGATATGAAGTGGCCAAAGCAGAAAGAATAAATGCAAGGACGAGATTTAGAGTAATGTACAGGCGATGACAACGATATCCATGGGATCTAGCTCTTCTCCCTACTCACATGTCACTTGATTGGCTACAACTGGCTCTACGTAAAGCCGAACGTGATGGAGAGACAATAAACGACCGTGAGTGAGAGTTATCATCTGGATGTATGGTGCATGTAAGTTTCTTACCTCTTGACATAATTAAGTAATTATTTGTGGCAATATATGCTATAAAATAGATGCATATTCATTGTTTTAATGATGCTCTTTTATAGTACAAAAAGTATAGTGCATTATGGTCATATGGACGACATTTTCACATGGAACACATCGATTCAAAGAGAGTCACGTATGATTGTGGAGTCATGGCTAACTTCACACAAGATAGCCGAGCAAGTGCTTCAGATACCAATCTTCTCTCCTCATAGTTGGATTATTGTGGAACCATATGCGACATCTATGAAATTGATTTCAGACAATTTACTATTTTCATTCTTGATGTAAAATGGTTTAGAACTGCTTACATTAGTCCCCATGCGATAGTGAGAAAAGATAGTAGCGGTCTCTTTGCAATAGACCCCACCAAACATTGGACCGATAAAAGTGATACTTTTATTCTTCCTGAGCACTGTGAGCAGGTGCATACTAATGATTTAATCAGTCGAAGCTTTCATTTTTAAAGTCCATTGATACATGTACTTGAGCATAATTTCATATATATAATTGATGACATTTGGCACCCATCTTCAATATAGGTGGTTTTTCATCCGGATCGTTCTGATCCAAGATGGTGGTACGTGATCCAAGTTGCACCACGAAGGAAGCAAATTTTTGAAGATCGAGATGTGGATATGGAGATGCCACTTAGACCAATGCCGGATCCAATTGATGAATCTAGCGAAGAAGATGTAGATCACCATATGAGCCAAGAGGAAGATGCGCATAATGACATCGCACAGGAGGAAGATGGAGATCACGATATTGAGGAAGAAGACAATAATCATCAAGAATCACCACACTTTATTGAATAAGATGATCAAATACTTTTAGGTGAACGTACGATGCTAGAGTACGAGGATGATATAGGAGATCAACTCGGTATAGAGTTGGAGATAGACTTGTTTGGCACCTTAGAAAAAAGGAGGAGCTTATTGCGAAAAGAGAGATAGATCTATTGGCCCAGCTGCAACAACAGGCCGGGAAAGAAGAGCTCCCTACCACCACCACCAATCAGAGAATCCCTCCCCACAGCCTAGCTTCTTCTTCGGCCAAATCCCCAGTATTGTACTATCATGTCCCCTCGGGTCAATTGTTCCTTGCCTCCCCTTCGACTCAAACGACCACAGCCCCCCCTACGGTGCAGACTTCCATTTCCTCCCCTGTGGTGCAGACTTTCATTGCCTCCCCTACGGTGCAGACTTCCATGGCCTCTGTTGCGGTGCAGACTTCCATTGCCTCCCCTACGGTGCAGGCTTCCTTTGCCTCCCCTTTGATGACCCTCCCTACCACCACAGTGCCTCAGCTTGCATCATATGTTACACCCTCTCCATCGGCACCCCCTCCAATTGTTTATAAGAGGCTGGTGGCGAGGAACAACCCAATCGACATCTCTTTCAAAGTGCACAATGAAGCCTCTCCTCCCCCAGATTTCAAGCCGCTAGCACCCAAGCCTTGAAGCAGAATTCACAGACCGTGGCCACATCCTCGCATCTCTAGAACTATCGTCTTACGAGTGGTTGCCCATCTAAAGCTACTCTTACTTATTTTACTCTCACAAACTTGCTTATACACGTAACTTTGACCACGAATTATTTTAAGTACGCCCTAACCTAGTATAGCTTTTTTCTTAAGATGGATGTAACTAACAACTTATGCGCAACCCTTTTTAAACCATCAACTCTTCCTTTTTACACATTGCTTCATTTACATGTTGCTACCTCCCGCCTCGCTTTCTGGTTCTTTGATAAACCTTAATGCTCTTTCCTTCTCTTTAGCTCGGTGGCCTTGTCCGTAAAGCCATCTCCGATGGTTGTTCGATGGCGTAGTCCTGGCCTTCTTCTCTACGCATTAAAGCTTCTACTTGGAGCCTTGCCAGTTTTTGTTCTAGTTCCCAAGCTTCGACTTCCATCTTGGGTACTCTGCCATGTTACGTGTTATCCCTTCCTCTTGTGTTACGTTACCTTGCGGCCTGGCTCCTATTATTCACAGTCTTTTCTCTTTCTGTGCTCCGGTTGAACCATCTCTCCTTTCATTGGTGCAGTCTTTGGATAAGTCACACTTATGGTGAGACACTCTGCTGCTTACGGCCGCCTTCCTGGTTTTCTTGCTTGCTTCCCCTTCCTGGTCTGATGCGGCACTTTTCTCAGACTGTCTCATTTCTTGACATCTACGAAATAGCATCCTCACTCTAAACTAGCCAGCCAAGCTACTGGTTTACTCGTTGCTTGCTTCTTGCCCGTTTTGGCACTGGCTTTTTCGGAGGAAACTGTTTTCCTCGCTCATAACCCCTAGCCTAGCTTCCTTGTCTCGGTGAAGTAGCTTTCTTTGGTGTCTCTACTTTGCTCTTATGTTGCCTTCTGGTCCATTGGTGGCTGGCCGATCGTGGTTTGCCAAACTTGAAGTAGCTCTTCCTCCCATGCAATGTCATTATGGGCATCTTCCTCTTGGTTCATATTGTGATCTTCATCTTCTTCGCTAGATTCATCGGGGTGAATTGGATCCGGCATGGTAGTGGCATCTCCATATCCACATCTCTATCTTCAAAAATTTGCTTACTTCGTGGTGCAACTTGGATCATGTACCACCGTCTTGGATCAAAACGATCTGGATGAAAAACCACCTATATTGAAGATGAGTGCCAGATATCATCAATTACTGAAATTATGCTCAAGTACATGTATCAATGGATCTTTAAAAACGAAAGCTTGGATTAATTAAATCATTAGTATGCACCTGCTCATAGTGCTCGGGAAGAATAAAAGTATCACTTTCATCGGTCCAATGTTTGGTGGAGTCTATTGCAAAGAAATCGCTACTATCTTTTCTCACTGTCGCATGGGGACCGTTGTAAATAGTTCTAAACCATTTTACATCAAGAATGAAAATACTAAATCATCTAAAATCAACTTTATAGATTTTGCGTATGGTTCCACAATAATCCAATTGTGAGGAGAGAAGATTGGTATCTGAAGCACTTGCTCGGCTATCTTGTGTAAAGTTAGCCATGACTCCATAATCATATGTGACTCTCTTTGAATCGATGCGTTCCACACAAAAATATCATCCATATGACCATAATGCACTGTACTTTTTGTACTATAAAAGAGCATCATTAAAACAATGAAGATGCATCTATTTTATAGCGTATATTGCCACAATTAATTACTTAATTATGTCAAGAGGTAAGAAACTTACATGCATCATACATCCAGATGATAACTCTCGCTCGCACTTGTTTATTGTCTCTCCATTGCATTTGGCTTTACATAGAGCCAGTTGCAGCCAATCAAGTGACATGTGAGTGGGGAGAAGAGCCAGATCCCGTGGATATGGTTGCGATCACCTGTACATTACTCTGAATCTCGTCTTTGCATTTATTCTTTCTGCTTTGGCCAGTTCATATCTCTCAATCTACTTCTACATCTCAGGGAAATTGAGGATACAAACCTTATTGAAGTTCTCCATTTGCTCTTTGCTCATCTTTCTTTCACTTCCTTTTCCTTGGGGAACCTCGCCAACGATGCGATCATCATCCTTGTTATGCCAAGCTTGCGGCATATCGGGATCCGTGGATGCCAGAAACTCTGTGATATATACTAATGACTCTTGCACAAGCCATCCCTCTGCCATGCTTGCTTCTGGTCTTGCACTTTGTCTTATAAATCCCTTCAAAGTTTTCATAAACTGCTCCAGAAAAAACATCCATTTACTATGAACGGTACCTACAATAGCCACCTCATCAACTATGTGCACAAGCAAGTGGACTTGAGTTGTCATAATGCTCGAGGGAAGGTGCTTCTCAAGCAAGCATATGGCTTCGATGGATTCCACCCTAGCCTTCTCGATGCTCGATATGGAGATCTCTTTTTGAGATATCCACCTATTTCACATGTCCATGTAAGATATTTTCATAATCAGTCTATAGATTAATCAGATTAAATTGAAGAAAATGCAATCAATGCGATTTGATAGTAAGCATACCTCACAATACCACAGATCTTGAATATGACATTTCTAACATCTTCTTGTAAGCACCCTTTAATTGTAATTGGGAGGATGAACTATCAAATCAACAAAGAAGTCATGTCAACAATAAAGCATAATCATAATTACGCTAACGCATCACGATTATCGATACACTAATTCCACAGCTTAGAATACCTGTAATGGGACTTGAGCCCACTAAGCTTATTTTCCTTTGAAAATGCTCCTTTCAAGCAATGCATGTACCCTGTCAGTGTTTGAAAAGAGGCAATGTCCGCCTTGACCGTTGCCTCCTCCCTCGTAGAGAGGATCCACGTTGGTTTTGGGAGGACAACTTTTCCCGAAGCATGCACTTGGGGCCACAAACAAGACATCCTATTCATAGCACGCAAGTCTTCTCGCACTCCTCTCGAGTCTTTGGAACCAACCAAGTGTGCCCAAATAGTAGCCCCCACATTCTTGAAGATATGCATGGGATCCAAGAGATGATTGATTTGTAACTAGCCCCAATAAGGAAGCTCGTGAAAGATCAATAGCCTCTTCATATCAGGAGGAGGTTCCTCTCCATTTACCCTCCAAGCTTGAATCTAGTCACTTGCCTTCAAATATGATGGTGGTGGATCAAGCTGACCCCCACGTGCAAGATGGTCGAGTGGAAGTTATCGAGCACGACCTTCATAAACATTTTTCCTCATATGTTTGGAGCAGCATGCAAGCGATTTCAAACCCGGTCCACAAACAGGACAAGCATGGTACCCACTTGTAACAAGTCTTGCATGCATGCATGAATGTGTTAGTATAAGACATGCATGCGAAAGAGAGTCATAAAAGCATAATCCTATATTATACATGTAGAGACACAACCACATACCTGCGCACTCTCCATATACTTGGCATGGTCCACATCAAGATACCCCTGACCAAAATATCATTGGTATGTCTAGTAGCTCTGGAAATATCAAAGACCCGCACTCCTCTCCATAATATCTATAACTCCTCTATCAAAGGTGCCATGTACATGTCCATATTTTTTGCCTTATACTTTCCTAGCACAAGGAGTGCAAGCATGAGGTGTCCCTTTTTTATTGTTAGCCATGGTGGGATATTGTAATTCACCACAACTATGGGCCATGTCAACCAAGATGTCGAGCATAAACCGAAAGGATTCACATCGTCCATGGCGAGCCCAAGATGTAAGTTGTATAACTCCCTCGCAAAGTCCGGCCACTGATTGTCTATTTGCTTCCACGCTACACAATCTGTGGGAATCCTCAATGTGTCATCAGTGGACCGATGAGATGCATGCCATGTCATCAACTCCGCTATGGATTTGCATCGGAACATGTGCTGTATTCTTGCAATGATGGGAAAGTGTCTCAAGACCTTTATCAGTATCCGCTCACCCTGTAAGTCATCTCTATATCGTTGTTCCCCACACTTGGGACAACTAGCTAAATCTCCATGCTCATGACGAAAGAGAATACAATCATTACGGCAAGCATGGATGGTATCATAATCCATACCCACCGTTGTTAGCATCTTTTTCGCTTCATCTCTTAATGTGGGCATGGTATTTGGTGCAGGCAACATCTTCTGGAGCAACCTATCACAATTTAAACATAGATAGGCTTTGATACACTAATCCATATATGATGATTCTCAAAACAAACAATATCCAAATAATGAGTCAAATTAATGTAAGAGCTAACCTCATTAAGGCCGAGACACTTATATCTGACCACCCATACTTTAAGCACGTAGTTTAGACATCCTAGCACCCTCGTACAATTGTGTTGATTGCAACTCTCGCATTTTGACCTCAGACTCTGACATCACGTGTACATGGGATGTAGTGCCGCTAAAAATAGAATCCATCATGTCGACCATACCCTCGTCATCATTCGGGAGACTATAGTCTTGCTCAAAGTGTGAAGGTATATGCGTACCCTCGTCAGCCTCCTCATCCTGTTTTAGGATTTCATGTAAATATAAGATCTTGTACTTCCTGGTATCCAATATTAACCGCGAACTTAAATAGCTTTGACTTACCAATAATCCATCAACACGTGCAACACCAATGGTGGGTACTGGTTCGGGCTCCTCCCCATACATCCACAAGTGGTGCATGATAATACGACATTGATGTCGTACTTCTCGCTTGCAATGAGTGCAATGATAGTATAACCTCTCCGTAAGCCACTTTGTGCTCCCGAGCATTGGCGCATCATCTGACGAGCTTCCACTCGTCCCTTCCATCTACAGTTATAAAATCACAACATAAGTTGCAAGGAAATATATTAACAGTTATAAAATAGCATCTCTTTTTTAACTTAGAACATAAAGTGTCTTAAAGCATCGCTATATAGCGACGTTTTGCTCTATTCCGTCGCTATATAGCGAAGCTTTTAATTAAAAACATTGCTATATAGTGACGAAAAAGCGTCGCTATATAGTGACGTTGTGGATTAAAACCGCAGCCGATGTGTCACGCAGCGCTTTCTTTAGCACTAGCTCTAATATCTATTGTAAGCAAGGCAATATCTCCTCCCACCTATTTCCGATGACCTCCCACTCTATTCTCCACTACTCACCCCTCTCCTAGCTCTTGTGCTCCCTCTCCACCCTTCTTCCTCTTTGGTTTCTTGAAAGGAAGTTTTTCAAGAGGTGAGTCTCTTTCAACAATGTAGGTAGGTTTTTTTCTAGATTTCGTTTTGTGAGTGCTTCTCCTTGTATTGCTAAACCTGTGTACTAGTTTTCATGCTTCATTTCAAAGGATTGAAACAAAAAACGAGATTTCAAGAAAGAAAGAAGACTCACCTCTTCTACTCTTTTTTGTATTTCTCTTCCTTCTCTTTCTCCTTGTCTCCTCAATCCAATCTTTTTGAGAAGTTGCTTTTGTAATCTCCTCCTTCCTCTAACATCTTATTTGAAAAATGGTATGCTTCCTCTCTTTTGTAGAGCCAATCCACAAAACACCAAGCGGGATGTACTATTCCACGTAAGTGCTTCCTCTTTTTTCCATTTATTATTTTTGTTATTTGCATTGGCCTGCAGCTAGCGCCTTAAGCACTAGCTACAGTGATGGCCGTAGGAACCCTCTCTTCCCCTCTCTTTCCTCTTCTTTCCCTCTTTCCCCTTTTCCAATCTCTCTTTCCTTTCCCTCTTCTTCTCTCTTCTCCTCTTTTCCCCCCTCTTTTTTCTCTTTTATGCTCATGTTCTTATGCTCATGCTTATGTTTATGCATGAGCATAAGAGAAGTAGACATATGCTCATGCATAAGCATGAGCATATGTCTCTTTCTCCCTCTTTACTTTCCCTCTTCTTCTCTCTTTCTTTCCCTCTTTCCCCCTTTCCAATCTCTCTTTCCATTCCCTCTTCTTCTCTCTTCTCCTCTTTTCCACCGTCTTTTCCCTCTTTCATGCTCATCTTCTTATGCTTATGCATAAGCATAAGCATAAACATGAGCATATGTCTCCTTCTCTTATGCTTGTGCTTATGCTTATGCATAAGAGGAGTCTTATGCATAAGCATAAGCATAAGCATAAGAGAATGAGACATATGCTCGTGCTTATGCTTATGCATGAGCATAAGAGAAGTAGATATATGCTCATGCATAAGCATGAGCATATGTCTCTTTTTTCCTCTTTACTTTCCCTCTTCTTCTCTCTTTCTTTCCCTCTTTCCCCCTTTCCAATCTCTCTTTCCGTTCCCTCTTCTTCTCTCTTCTCCTCTTTTCCACCCTCTTTCATGCTCATGTTCTTATGCTTATGCATAAGCATAAGCATAAGCATGAGCATATGTCTCATTCTCTTATGCTTATGCTTATGCTTATGCATAAGAGGAGTCTTATGCATAAGCATAAGAGAATGAGACATATGCTCATGCTTAGCATAAGCATAAGCATAAGAGAATGAGACATATGCTCATGCTTATGCTTATGCATGAGCATAAGAGAAGTATATGCTCATGCATAAGCATGAGCATATGTCTCTTTTTTCCTCTTTACTTTCCCTCTTCTTCTCTCTTTCTTTTCCCTCTTTCATGCTCATGCTCTTATGCTCATGCATAAGCAAAATCATGAGCATATGTCTCCTTCTCTTATGCTTATGCTTATGAGCCTAAGAGTAGGCTCATAAGCATAAGCATAAGAGAAGGAGACATATGCTCATGCTTTTGCTTATGCATGAGAATAAGAGAAGGAGACATATGCACATGCATAAGCATGAGCATATGTCTCTTTTTCCCTCTTTCCTTTTCCTCTTCTTCACTTTGTCCCCCCCTCTTTCCCCTCTTCCAATCTCCTCTTCTTTCCCTCCTTTCCTTCTTCTTCTCCTTCAATCTTTCAATCTCTTTCCCCCTCTTTTTCCCTCTTTCCTTTCCCTCTTCTTCTCTCTTTCTTTCCCTCTTTCCCCTTTTCCGATCTCTCTTTCCTTTCCCTCTTCTTCTATCTTCTCCTCTTTTCCCCCCTCTTTTCCCTCTTTCATGTTCATGTTCTTATGCTCATGCTTATGCTTATGCATGAGCATAAGAGAAGTAGAGATATGCTCATGCATAAGCATATGTCTCTTTTTCCCTCTTTCCCCTCTTCCAAACTCTCTTTCCTTTCCCTCTTCTTCTCTCTTCCCCTCTTTTTCCCCCTCTTTTCCCCCTTTCATGCTCATGCTCTTATGCTCATGCATAAGCATAAGCATAAGCATATGTCTCCTTCTCTTATGCTTATGCTTATGCTTATGCTTATGATTATGCATAAGCATAAGCATAAGCATAAGAGAACCTCATATATGCTCATGCTTATGCTTATGCATGAGCATAAGAGAAGGAGACTTATGCTCATAAGCATGAGCATATGTCTCTTTTTCCCTCTTTCCTTTTCCTCTTCTTCTCTTTTTTCCCCCCACTTTCCCCTCTTCCAATCTCTCTTTCCTTTCCCTCTTCTTCTCTCTTTCCCTCTGTTTCCCCCTCTTTTCCCTCTTTCATGCTCATGCATAAGCATAAGCATGAGCATATGTCTCCTTCTCTTCTTTCCCTCTTCTTATGCTTATGCTCATGCTCTCATGCTTATGCTTATGCATGAGCATATGTCTCTTTTTCTCTCTTTCCCTCTTCTTTCCCTCTTCTTCCCTCTTCTTCCCCTCTTTCCTTTCCCTCCTCTTCTCTCTTTCCCCTCTTCCAATCTCTTTTCCTTTCCCTCTTCTTCCTCTTTTCCTATGCTTATGTTTGTTTTTTGTTTTTTGTTTTCGTGTTTGTGTCTATGTTAGACATGGGATCACGTCGCACGTCCGACGAGTACAAAAAGCCTCGTAGGAGGAGACATCATGATCTATATGCTCCAGAGGACTTTGATTCCTCTCAAGTGACACCTGCGGGGACTCCTCTCGGACCTAGCACTGCCACTACCCCTGGTCCGACTCCTCTCGGACGTAGCACTGTGACTACCCTCGGGAAACTCCTTTGCTAGCCGTGCATGGCTTTGTCGGGAGTCCCGACAAGTTTGTAGCACAGATGACCGATGAGGAGGTAGCGAGATTCTTCTCTCTCCTATCTAAGAGGACCTCAGCAATTCCCTTCCCTACACTGACGGGAGGACCTACTGCCCAGCTGTCCCCTCGTGCCCCTTCGACCAAGGGATCATTACCTGTGCGTGCCTCTTGTAAGGGAAGGAAGAGTAGGAGGGGCCGCTTATGTTGTGATGACTCGGGAGATGTAGATGAGTCAGCACACTCACATCCCTACAAGTCTCCACTTGGTCCGAAGACATAGTATCAATCAGGTCCCTTGCCCTGATCTCTCACTCCCACTACTACTCCTCACTCCAGAAGCGCTTGCACAGCTTCCACTCACTTTGACTCTGCCGCTACCATTAGCCCTCCTTACTCAGAGGAGGACCTCTCCTATCAAATCACAGCTGCCGGAGAGATAATAGAAGATATAAAGGGCAAAGCAGTGATGGCCACCGTGAGGAGGTTGATGAGTCATCACTTAAAGAGCAGAATTGCTACCGATTGGCGGTATCACGATGACCAAAAGAAGCAGGCTATCATTGATGAATTAAAATAAAAATACCCTAACCTACCAAATTGGGAGTTTAATGAGGATTATATGCGAGAGCGCATGGGTTTGGTCTTGAAGCATCGTAGATCAACCTTGCGTACTTCCATCACAAAGAGGTTGGCTAAACCCAGCTGGGCAGACAAAGCTGATTGGAAGTTCTTTAAGAAGCAGAATAGGGACCATCCCGAAATGTTCGAGGGTCAGAGGAGGGCTGCGAAGAGACGGCTGGACATCATAGGTACTTCGCACTTTGGTGTAGGAGGATGATTGGCATTCGAGGCAACCGTGGTAAGTCTACTTCTCATTTAATGTATTGTTCTATTTGTTTTACTACATATTACATGCACTGTATCTAACTCTAACTCTCGTAAATTGGATCCACGGCAAGCTGTGATGGGTCATCCTCCTACAGATACAGAGACGCGACGTGCATTTTGCATAGGAACAAAACCATGGTTTATTGAGCAAGAGGCAATGGGAGCGACGGTCGATTGGTGGGTTGAGGTGGCTGCTCGCACGGTATAAGTTTACTCCTACTTGTAATCTCACTTTTTAAATTGTTTTATTCTTTAAGTTCCAATCTAATTTTCAATTTATATGGTTCACTCTTAGGGTGCAAGCTCTAGCGTCCCATCACCGGAGGCGAGCAATCGGTAGGGCCAAGGATTAGATGCACGTGACGAGGATCAGGGAGAAGGCGCAGCTCAAGAGGACCAAGGATCAGGCCAACACGATGAGGACGAGGACGAGGACAATGAGGACGGTTCGAATGAGTAGTAGTAGTAGTAGTAGTTTGCATATACTTCCCAATATATGTCATTTTGTATATCCGCTCGTTTGAGCAATTTTGTCTCACCCTTTTCGAAAGGGTAATTTTGTAACAAACAATGTTGTATATGTTCGACATGTATATCCTTTTGTTGCTCGATCATTTCGTTTGAGCGATTTTGTATCACCATTTTTGCAAGGAAATTTTTGTAATAAAAAACTTTTTTTTGTAATTTAAAAAAAAAAAGCATTAGTGGGGCAAAACAGGGCTTGCTATGGCCCTGTTTAGCCCCACTAATGCTTTTTTTTTTACTTCTGTTAATCGTCGCTATATAGCGACGTTTACCAATCACTATATAGCGATGATTATCAGTGTCGCTATATAGCGATGTTCATTAGCGTCGCTATATAGCGACGATTAACATTGTCGCTATATAGCGACACTTTATAGTGATGATTCTTTTTCAATGCTTTTAACGACTTTAATAATGACGTTTGCGCCCATGAAAAAAAAAATTAATGTAAAAAGCGTCAGTATTTTTGTCAAAAAAGGGCCTATGCCTTGTAGTGTATATTTGCCAGTCACTCGCTAACATTGAGCTAACATGATATGTGTGAGCATCCCTATGTAAAATGATGTAGCTTCATTGTTAGCTAACGACCATATACTTATCAAGAAATACCTGTAAAAGGAAGAAGTACTAGTTATGTGAAAACATTACTCCCTAGCTCGCATCAAACTGAATCTATGACTCCCTATAGAGATTCTATATATTTTAAAGCCTCCTATTTCTATGCTGCTCCACTTATACAAATTGTTAATTAATATAGTCACTTAATTTTCTTACATTGATTTAATTCTTTATATGTATAAATTAAAACTTAGATTTAATGTAACTTTTGACTTATTAATTTAATATTTATCTTTAATATTGTTAGGAGTCATGCTTAAATTGCTTAAGAAATTTGAATGCTTTATATTTAGAATGAGAACTTAAGTTCACCTAAATTGAGATTGAAAGTTATATGTCTTATATAATGGATGGATTTGTAACTAGTCTCAAAAATATTAAAATGATGGCTTGTCTATGGAGGCTACTGGTGTGGGAATTATGGATGATTTTTAAAGGTTAGTTTCATTAATAAGTGAAACTTTTATATTGGCATCGAAAGTTTATATGCCCTAATTAAATGAAAGTTTGAAACATTCGCCAAGATTTGAAACTTTTGTGCAAAAAATTTAAAAGTTTCGCCAGGATTTACATATTTACTTAAAAATTTAAAAGAAAATATATGAAATAATACTATATTTTGTCAATATTATGAAATTAAAAAAATTAGCTTGATAAATTTTCCCCAAGATTTATATTAATATAAAAGTATAGCTTCGATAAAAATTTCCATGGTGGGAATCCAGAGAGATCAATGAGACTTTGACCTTTTTAGTAAGCATTGTAGGTTTTTTATGATATTGATGATGCAACATGTGAAATTACAAAATTTGATGGTAACTTGAGGTGATGAACACATTCAACCAGTTTAAGCCTTTGACATTATTAGTTACAGTGCTTGGGGAGGCTTTTCACAAAAGTTAAGGTCACAAGTGGCGGCTGGGTAGATTTTTATGAAAGAACAAGTGAGGTTATGCAACAATGAACAAATAAAATATAGCAAATAGATACTACAACCAACAAAGAATGGTCCCCTCAGGTGGTCTGAGAGGGGCATTTCCTCTTCAACAGCTAGTTGATGCCCAATTCGAGTGAATTATCAACATATAGCCTACTCAAGTATACAGAAAGGTCGATGAGGGGAATCCCTGGTCAGCTTATGCAAATCAAGAGGCTTGAGGCTTTGATCCGACTCCAAGCATTAAATGCGACCCAAACTTTCCCCTTATGTAGGGGAAGGAGAAAAGATTGCAATTGCGTAACATAGTGGAATATTGCTTTTATAGTAAAGAGATTTGAATGAACAAAAACTGTTTTGTTGGAGCAAAACTTTGGTTTCAAAGCATGAAGGTGAGTTCAAGGATCATAACTCGTATGTATCATCATGTAACAATGCAGCAAAACTTTGGTTTCAAAGCATGAAGGTGAGTTCAAGGATCATAACTCGCATGTATCATCATGTAACAATGCAGCTTGTGGATCTCAAAAGCTTTGTTTCCTAATAAGGCTGCAAACCTTGTTTCCTAACAAGGCTAGCGACTGCAGTAGAAGCTAAAGTCTGCATGCCAGCTTCCTTGGCTGTGCTTGCCACCTCTGCCAGCCCAATTTGGTTGCTAGGCAAGCATGATCACAGGAGTGCTTATTTACAGAAGCTTGGCCTTCATGCAGAGACGTCCGTCACTTCGAAGCTCTTCGCATGAACGTTTGAACTGATTTCAACGTGCGTTTCAACCCACAGCTTCTTTGCGCTTCGTGCAATTCTACTTCAGTTTCATTGAAGCGTTACTAGACCTCTAGCTCAACAGATTACAATGGCTGATCAACAGAAGCGAGGATACCAAGGACAGGGTTATCAAGCACAGAGTTATCAAGGTCAAGGTTACGGGCATATCAAACCTCAAGAACGTGGTCAGCCCCGCACTTCTCGCAAGCTTCTCGGCCTCGTCACCATCCTGGCCTCTGGCGCCGTCCTTTTAACGCTTGGGGGATTAGCCATTGGAGCTGTGATCATCTTCTTACTTCTGGCATCCCCTGTTCTAATACTTTTCAGCCCCATACTGATACCTGTAGGTACGGTGATTTTCCTATGCACTGCGGGCCTTCTGGCAGCTGGAGGCACCGCTGTAGCATTCATAACTGTGATATCGTGGCTCTACAGCTACATGAAAGGCAGACAGCCTCCAGGTTCCGAGCAGGCAGAACAGGTTCAAAAACGTCTTGCTGAATCAGCTCAAACTGTGAAAGAGAGAGCACGTGAATACGGTAGCAGTGTTCAAGGGCTTGTACAATCTAAAACTCAAGAGGCAGCTTCAGGCGCTTAGATACTATGCTCGTGTAATTGATCTCAAAGCGCTTATACAGTGGCAATAGACGCACTATATTTATGTAATGAATGGAATGATTTGCTGTCATCTTTTGATAGAGACAGCTTCCCGAAGCTTAGATGCTTTGGTTTGTTGATTAGCTAGTAAGAGCTTATGTCAGTGACTTTCCTGCATCACATAGACGATGATTGCCGGCATATGTTATCCATAACTGACTATTGAAAAAGGGCGCTTAAAGTTAAATTTTCCAGAAATCGGGTGCCGGCTAGACTCTGAGTACTAGAGTTTCAAAGTCTAGACTCAGAAAGCAAAGACATGACGCGTCCAGCCTGAAAGGTGCCAAATAATTTCCTTGTAGGATGGAATCGTCATTTGTGGAGCCGGAATGTACAAAAACTGTGATTCCCGCTATTCAGAATACAATGGTCTCAATTGTAGAGAATGCAATGCTCTCATCTATGGAGCTTGATTTTCCCTTTCAATGCCTTGCTCTCGTTTGTGCACAATGCAGTGTTCTGATGCCTGAATGCCTTGCACAGCAAAAAATGTTCATTTAATCGTAAAAGTTTTTAAATCAATTTGGCCATGCGAGCGTTTGCCGTTTTCATTCGAAGTGTCTGCATAGGTTCTTGTTTTGCAGAACTGATAACTTAGAGTGGAATATTGCGTGCCGTCTCGTTGTAATCTGTATGTAGGTTCTTGTTTTGCAGAACTCACTCCGAGTAGAAAATGATCATAATGAGAACCAGGGCCTAATTTCATACGCATGCAGGCCATCGGAACTTGTAAAGTCTTGAAAGCCTCTTTGAACGAGTTGTCCGACTTGCATGTTCGCTTGAGAATACCCTAAGAGTCGTCTAAGAATTCCTCTCTAAATCTATAGAACCGCATATTGTTCGCTTATTACGTTAACACTCGTCTAAGCCGGAGTTCCTTCTAGACCTATGGAGCAAACCTCCATATACCGCCTTCTCTAGGCATGTAGAAATGCTCACATTTTCTTTGTTTGTGATGCAGTTAATTCTAAATTTCGAGATTAATTTTAAATGCACAGATTTTCACTTTGACGTAGTGTAGTATATATATGCCAAAGCATACAATACCGTAGTGACCTGGCTTCCTCTTTTAAGAATCTGATCTTGGTAGAAATGCATAGTTCTCCCATGGCCATGATCTATTCTTTGGTTCCTTTCTATATCCTAAGAAGAGGCTTCATCTCATCACATATGAGATCTATGGCCATATCGCCGTGAAATTGAGCCTATCAGAATGAACTTTTGCGTATATCCTAGCAAGAAGCTTCATGTGATCTCATATGAACTTTTGCCTCATCATATGATACCTCTACATGACATTCGTTTTAATACATATTGGTAGTATAGTGCCTCTACATGACAATTGTCTAGTATGACTAGACTTTTAACTATTCTTTTAAGATTTATTTAAATGATTTGGAAGATAAAAGAGTTTAGGAGACCTGAGAAGTTTATAGAACTTAGTGGACAAAAGCCAATACAATCAGACAAACAAACATAGTGATTTGGAAGATAAAAGAGTTAAGGAGACTTAGAAGTTTAGTGAATAGATATATAAATGCCAATGATGTGAGAATATCTTAGCCGCTTCAAGTTTTTCGATTTATTAGCCAATGGCTTCCCACTACAATCACACAAACAAACATAGTGAATTGATATATAAATGCCAATGAAGTGAGATATTAGTGAATAGAGATATAAATGCCAATGAAGTGAGATATTAGTGAATAGAGATATAAATGCCAATGAAGTGAGAATATCTTCCCCACACAATCTCTAGCCACTCTGCAGCTTTTTCAATTTATATCATCCTCTTGTGTTACAATACCCCAACCAATAGGTCAGAGAAGGAAACAAGCAGGTAGCATCCCTAACAACTCTTGAATCCTGACTATCCATGACCTCGGGCTAAAAGAGTGACAACAAGAATGACCCTGCCTTTGGACATGATTCAAAGAAGGTATCCAACAAGACTCATCCTGGTCTAATCAATAAGAATTTTCATATGTCCAAATGGTAACTCGAAGAAATGCCATAACTCACAATCATGAGATCAAAACTTCAAATAGAAACCAAACAGGAATCTACGAATCTTATCTCAGGCATCCTCAATGTACCATATATCTAAAAAACTCCAAGATATATGGAACAAAAGTACACGTTATATAATTTAAAAAAACCAATCAAATTATAGATGCCACTGTCAATTTAATAACAAGACAATTTAGAACATAATTCATACAAAATTGGGGAGCTTCTTAAACCAAGAGTGATTCAAAAGATCCAGTCGAGCAAAAAAATAATCGGGTGTCGGTCAAAATTGAGGATTTCAACCTCTTCATCGCTTCTCAATAGCACGGAAGCGGTATAAAAACTCTAAAACAAGCTGTCTACATTTAGAACAGCATGAGCCTTCTTCAATATATTTCTAGTACTGAGGGGTTTTATAGTAGTGAAGAGGTGCCCAGAGTTCATCCATCAAGGAATCCATCTCTTGTAGCAAGGAATCCATCTCTTGTGGCAGGTCATGAGGTCTACGAGGAATAACCTCTGATGTAGCCTCATCCTCCATCTTAATAAAACAGTAATCCAATGTAGGTGTTTCATTACTTTGATGTCCTTCCATGGCTGGAAAATATCTCGCATGGGAGAGGGACTAGAAGAAAAACAGTTGCGTCCAAACGCGTGCTCTTCACACTAACAAAAGAGAATATGGTGCTACGTGGAATCAAGGAAGAAGGTAAGTAGAGGACAGCAAGAAAGATGGCAGAATCTGATAGGCTGATCTCAGATAGAAAGACGGTGGGAAATTCGCCTTCATGCGCTGAAGTGCTGAAGTGAGAAAGAGAGAGAAATCCTGGGTATATAAATAACCAGGAAGGGCAATCAAAAGCTAGGCGAATTTAGGGTGGGTTCTTGATTTAGAGCAAGTGCTTTCCTTGCTAGAGAAAAACAAAAAAGCAACCTACTTCTAATCAAAAAATAGTCTCACTTTTAATAGATCCTGTCCCACTTTTCTCTAGCCATCCAAAAATAGCCAAAATGCACTAAAATCAGGCCATACGCTCCTTCCCAAAGCCAAGCGCCTGCCCCAATCATATCGCCCCTGTCTCTGATGCCCAAATCTCCTAGACAAGCCGCTCTCCGGCTTATGAATGCCTCTCTTCCCTCCTCCTTCTCTACTGCAGCAAATCTAGGTCTCTAGGGTAGGAATCTCATCCTTGAGAACCTAGAGGGAATTCTTTCCCTAACCAGCCCACTCTTCCCCACATAGCCAATCACATCAACAACCCAAACGTGGGAAGTTATAGGTCAGAAACAACACATACTCATATCTCTTGCTGAAACATCGAGTCTCCTCATCGCCTACCCTTCTCAAGGAATCACAATTTCCAAACATGTAGCAACCGAGAGAGAGCACACAGCCTATGGACTTCTATTTCTTCCACAACTCTCCCAATCATGAGCGCACATCATCAGCCAATGATTCAGCCCATACATGAGCGGAAATTCAGTTTTGCAAGAGCAATCCCAAAAGGCGTACTTGGAAGACATCTTTTCTGCATACCTCGCATTGAATTTAATCGTGATAGGACAACTTTGATACCAAATGACACGACCCTGTAGGATCTGACGGAAGATAAAAGAGTAAAGGAGACCTGAGAAGTTTATAGGACTTAATGGACAAAAGCCAATGGCTTCACACTACAATCAGACAAACAAACATAGTGAGAGTTTGTGTTCAACTTGGATAGATATATAAATGCCAATGAAGTGAGAATATTTTTCCCACACAATCTCTAGCCGCCTCGCACCTGGGAAAAGACTATTCTTTTAAGATTTATTTAAATGATTTGGAAGATAAGAGTTATGGATACTTGAAGTTTATAGGACTTAATGGACAAAAGCCAATGGCTTCCCACTACAATCAGAGAAACAAACATACACAACAAGACAAAGCAACCATAGACGCACTTGATAAATGCACAAAATAGCAGGCACATCAACAAGCACTACTAGAATAGTGAAAATACGAACATGTTTAATAGTGTATCTGCACTACGAATTAGACGCAGATTTAGATGCGGATTTATATGCAAAACAAAGGATATAAAGAGTGGGATTTTGGTGCACACTGATAAATGTACATCACTGCTTTCCAAACATTGCCGATGATTACCAAAGCATGTAATTTTAACAAAAATATCAATGCTTTTTGGCAAACCCACATATACAAAAATTAAGTGAGGTGAGGAGAATGAGACAATATGTAAATTAGTTTTGCCAATATCAATGATGGGCTATGGTTCAATCTCATCCTGAATGAGATCAACCCTTGCCAAACTATCTACTTCAAAATCCAAACTAGTATTGAGATCTACAAATACATTCAACCCACTACTACTTGTGCTACTCATGTGCTCATTGAAATTAGCATCACCAATGGTAGGCTCGTCCTCATTTGTAATGGCCTCAATATCTGTATCTCCTATCTCATGATCATCCTCCTCTCTCGTATCACGGTCACCATCACCTCCATGGCCATGATCATCCTCCATGCGCTCCATATTAGTAAATGTACTATACATCACTTTGGAACGTGGCGTAATAGGTATGAAATGCCACCACTTATTATTATCCACCATTGGTTGATAAACAACCTAATTCAAACACAAATACAATCATGTTATTTTCCTTGCATCGAAGGTATCAAATATTTAAAAGTGAGTATTTTTATATGTGTGTACAATACCTATTCACATTGTTGCAGTAGTACTAGTGTGTCCTTCTTACTTTGCCAAAACTTTATGGAGTCAATAGTTACAAAGACACTTGGATGGCATTTGATTGTTGCATTAGGGCCTCTTTCCACCACATCCTTAAACCACTTTACATCCAAAACATACACAAAGAAGTGTCGAAATTCAAGCTTAATAATATCTTGGATTATGCTACAATAATCATCCATGGCTCAATTGGCTCCCTCAAAGCTAGCAATGATGCCACAATCTTATGTGTTTCTCTTATCATCAATCAGTTGTATTCGAAAATGCTTGCCCTCACACCATATAGCATTGAACATAGTACACTACACCAAGACAAAATCAATTGAATTAGCAATCTAAATTGTTGAAAGCTCCTAACTTATGCATAATATTCTATATACCGACCTTGCTCATGCATCCCCTAGAATACTCCCATTCTTCCATTGTGATATGCATCCCCTCGTCTCTCTCTGCTCTCTCCATTTCATCAAGTAGCCAATCCATATGAATATCCTTTGGAAGTGCTCTTAGATGCTGAGGGTATGGCACATGAGATCCGTGGTGTGTACGAAAGAGGGCCCTTTCTCCTTGTCTTCTTGCCTTTGCATCCTCGTATCTTGTCACCCATCTTTTTATCACATCACTATTAAGCATGCAATAGAGATTGATATTATTAAGCAATTCTGTGTCTATTACTTTGCCGCATCCTTTCCCTTGAGGCACAATAGAGGTCATCCTTAGGTCTTCATCATCTCTTTATAGTTGTGGGAGAGATCTATCCACATCAACAAGAAACTGTCAGAAATATATACAAGTGACTCTTGTACGACTCTTGTACTAACCAATAACTCTCGGCCATGCTACCTTCAGGTCTTGCATTTTATCTCACGAAACCCTTCAAGCTCTTCATGAAGCGCTGCAGGATGAACAACCATCGTGCATGTATAGTACCGCATATAGCAATCTCATCCATCAAATGCACTATGAGATGTAGTTGGCTTGTGAGAATAGAACATAGAAATGTCTCCTCCACTAAACAAACCACCTCCACTGACATAACTCGAGCATTCTCAAGCGTGGTGGGATCTATTTCCTTTGAGCTCACATAGCTAGAAAGGAAAAAGTACACAATATTAGCAATATGAACACCTTGCATCCTGTAAAGTACCTCGCCAGCTCGCCCATCTTTAAATACAATATTCACATTTTGTATCCTATAAAGTACCTCACAAGCTCGTCCATCTTGTAAATACAATCCTTCACGTCCTTCGATGCACTGCGAGAAATGCTAGTAGGTAGTATGAATTGAACACACGAGGAATGGTTGATTAGTTGCTTCTAATTCACTCACAAATTTGGAAGGAAAAAGATATTATGCACATAAAGTACTTACTTGGAGCATCTTGTGCCAATCATGAGATTTCAAGCCATATAATTACTCTACACCTCTTTTCTTGCATTTTGTGAAGGCCCTCTTCACACACCTCATGCATCTAGTGGGAGTACAAATTGTAGTGATAGCTCGCTTCACCGCCACCATCTTTAGCTTTGATAACCTCCACAGTGCTCGAGGTAAAAAGACACATCCATTTGGCCTCTCTTGTAGCCAAGCTTCACGCATCCTCCCTGTGGTAAGAAGATCCTCCCTTATGCCTGCGGAATCTCATGTCCCATTCAAATGTTCCCAAATGGTAGATGCCACATTCTTAAAGATATGCATGGGATCAAGCAAGTGATTGATCTTGAGGTGGGACCAATATGGTAAATGATAAAAGAGTATCTAAACAAAAGCTGGTGTTAGTGGGCAATCTTTATTTCTAGCCAATATAGCACACAATAGTTACAAACCCTTACCGGCTCATGCCAAGTGGTGGAGGAGTCATGGATCCGTCCCAAATTCTCATCCAATCTCCCGTAATGAGTGACTTGGGGGGGACTTCATTCCAAAGTGTGACATATCTAGGATGATCAGGTGGGAGAAATCGATGGTGATTCTCATAGATGACCTTATTCAATGCGTCTGCCCGTGAGGCAACTAGCAAAGGACCACAAACAGGACATGCATGGTAACCCGATGTAGTGAGACCTGAACAATAGACGCAATTAAGAGTTGAAGGTGGGTTTAGGGTGCCACATCGATTTCCTACTCATAATTAAAAGTGCAATGCTTACTTAAACACTCGCCATAGCCTAGTAAGTCATGCATCATCCACATCAAGACTACTTTGCAATTGAAGTCTCGTGACGAGGGAGGCCTGCTCACATCATGCACCTCAATACCTCTCCAAAGTATCTCTAGCTCATCAATCAAAGGCTCCAAATAAACATCAGGATTTTTGACTTTATGTTTCCTTATAATTAGAAGGGATAACATAACATGTCCTTTCTTAATTGCCATAGAGGGTGGAAGATTATAATTCACCAATATCATTGGCCATACACTGTAAAAGGTGCTTTTGAGACCAAATGGGTTCACACCGTCCATACCCAATCCAAGTCTCAAGCTCCTAGGTTCTTCCTTGAAGCTTGGCCATGTGTCTTCAATATGCTTCCACGTAGGAGTGTCTGCAGGAGTTCTCCAGTTGCCATCAGTTGATTGATGGGAGGAATGCCATGACATGAGCTCTACAATGGATTTGCACTTGAACATATGTTGGATGCAAGGGATTATGCATAGTATGGGAAAATGTCGCAGAACCTTACGAGGCACATCCAAAGTTTTGAGATCTGCTCTATATCTTGCCTCTCCACAAGTAGGACACTCTCTTGCATCCTTATGTGGTCCACGAAACAGAACGCAATCATTGACACATGCATGGATGCACTTGTAATCTAATCCTCCAAGAGAGGTCACATGTTGCCTTGCCATATCTCTTGATGTCGGTAATTTATTCTCCCTTGGAAGCATTTTACACAATAGCCTGCACGTGAAGACCATAAATGAGAAAAAGCATTCGAGTAATTGACCCACTAGCATAATTCACCATGTTTGTAGAATAGACTTTAAAGCTTACTTGAGTAATGCATTCAAACTTGCATTGCTCTGGTCTGCAAGTTTAGTAACTCAAGGGAGGATCCAAATGGGGCAATATAGAAGCGTGCATTTTGGAGCAGGGGGTGTTGAATCATGGGAGGCCTAATTTGTAAGTATCGATCTCAAATCATATTGTCTATGTAGTTTATTAGGAGGTTGTTTCTTTGTACTAACCCCTCCGTAAATTGTGTCATCTTGCAGGTTGATATCGTGGGCAGGTACCCTACTCCTATCGAGATAGCCTACCACCATCACTATCGCAGAGGAGATACATGGAGGCACTTCTATGATGATGGGTTTATTACTGAGAAGCAGTATATCCAGAATGACAAAACATTTGAACGACTAAACATATAAGATATTCATTAGAAGATAAATATATACTTACCACCCATGCCTCATTGTGTAGTCTGCTATTTGAGAGACCGTACTTCCAAAGGTGCAAAGGACATACGATCTCTAGGGGTCTCCTCACTGCCATTTGCTGAGTAGTAAATGCATCTAGATTCTCCTTGAACTCTTGGCTTTCTTTCATTCTTTCGGGTACACCCACCCTGGCTTGTTCTTACCTAACTTAATAGCCTTCCTTACAGATCTCAAGTCATTCATAGCTTTGCCTACATAGGTCAAAAGGCTATGTGTATTTGGCAATATCAAAAAAACTTGTCTTTGAGTTTCTTGACGTACCAAGGCTTCCAATGCTCAAAGCTTCTCTATCCGATTAAAATGTTAGGATTCTGATTCATAAAATTGAGATACGTTGCGTCTACTAACCCAACATGCAGGGAACAATAGTCCACTGAGTCCCCTTTTTGCACTACTATGATGAAAACAAAACAAAATACAGTATGTGCAAAAACGTAGTCTAATTAAACTAATCAACCTATAGGAAAACAAAGCAATTTCAACCCCAAGCTGGTTTAATACAATCATATATAATAAGGTACTAGCAAAACAAAGCAATTTCAACCACCGTGCTAGTTTAGGACAGTGACAATTTCAACCATCGGCGTTGTTTAGGACACGGTCACAATTTCAAGCACCACGCTGGTTTAGGATAATCACTATTTCAACTACGGAGCTGGTTTAGCCTAACGATCACAATTAGGCAATAATAAGTATATTGCTTTTCATTTTTGAATTTCACAATTTCAACCACCAAGCTAGTTTAGGATAGTCACTATTTAACAGAGAAGCGTAGGTGTAGAGATGACAATAAGGGAGCAAAGTAATGGATCGAAGTCACCACAAACCAGTATGGAGTCGCCAGGCACCAAGCAACACACGTCAAGAAGTAAAAGAGAAGCTAGGGAAATTGCTTGAAACTTCCACACAATCAAGTAGATGGAATACTAGTCGAGTCGACAAAGGAATCCATGAAACAGCATATGTAAACAACATCATGCTCCCACACCGAGCACACAGAGTCAAGGTAGCCCGAGACAAATAGCTTGCAGAGGCAGCAAGGGATAAAAGGACTAAGCTAAAGGGACAAGGGAAGCTAAGAAGACGTGATGCACTACTCTGAGAAGCCGACGGCCGAAGTAAGGGAGCATGAAGCAAGCAATGCTAAAAATAGAGAAGGTTGAAAGAGTAGGTTGGTCGAGCAATGAGCAGTTAAGCAAGGCATTGGCGACGTGTTTGTGGTAGTAAAAGACAGTTACAATGATCAAGGCATTAAGTGCGTGTGAGCTTTGGGCAAGGGAAGTAAAAGAATTAAAAAATGCCAACACACTAAGGCATAATCATTTATGTGTGTGTGTGTGTGTGTGTGTGTGTGTGTGTGTAGAACGTGGGTAGACATTAACAATAGAGGCGACTAAGATAAAAAGGTGGAAGCTAAGCAAATAGGTTGGTGGAAAATGGGTTTAAAAGAAGGAAATTTAATACTAACAATTAAAGGGTTTTGGTGTTTTAAAAGAAGGCAATTTAATACTAACAATTAAAGGCATGGGACAAAAAGGGGATTTAGAGTTTTAAAATTAAAAAAGGGGGGGGGATTTCATTATAATAAAAAAACAAAAAATTAAGGAGGGTTGGGGGGGCTTATAGACTAGGGGTTAAATCATTAAAATAGAAAATTTAAGGAGAGGGAAAATATTTTTAACTAAGGAATGGTTGGGGTAGATATTAAATGCGGGAGGAACATAGTTAGGGGGGCTTTTTTAACTAACAAAGAAGGCCAAAACAAAGGGGTGGGGGGGTCCTCGGGGGGAGTTTTGAAAAGACAAGAAAGGCCAAACAGAAGGGGGGATATTTAAATACAAAGAGGATAATTACTATACTAACTAGTTAGTGAAAAATTAATTTCATAGGTAAGACCTCATGGTAGGGAGTAAGTCCACCATGTGGAACTTACTCCCCAACTAATAGTAAATGCCAAAAAAATGGATCTCTATGATAAGTGTCAAAAGTGATATAAAAGCATGATTGCATTAGTAGATGTATAATCCCATTTTTGGAACCAATGTTTCTATACATAAAAAGAAATCATTAGTAAACAAAGGAATGCGACTCAAAATTTTTCTAATGAAAAATATTTAACCATGCTTAAAATTATCCTATGATTAATTGTATTGTACTAGCCTGACCAAAGGCTAGTTGGGAGATCAGTGTGTGTGTTTAGCTTGAATAATCCCATTAATAAGTGAACCATACAATTAATTCAATCATTTGTATATATGTAATAAGTTGCATATGAGAAATGGATTGAAATTTTTAAGAAAACTAATTTGAAGTAACTTTTGACAATATTACAATCCAAAACTTTGGTTCGCCTTATAGCTAACCCTCCGATCATGGGGATAGCTCTAGGGACAGATCCATAGTCAAAATACAGAATTCAACTTGAGGCAGAGTGTACCTCGGTGGAGATCTTATACATGGATTAAGTTCTGGAATAATTATGCCCTAGTTTGGGATCAGCTCCAACCAAGATCTCCATTCCTAACTCTTACTCAGTGTTAGAGCCTCGATGGGAGGACCCCTCTAGCTCTGATGAGATGGAGGTAAGTTCGGGGCGGAGGAGGGGTGGGGAGGTAGAAGAATAAAAAAAGAATTTGAGAAAGAAAAAAATGTTTTGAAATAAATAGAGGGGAGACAATTGTTAGATATCAATGCTTCACTCTCATGTAACTACGTGGGAACCAGCTCACTCTACTTGTAAGCCCCTCATATGAGGAGAAGGCATTTGAGTAGCTCGGTTATCCGGTAGGTCCTGGTTTGGTGGACACCAGATGGGGGCCATGTGTGGCCTCATGGATGGATGGCTTCAGATAGAGTTGGCACACTGCCAACTAGGCTACATGCAAGTGCGGGAAGGCATCCCATGACTGACCGCACTGAGGGTAGATGGAGCATTTCCCAAGGTAGCCCACTCTCGGGTTGCGGGGACCGTTTGGAGCCCCAGATGATCCCGAATGGCTCTGGGCCAAATGGCATCCGTAGGTCAGTTGCTCTATTTTGCACCACGGTTCTAACATGTGGTCGGTGGCCTATTTCGAGACCGACCTCCAATCGGCTGTTTTGAGCAAACTGGGTCGGTCACCAATTGGGTCTAACTGACTATGACTAGTGGCTATATAAGAGCAAGCTCATGAAGCCCATCATTATCACTAGCTACAGCAACCCTGATTCCTTAGCATCTAGCCTCCGTCCTCTACTGTTTCCAGCATGCCATCGAAGCTCCTCTCACAGGAGCGCACGGCTGGGAGGCAGTGCCATCTATTGTATCAGTTTTACAGTAATCGAATTTTTGATTCTCCATACTATCTGCTTTTCTCTCTTGCATACGAGATCCTATTATCTGTTGAGCACAGATGTTGTATTGTTTTCTTACAACAATAAGTAGGAAAAATTAAAAGTGGTTACGTTATAACCATAACACGGGGGAAGAAACTTGTAAACTATATGGGATGGTATAGAGAGTGGTTTATGTGTGTGTGTGTGTGTGTCCCATGGGGGGGGTGTGTGTGTGTGTGTGTAGAAGGGGTAGAACATAAAATAGAAGGGGGGGGGGGAAAGGGGGGGGTTGGCATCATAGTGCAAATGTATAAAATGGAGATAAAATGGAAGAGGGGAGAGAGAGAGAGAGAGAGAGAGAGAGTGTGCATAGGGTAACAAGGCCAATTAGAAAATGTATGTAAGATATTGGTAACATTGTAGTGGTTTTAAGGTTAGAGTCTGGGAGATTTGTGCGTGTGCATGTGCGTGTGATTGTTTTTTGAGAAAAGTGTGTGTGTGTGTGTGTGTGTGTGTGTGTGTGTGTGTGTGTGGCCACCCCTAACCAAGAGGGTAAGACCACATGGTGGGGAGTAAGCCCACCATAAGGAACTTACTCCCCACCTAATAGTAGGTGTCAAAAACATGGATCTCTATGATAAGTGTAAAAATTGATATAAAGCATATTACTAGCACCAGTAGATGCATAATCAAGTTTTTGGATCTAATATTTCTACAAATAACAAGTAATTATTAGTAATCAGAGGAAAGGGACACAAAATAATTCAAATGACAAACAATAGACCATGTTTAAAACTATCCAATGATTATGAATTAATTGTATGGTACTAGCCCAACCAAAAGCTAGTTGGGAGATCATTGTGTGTGTTTAGATTTAATAATCCCATCAATAAATGAACCATACAATTAATTCAATCATTTGGATAATTATAAAAAAATGCATATAAGAAATGGATTGAAATTCTTTAAGAATTGACAAAGTTGTATTCCAAAAAATTGGTATGGAAAACAAGAGAAGTGGCAATAGAATTTTTCTTTATATTGAGTTTACAAACTTAAGCAAAGCATTAGTACAACAGTGTCGAATCCATCAGGTAGTCCAAGCTCCGAGGTCAGGGTCTACTTACCTGCCACCATCTAAGAAAAATGAGGTATTAGAATATCATCATTTCAAATGGGTAGACAAGTAATGCCTGTCTCCCCTAGTGTGTTATTGTTGTACCAAGGAACGTAGACAACCATCTAGATTCACAAGTAAATTTTTGAAAATATCAGAGAAATATCATAAGAGCATAATGCAAAAGTAGCATCACATGTCACATGAGGGGTATTCCATATCCATAAGTGATAGACCTTTCGAATTCTCGTAAATAAATAAATACCTCCTACAACTAAAGGAAAATTTTCCAAAATTAGTAGAGATAAAATAGTAAAATTGAAAACATCCATGGGAACCACCACAAAAAATATTATTGAGGGGGGTAGTCCACCCCCTTAAATTTAGGAAGGAGCATCAAGCAAATTGAATTATCAACATTTTATAGGGAGGGTCATCCTCATCCTTGAAAAACTAACCACAATTAAATGAAGGGAATTAATATAGGAAGAAAAAGAATATTACATTAGACTATAAAGCTTACTTGTTGAAAATTGTAAGACCAATTTTAGGGAGGAATTATTGATTTTTTCAAAACTCAAGCTACCATGAATTATTGATCCATATCTAGTAAAAGAACTCATGCCAAGAAAATTATTTTAAGAAAAGAAAACAAAGATCTATTTTATGAAAAAGAAAAGTTTTAATCTTGAAGGAGATGGCATCCTCTAGCGCGGCGGTAGGGATAGGGGATCTCTTAGCGATGGTGCCGACAAGACCACCCCCAGTGACAGTGGATGGACAAAAGCAGTAGAGCCTAATGCGCCTTCACAACCACCCTCATCCATGTTTAAAACACCCGAACAACACAATCACAAGGTAAAAGGCATTCATTCAACATCCTCGTCTCTTTACAGACCTTCTGATACAACTCACACTCTAGCCACATTCTCTTTGGAAGCCAGAATAACCTCAAAAAGAAACCTAGTGGAATACACAACCCATCACAAGCCCCTACTGTTGAAGCTCTTCACTATCAAGATCCCCCGCTAAAGGTCTCCCTCCTAGTCACGGAGCTCATGGTCTTTTGTCAAGATACTCAAGTGCTGCAATTTCTCTCTTGCATCCACCCAACAGCTCTCTCTAGCATGCAAAACTCACCGAGCTCTTCCCTAATTTCTTTACATCAGCTTAGTATAATCACCATGATTCTCCTTGAATCCACTTTCGAGCAAGCTCGGGGGGGTCACTCATCATATGTAACTCTATCACGTGAGTTCAACAAAAGGATATTTTTTATTTCTAAAATTTACAGAAATAAATATACATAAGGGACTATTTTAAATAGTTTTGGAAAAAATTTATAGATTTGTATAGAAAAGGGATACATTTTATTAATGAAAAATTTTACAAATAAGGGATATTAAATATAGGCCTTGAACGCACGTGATAATCATAGTGACCCCCCCAAGCGAGCAACTAATCAAGCTTAACCAAAACCCGCACTTCAGATCTCCCACTCACTTCATCGGATTGAAAAGCCTCCACGACTCTTTGGAACCAGATCGTCCTAGCCTCTTGCCGTTTTAGAGCTGCTGTGGTTATTCTATACATGGCAGTCAGTCTTCATCTTCCTACCAAGCTATAGTCCACCCGTGAGCACCACGCCGGGCCAAATCCTCCACCCCGCACTAGCCAAAAAAAACTCCCACATTGGTCACCGTCAACCTCTTCATGCTTTCGTGATCTCCTTCCTCATAGAAATCAAAACAAAAATCGAGGAGAGGCATCAACTACAATTTTGGCAAGGCAACGTCAAGCCTGAGATCTCTCAAACCTTGTCCACTTCTCCAGCCAAACCTTCTCCCAGATGATCACCCCTCTAGAGCTCTCTTTTTGCTTCCCGTCTGCGTACATAACCTCCTTCACGTACCGGTTTTAGCTTCCTGCTCACACGATCTTCCACCCACTGGGAACTTCTCTTGCTCACCAGAAATTCACGGAGATAGTTGTAGCGACGACCATCCTCCTCCAACCAAGCTTCTAATCCATGCATTACGAAGGAAACTCCCCTACGAAGTTTGGAGCTCGCAGTCATGGCTACCCTTTTTTCAACAGAAGAGCCTCTCCCCTTCAGCACGAGCCTCCCTTCACGTAGCTCCAACTTCCACCTTTGAGCTCCCATTATTTTCCTCGTTCATGAAATAATGGCTTACTTTCACGCACTCATCATTCAGGGTCCCCCATCTCCTTACTGTGCTAATACATGCTTCTAAGCTACTCAAAATTCCCTACTTTTGCAGAGAACCTAGAGCCCATCTACTCCAATGTTGCGTAGTCACTCTTCTCTACGTTCTCAAGAACCTGCAGTGTCGTGGCTTCTCTAAGGGACCTGGCTCACGTGCTTCCCTTCATTCCAAACACCCCAATTCACCATAGAGATACCAAGCTTTGGTCTAGCAACTCTTAGCCTGTGCAGTGGCGATGCCCTCCCATGAAACCAAGAGGTGCTCAAAGCATATTCTCTGTCATTCTCAGGCTTCTGTGTTACTCTGAACCTCCAGTTAGCAGATGCACTTCAAGCCACTACCACAGAGTTCGCTTACACGAAGCACTTGGAGCCCATATACTCCAAGCTCGTATCTCCACCCTTGTCTTTTCTTCACAGCAACTCCCTCCATTCACAATCTTTTTGGTCCTACTCCCCTCCTTGATCGAGACCCCCTCTCTGTCGAGATCCCCCCCCACCTAAATCTAGAACTCCCCTCCTATATCAAAAACTCCCTGCTCTCCATCGATCCTTCCAGCAAGCTCTCCAGACCCGCTTCCAGCCGTCACCTTGCTGTCGACCTCACGTACATGCCATCTCACCATCCAGAAGCTTGCTCTTCCTCATCACGTAGCCAACTTGCATGCATGCTTTTTTATTATAGCCACATCATTTTTGCCTTTTCACCACTCTCTCAATCCTTCCTTCAAATTATACCAAGGCAATTAGTGCCTATATCCAACCTTTAACACACCAATGCATGCCACAATCACTTAGCATCTAGTCGCCCACAGACCATCCACATATGATGAACACAATCCCGACCCTGGATACCATGAAGTGCTCAAAAGCTGCTTACACAAAATCTGATTGAACGCCAGCAAGCACACACACAAGTTGAACATCACACATGTACCTATGTACAAGACAAGTTGGGGGTTTTCAAAAATCTTCACACACCTTTAGCAACCCCACTCTTCTGCTGTGACATTCATGTCCAGCAGCTAAAGAAAAACATTAGCAAAGCACCTAGATCAAAAACAAAGCAAGCTTGTACTGTATGCCTCTGCTTTTCTCCTCCGGGATCAAAAGGATAAATTTGAACCCTCCACTGCCAGATATGCATAATCCACCATCCCCCTGGATCAAATGGAATCAACAACACACCAATTTGATGTAGCCACCAGCTCCTTCCATATACCCACAATCCATATCATCCTCTGAATCACCATCATCTTGTGAACACTGAATCTTAACCTCATCATCCACATCACAGTCCACATGCACACAATCAACACTTGCTGGTCCCACCCAAACTAAGTGCTTTAACTGTAGGTCTTTCACTTTATCAGTAATAGCCACATCAGCTTCATCTCTCTCAGACATGATTGAGCTCTCATCTTCACTACTATTTTCACACACCTCTTCCTCATTTGTTGAACTTAAAATCTCAACCCCTTCGGTATGCACAATCACAGTGTCAACCACAAACTGATTGCATTCAGCCATCATAGGCACATCATCACATAACACTGGAGCATGATCATCATCTACACACACATCCTTAGCTGCCTTTAATGGGCTGTCAACCTTTCTGCCATCTGTGGTAGCAACCCCTTCTCTCGGGTTCTCCTCTGCCACCTCACACAGAACTAGTTGAGCAACACCCTCCTCCATAGCAACTGACAAGTCTCCATTTATAAGAGCAATGATTTCCAGCTCCCCTACATCATCAGGTTCCTTCAACAGTAAAGACAACTGACTCTCTTCCTCTAATGAGATGCTTTCTTCCTCTGTCTCACTCAAAAAATCTATCTCTTCATCTGTGAGTGTCTCCTCAGGTTCCTCTTCCAATTCCAACCTATAGCTCATCACATAACCTGGTACTCTCCTTGCACCAGCTGAACTCCCTTCTCCTCCATCCATAGCCTCTCTCCTGTTATTTTGACCTCTGCTTCTTCCTGCAGTCTCCATCTAATTTAGACTGAGTGTTTTCATCAGCTCCACAGCTTCATGCGAATCGCTTTTCAGGGAATCATCCTGCACAGATACAGACACCAGCTCTCTCTCTACATATGCCTTAATCATTTCTAGCCTGCTAATGAGATTCTTAGGCTCCTCTTGCATACCAAGCTGCCTCGGTCTCTTGACTTTCCACTCCTCCTCTCTGGCCACTCTGACTGCATCCTCAAAACTATCAATATTCTTCAACTCCACCTTCAGACGAAGTGAAGGCTCCAGACCAGCCACAAACCGGTCTCTCTTTATCATCTATGGGGATACTTCAGGAATCAAAGCCTCACACCATAGACTCCTTAGTGTACCAAACTCTATCAGATACTGATCCACATCCTGACTATCCTTTTGCTGAATTTCGCACAACTCCTTCCATACTTCATTAGGGCTCGTGGATTGTGCAAACCATGCAAGAAAAGCTGCACTCACCACTGTATACTCCAGATTTTGCTGCTGAGGATGAGCAGTCCTGAAGGCAACCACTTGAGTCTGCAACCATGCTTTTGCATCTCCCTGCAAACAATAATTCATGATCTGAAACAAAATCTGAGGGGTTGCCCTATCCTTCATAAGTGCTGTAAATTCCATCTTTTCCAGGAATCTCACGGCATCCTCATATGGCATCCCCCAAAACTCTGGGAAGTCCTGTGCCATCTCTCTCAGCTCTTCAACACTACAACTGACTGCACAGCTTCACACTTGTAAACTGAAGTGCACAGTCCTTCGTGGAGACATCAAAACGTGGATGGACAAAAGCAGTAGAGCCTAATCCGCCTCCTTCACAGCCACCCTCATCCATGTTTAAAACACCTGAACAACATAATCACAAGGTAAAAGGCATTCATTCAACATCCACGTCTCTTTACAGACCTTCTGATACAACTCACACTCTAGCCACATTTTCTTCGGAAGCCGGAATAACCTCAAAAAGAAACCCAGTGGAATACACAGCCCATCACAAGCCCCTACTGTTGAAGCTCTTCACTATTCACTATCAAGATCCCCCGCTAAAGGTCTCCCTCCTAGTCAGAGAGCTCATGGTCTTTTGTCAAGATACTCAAGTGCTGCAATTTCTCTCTTGCATCCACCCGACAGCTCTCTCTAGCATGCAAAACTCACCGAGCTCTTCCCTGATTTCTTTACATCAGCTTAGTATAATCACCATGATTCTCCTTGAATCCACTTTGGAACAAGTAATCAAGCGTAACCAAAACCTGCCGCACTTCAGATCTCCCACTCATTTCATCGGATTGAAAAGCCTCCACGACTCTTTGGAACCAGATCGTCCTGGACTCTTGCCTTTTTAGAGCTGTTGTGGTTATTCTATACATGGCAGTCGGTCTTCATCTTCTGTTTATCATCTTGTCGATCTCCCTCCTCACCCGTTATCTCTCAAAGACCTTCCATCGTTAAGATACAAACCAAGTTCTCAAGCTTCCTACCAAGCTATCGTCCACCCGTGAGCAGCACGCCGGGCCAAATCCTCCACCCCGCGCTAGCCAAAAAAAACTCCCACATTGGTCACCATCAACCTCGTCATGCTTTCGTGATCTCCTTCCTCATAGAAATCAAAACAAAAATCGAGGAGAGGCATCAATTGCAATTTTGGCGAGGCAACGTCAAGCCTGAGATCTCTCAAACCTTGTCCACTTCTCCAACCAAACCTTCTCCTAGATGATCGCCCCTCCAGAGCTCTCTCTTCGCTGCCCGTCTACGTACGTAACCTCCTTCACGTATCGGTTTTAGCTTCCTGCTCACACAAACTTCCACCCACTGGGAACTTCTCTTGCTCACCAGAAATTCATGGAGATAGTTGTAGCGACGACCATCCTCCAACAAAGCTTCCAATCCATGCACTACGAAGGAAACTCCCCTACGAAGTTCGCTGCCTTTTCCAAGGTCCTCCAGCTCACAGTCATGGCCACCCTTTTTTCGACAGAAGAGCCTCTCCCCTTCAGCACGAGCCTCCCTTCACGTAGCTCCAACTTCCACCTCTGAGCTCCCATTATTTTCCTCGTCCATGAAATAATGGCTTACTTTCACGCACTCATCATTCAAGGTCCTCCATCTCCTTACTGTGCTAGTACATGCTTCTGAGCTACTCAAAATTCCCTACTTTCGTAGAGAACCTAGACCCCATCTACTCCAATGTTGACCTCTTTTAAAGGATTGGAGAGGATTGAAACCTCCTCTCTACCAAAGCTCAAATACTAAGGTTCTTGTTTCAAAACGATCCTAACTTCAAATGAGCTCTCCATTTTATCCAATGCAGCTAAATTTGCAGAATGGTTCTCTGTCATAGCTTGTATTTTATGTTTGCATTCATTCTGATTTTCCATGGTGTCTTTAAAGCTCTTGTGCTCATGGGATTCTTCAATCAAATTTAGAGGTGGTTGCATTGTTGAAGTAGAAGGGAGTGCCTCCATATTGACTTCATCCATTTCTTCTCCCTCTATTGCTTGTAAACAAATATGAGAGATTAGATTCATTATCTTTAAATTTAAATCTTATTTAAAAAATTGTATTTAGTTGAGAAATAGAGAGTTCATACTGCTAAGTATTGTCGTAGTGGCCTTTTTTCATAACCCTGCGAGCCATAATTATCAAAGAAGGCATCATCATGTTTGTCTTCATCCACCAACCTCTCTCTGAATGGGTCATATAAGTCCATCTTTTCATCATCATCAACTGGGACATTATGATCTTCAAGGTAATCATCCATGTCATCAGTGTCCTTGTGGTCTATCTCTTTTTCATAGCCTGTGGTTAGATCTGCTTGAAGCTGAAAATAAGCCATGAAATGCTTGTTTTTTATAATATTTGTGGAGTTGCCTTTTCTAAGGAGATCCTCAATTAAATATCCCATCCTGCACAAGGTGACCTCCCAACCTGCCGGTAGCAAATTCTCCATCATGGTAAGCAAGAGACTAGGACTTCCATAGTTGTTTTTTTGATAATGTATGGACCTGGGAATATCTTGCTCTTCCAGCATCAATCTCAAATTATTTGAATTCCCTCTTATGTTCTTTTGTAAGGAGTGATCAGGGTTGGGACTCTGCATACACAAAAAGAATGATTCAAGAGATTGAATCGCTATGCCACATTCTCTCTTGCCTCTCTTTGCTGCATAAACACCACTATAGATCTTCAAATCTGATGAATATGCTTGCTCTAGAGTAACCTGCATGGCTTCTTTGTCTTTTTTATCAACAAAAATGACAATGTTGCAAATTGCCACTTTGCTGATGGTGGTATATACTATTCGGAACAGTTGTGTTATACATATGACCACCTATTGCCACATCACCATAGGCCACATCTTCATTTTTGGGCCTTCTTGGGATCAAAAATTGGCTATCTGGATCCTCCCTGACTCCCTCGCTGCCCTCGCTTCTCCCCTCCCTACCTCACCTCTCCCTTCTCCCTCAGCCTCTCCTTTCCTCCCTCCCTCAACCCCCTTCCCCTGCTGCCTCTACACCCACCCCTTCTCCCTTAGCTCATCCCCCCTCCTCCGCCCTCTACACCCACCTCTCTCCCTCACTCTCTCAGCCCTCTCCCCCAGCCTTTTCCCCCACTCCCTCAACCCTCTCCCCCGCTCTCTACCCCTGCCCTTTCCCCCCCATCACCCTAGCCCCTACCCTCGCCCCTTCTCTCCTTACCACCCCAGTCCCCTACCCCCACCCCCTACCTCTGCCTCCTAACGCCACCCCTTCAACCCCAACCTCCTCCCTCCTCCCCCCCTTCTAGATGCCTTTTATGCAAAGGAGGGCCTTATATAGACAGTGTTGAGGACCTGAGTATTGCATATGTAGGATGGGTAGCTTTCTCCTTTAGACTTAGCTGCACCCTCTCTGATATTAGTGACTTTTATCTTTCAGTTGCTCGTATTAGGAAGGGTGAGATCCTCAGGCGTGAGATAGGTATCCACCAGTAGTTGGCTACCCTTAAGAGGGAGGAGCAGAAGAGGACTACAGATGCTTGGATTCAGGAGCACCTTCCTGCAGCAAGGGATTAGTAGTAGTCACTTTTAGATCAAAGAGCAGAGTAAGCCTTTCATTCCAGAGAGATATTTTGGACTCAGACGGGAGGTAAGTTCAACAAGCAGTTCTTCTCTACTCTTAGTCCCAGACATAGTAGGGAGAGCGTCTCATAGCTTGTTGACTCAGGCGGAGTTATTCAGACACATTCAGATGTCATATTGCAGGTTGTCACCAATTTCTATGCCTCCCTTCTTACAGCAGATCCTGACACCTAGGCCACAGAGGATGCTAGAGTGGTTATTCGGTGACACTTACTTGGGTTGGTGAGAGGGGATATGGCTGTTTCACTTGATGCATCCTTCACCAACATAGAGTTCAGGACTGCTCTCTCTTCCCTTCATAAGAGCAAGTGACTTGCCCCCTTATTTTTTATTACTTTTTGGGATCAGATTGGGGATCACATTACCTCAGCCCTGCAAGGTGTATGGGACTTGGGTGAGATGCCAGACTCACTTACGGAGGGCCTCATTCATTTGATTTTGAAAGGGGGTTGCAGGAATTTGGTGTCTCAGTGGAGATCGATTATCTTGCTGGGTACCTTGTATAAAATCCTAGCTAAAGCTATCAGCCTTCATCTGCAACCCTTTCTCCTAGATCTTATCCATGATACACAAATGGGTTTTGTGCATGGCAGGAGCATCTTTGATTCCATCTTCTCATTTTGGGAGGCTTCAGATTGGGCCATGCATAATGGCCACAAACTGGCCATTCTACTCTTGGACTTTGAGAAAGCTTATGACAGGGTAGACTAGGGCTTTCTGGAAGGCATACTTACTCGCTTTGGTTTCTCAAATGCATGGATCAGAGGGGCATTTGCCCTCTACAGATCAGCCCACAGCCAGGTTCTTATTGGTGGAGTCAAGGGGGATGTGTTTGAGATTACCATATCAATCCATCAAGGATGCCCCTTTAGCCCCCTTTCTATTCTTTTTTGTGGCTGAGGCTATGAGCTATTACATTAGAGCTCAAGCTAGTATTGTAGGGCTCAAGATTTCTCTGAGGCAGGAGGATGAGCTCTTAGATAGTGAGTTGGCAAATGATACTGACTTCATTCAGGATGGCATTGTATTTGTTTTGTATTGCGGTAGGTGCACACATTAATTGGAACAAATCCAATGGATTTTGGATCAGTGATGAGGACACTTCAGACTGGGGGAATGACAGGATTTACTTGGATTCAGAGGGGAGTCTCAATCAGATATCTGGGATGCCAAGTTGGGATGGGCATCTCTCTGGCATAGCCATTTGCTCCCGTGTTGGAGTTTATTAGGAGGAAACTCATCTTTTGGAGTTCAGCAATAGTTGACCTTGCATCTAGAGTTGTGCTTGTGAACCATGTATTATTGGCCACTGCCTGGTTTGTTTGCTCACGTTGGTGCAGATCTAGAGGTTGTATCACTCAGCTCATGAGACCTCTATCCAGGAACTTCCTATGGAGTGGTTTAGATGGCACCTCAGATGCACCTCAGATGTTGTAGCCATGGTGGCTTGGGAGACCCTCATTCTCCCCATAGGAGTTCTCAATATTATTGAGTCGAACTTGCAATGTATGGCCTTGCTCTGCAAATTTGTAGTATATGGATTGATGCCTAGACAAGAGCCCTGGAAAGATTTTTTCTCATGCAGCATTCATTCTTGTACCCCATCTCATGGGGGAGATTGGATGCACAGTAGAAGTAGATGGATCTTTACTTCAATCGATCTCAAATCTCCCCCTTCCCCTCTCATGGCTGCTATTCTGAAAGCTTGGGGCTACTTCAGAAATACTCTTCACAGAGTTTCACCCACCTCTTGTGAAGAAATTCATAGGCGACTCAGTCATGTGGAATGACTCGATTTTAGATGACCATGGTAGGCCACTTGGAGTCACATTATATAGGCATTATATGCATTGGTCTAGACGGGAGAGGGGACCTACTTCTACAATAGACACTTGGCAGGCCTTTATGAGACTTCCATAGGATCATATACTTATAGCAATTGGCCACCTCAGAGGGAGTGCAGTCTGGATATAGTAGATATAGGTAGCCACTCCACCAAAGTGGATTGACATAGATGACATGCCAATCATAGAGTCCACTTGGTGGGGAGTGTTTTCAGGGATGGGCATTCCATTACAGATTATTGCCCTATAGGATGCCCATGAGGATACCCTAGTCTTTGATGTTCAGTCGAGAGACAGACTTATCAGATATTCTGATGATATTCTTTTGGAGTTTGCCTTTCAGCCTATCAGGATTGTAGGTTTCATAGAGTGGGACAGTGACTCAGAGTGGTATCTTGACCCCAATCCTCTTCTCCTTGTGCTGGGGTCTTGGAGACTCTGGTTATATGGTGGTTCCCCTATTAGGTTCTCACAGTGGGACCCAGGGGAGTGGGAATGGATTGATGAGGGGCACTAAGAGAAGAGCTTCCCCTTCTTTTGCTTTACTTTTAGAAATTCCCAAAGGTTTCAGCTTAGCAGTAGAGGTTGAAGGCCCTCCAGAGCGCCTCATTGGGATAATTTTCAGATTTCCGCAGTTGTGCAAAAAAACTTTTGGCGTAGGCTCTGGAAATCCCTTAGGAATAGAAAGATCATTCTTTTCTTTGGGCTTTCTATTCATGGAGGATTGCATTGAACCTATGGAGATCTAGATTCGGGGCTAGAAAGGTGTTGCTAGGATTTTTAGTATCTTTCATACATCACCTTTCTATATGACCTGGGGTTCAGTGGCTTGGTTATCTTTTATTGGCCCTCAGGTGTTTTTCGAGGGACATGATCCAAATTTAGCTCTCATTGTATGGCGACACGCATTGGAGTCTTGTTCCCTCCAGGATGTTCCCTTCGCTCCTTTTAGAGCTGCTTATGCCACAATAGATGCGTCTTGGGAGATTCTGGCTAGCATTGTAGCTTGGCATATTTGGAGTGCCAGATGTACAAAGGCTATGGAGGGTATCTAGGTTCACCCTTCCCAGGCTATGGCACTCTGATAGCCATATGGGCGAGCATGCATGGATCCTCCAAAGTAGCCACTGCTAGGAGAGTTACTTTTTTCAGAGTTTGGAGAGGATCTCCTTTCTTCTCTGAATCTCCTCCCTCAAGGTTGAGGTGGTATTTTCAGCCTCTGCCTTGGTTTTTAATTAGCTCATTTTGAGATATTTTTTCTTCATGCATTGCATGATGTACTCCCACATTTGAGCTTGCTCTCACAGTTTTCATTCATACTTAATGAAGTAATTTTCTTGGAAAAAAGAAAATTTTGGCTATCCTTTGGAGGGGCCGTAGCTTTTGATCCAGAGGGAATTTCACCGCACTCCAATAAGCAAAATTGCTTGCCGACTTGCACTCTACGTATATGTCACATCAGATTTCACATCTGAGATTTCCATGGATCAGCATTATTCAATCCTCATCATCAAAACCACCTCATGATCCACTACAGTGTACCCACAACACATAAAATGAATCCATATAAAATTCATTTACTATATTTTGTGATTTGATGTGTAGTCTAGTTGTAGACTAGCATTGCCATAGAGGAGATCCAACTTCACCAAGCCAAGTCAACCATTGCCACATTACCTGATTAGTTCTCAATGGTGTCAGTCCCATCAGATCTATCATCATCGCTGTACACTTTCACACACTGACACCAATTCAATGTTCTTGGCATTTGGCACTTCAGCACCTCAGTGTGACACTTGGCAGAGATCCTCCTTAATTGCATTCTTCTTGCATGCACACATGCCACCCATGTATAGTCACATTTGTTGACTATTTTCTGGCATTGGTTACTGCACATACATCAGTCTTGTATAGCCTCTTGGCTATCTCGATGTGATTTGTCATCACCTTATTACAAGTTTGATCCTTAGCACATCGTTGTTCTCACATGACTTGGTTCTATCATTTTAGCATAAGCCCTCCAGTGGCAACCTTCATACAGAGTTCTCATTGGTAGACACTCTCACCGGTACACATGTAAGCCTCTTGCACAGAGCACTAAACCACCTCCAGCATGGAGTTATTCACATCACACCATTGATGATACACCAATCATGACTCCAGATGAGATCCGTGACTGGAAAGAGAACCTTCTTTGACCATTTATTGCCACAAGGTATGTACTAATTTATGACACCGACTTGAGCCTCATTGGTCTTGACAGATCAGATACATGTTAGAATGGATCAACCCGTAGTTTTTTATCATGCACATTCCTCGGTAAGCCCTCAACATGAGGCACACTTCTCGATAAGCCCTCTGCACGAGGCACACTCGACAGTAAGCCCTCAGCACAAGGCAAATTTGATAGTGGGTCCATAGTACAAGGCAATCTCATCTATTGCAGCACAGCCTGATTCTCATGATGCACAACCATTATAAACATTTATGGATCCACGACTCCATCCTTTGCCATAGATGTGTAGCAATTGGGGATGCTCTCAAGCTTGCATGCAACAATGGTGAGCTGATTAAGCCATGCCATTAACACATATTGTAGTAATAAAAAAATTGTTGAGCTCCATTAAAGGATGAGATGACTGATGGAGTCGCCTAGGCTCAGCTAACATATCCAATAGTATATATATGCTAATGATGGAATAGCAGCCTCCCTACGTGCATAAAGTGCTTTATTATTGCCAAGACACACAATATAATTTTTTGATACCATGTAGCACCAACTCGAAATTCAAATAATTACACTTGTTTATAGATGCTCATAACTAATGTATGCAAGCTAGAATGATCATGAGATTGGTTGCGAGCTAAGTGATCACACTAGCATATGAACAATTGGCTTATACACAATCCACTTAGTCTACATAGTCAGCCTTGCATGCATATGTAACCGCTTGAAGAGAATCCTAATTGAGAGCAAGCATGCCATGTTGTCTTTTGTAACTAATGCTATACATGGTCTTTTATACATTGCATGGCCTTATATATTATGGAACCATGTGGCATTCCATAGTGGCCATTTTCTTCTCCTTTATCCCATTTACATTAACATGCTTATATCCTATGACTACATATCCATGCTGGTATATGCCATTATCTATGTACATGGGTAATTTTCCTTTACATGTGCATAGATATTACACTTTACGTTTTGACAATTTAGGGCCACTCTCTCATAGGCCATTCTCCTTCATGTTCTTTGTAGGATGATCGTAGTAGAGTAGATTATACTACCTTCAAAATGTGTGGTGTTAGATTAAGTAATCTTTCCATTCCATGTTTTTTTTCATGGATCAATCTTTTACTTTACCTTGGACATCAAAATGTGTGGTGTTAGATTAAGTAATCTTTCCATTCCATGTTTTTTTTCATGGATCAATCTTTTACTTTACCTTGGACATCAATAACGAGTCCAACATTGCTACGACACCTGTCTTCCTTTTTTGTTTTGGTTCTAATTAAATGTTTTGCATGGTGGCAGGTATCAACCTTGTTGGTTGAGGTTTGTACAAAGGTTCTACCATGAAATTTTTTACTATATTTTTTAGGATTCAACTATATCAACTATTAATAAATACCTCTTTTTATAATCATATCATGTTTAGTGAGGTGCATATATTCTTGGACCTTCTTGAGGGGTTCTAGGCTAATCTTAACACATAGACAAATATTGCCATCAGGGTTTGGTCACCTTGATTTCAAAATATGTGAATAACACTACATCTTACGAGTATTCTTTAGATGGCTCTACAATGGCACACTGAACTTTTGGCATTGGGATACTCCGATGATATTCCCATTCCTAGTCCTACATGGTGCAGGCTACTCTTGCCCTTATTGTTGACAATAAAGAGATTCACAACAGGATCATAAATTAAGACTTGGTGGCTAAGGAATTAGACAATAATACACTATTACATAGTCTGGGCATTGAATAATGGACATTTAATAATGGACACTGATCCTTGCTAGTAGCCACAAGAGTACAATGAAATCCATTCACTCCTTTCGAAAATTGGAAGTATGATTGACGAAATTATTTCTAATGATGATATCAATGTTCGTCATCATGCAGAAATGCCTCTTAAAATAGAAAAACCTCTATCTTCTACCAATGTTACAAAAGTCACTACAGATCTCTCAACAAAAAAACTCTTTCCTCATCTCAGTAAGAAAAGTTAGATAATTTCTCCACTTTACTTACTACTTCAATGGAACAGGAAGCAAAAGATAATCTCACTACTCCACATGGATTGTCTTGTATTCCAACCATGCAAGTGTGGAGGTGGCATTCGATTTGTCTCATGAGACTCATCAAAATAAAATATAAGAATCTATTGGCACCTATGAGTGTGGATATCCTCAAAGTTTGGGGTTCACTTGCAAATGAGGAAGTGGAAAAATGCAAACAAGCAGCTCTCAAAGGAGTTTCACTGACAACCTTAAAAAAGATTAGCATTCCTTGTGCACCAGCGCTATCTACACTTGATGCAAGGAAATGTTCCAACTCTAAAGTCCTACTATTGGTACACGGTGTCTTTAACTCCAGCATGGAAATAGAAGAAAACTACAAATCCCTTCCTTTTTTAAGGAAAGTGCCAACCTTATAAAACCAAAATCTAAGGGTAGAGGCATGAGAAAGGCAATCTAATCCCTTTTTGTGGGTTGATCTTGATCAGGAAGAAGGTACACAAGAGGGGGATGTAATAATAGTGGCCGGGGATCTATTTTTTCTTGACAAGAGATTGTGGATGTGTTGACCCCACCGTCTAATACTCCTAGTAGTACAATTTTAATAATTGGTGATAGTACTCTTTATTTGGGATCTAGCTCCAACAGGGACAAGAGGCCTATAATCAACAATAGTAATAGAATTCTTACGTTTATAAAGAAATTGAAATGGTCATCGCTGTGATACAGGTTCTAGGTCATTGTGATGGAGGTTTGTGTGTGTGTTTTGTAGGTCCATTCAACCAGATGAGGAATGTGGTAAAAGATGCTACCAAAGTTGTACCAAGGTAGAAGAAATCTAGGTGATTTACCATAAACCAAATGACATGGTCTATCCAGATGAAAGAGCCACCACATTTGTCTACTACACAAGCACATCTAAGGAAAGGTCATAACAATTCCACCAAAGGGATTTGTAGTTCACTGCACTTTTCATGCTGAAATGATGCTCGAGTTGAAGCCACTACAAACCAATAGAAGGACTTTAGAGTTGGAACATTTCTGTGCATTCGGTGTAGATAGTGTTGTTGCACAAGGAAGCTAACTTTTTGAAGGTTGTCAGTGAAACTCCTTTGAGAGCTACTTGTATGCATTTTCCCACTTCCTTATTTGCAAGTGAACCCCAAAATTTGAGGATATCTCTACTCAAAGGTGTGAATAGATTCAGATTGTTCAGTGTCCACATTTTATTTTGATGAGTCTCATGAGACACATCAATTCCACCAAGATTCCACCTCCCTAGCTGGCATGCACTGCTACACACGGATCCTATTGCGATGTTTAAGTAGCGATGTTTAGTGTGCGTGGGGTGCTAATCGTCGGTATCAAAAGCACATCTCGTAAAGCATCGCTATATAGCGACTTTAGGCAAACGTCGCTATATAGCAACTATTACAAAAGTCGCTATATAGCGACTTTTAAGTGTCGCTATATAGCGACACTGAGATACTATTTTATAGCGTGATATCATTATGTGCATCTTCCTCTTGGCATTTCATCGATTATATATATGAAATTGTGCTCAAGTACATGTATCAATGGATCTTTAAAAATGAAAGCTTCAATTAATTAAATCATTAGTATGCACCTACTCACAGTGCTTGGGAAGAACAAAAGTATCACTTTCATCGGTCCAATGTTTGGTGGAGTCTATTGCAAAGAAACCGCTACTATCTTTTCTCATTGTCGCATGGGGACCGTTGTAAATAGTTCTAAACCATTTAACATCAAGAATGAAAATACTAAATTGTCTGAAATCAACTTCATAGATTTTGCGTATGGTTCCACAATAATCCAACTGTGAGGAGAGAAGATTGGTATCCGAAGCACTTGCTCGGGTATCTTGTGTGAAGTTAGCCCCGACTCCACAATCATACATGACTCTCTTTGAATCAATGCGTTCCACGTGAAAATATCATCCATATGACCATAATGCACTATACTTTTTGTACTGTAATAGAGCATCATTAAAACAATGAAGATGCATCTATTTTATAACGTATATTGCCACAAATAATTACTTAATTACATCAAGAGGTAAGAAACTTACATGCATCATACATCCAGATGATAACTCTTGCTCGTGCTCGTTTATTGTCTCTCCATCGCGTTTGGCTTTACGTGGAGCCAGTTGTAGCCAATCAAGTGACATGTGAGTGGGGAGAAGAGCCAGATCCCATGGATATGGTTGCGATCGCCTGTACATTACTCTAAAACTCATCCTTGCATTTATTCTTTCTGCTTTGGCCACTTCATATCTCTCAATCCACTTCTTTATTTCAAGGCTATTGAGGATACAAAACTTATTGAATTTCTCCATTTGCTCTTCGCTCATCTTTCTTTCAATCCCTTTTCCTTGGGGAACCTCGCCAACGATGCGATCATCATCCTTCTTATGCCAAGCTTGCGGCATATCAGGATCCGTGGATGCAAGAAACTTCAAGATATATACTAATGACTCTTGCACAAGCCATCCCTCTGTCATGCTTGATTCTAGTCTTGCTCTTTGTCTTACAAATCCCTTCAAAGTTTTCATAAACTGCTCGAGAAAAAACATCCATCGACTATGAACAGTACCTGCAATAGCCACCTCATCAACTATGTGCACAAGCAAGTGGACTTGAGTTGTCATAATGCTCGAGGGAAAGTGCTTCTCAAGCAAGCATATCGCTTCGATGGATTCCACCCTAGCCTTCTCTATGCTCGATATGGAGATCTCTTTTTGAGATATCCACCTATTTCACATGTCCATGTAAGATATTTTCATAATCAGTCTACAGATTAATCAGCTTAAATTGAAGGAAATGCAATCAATGCGATTTGATAGTAAGCATACCTCACAATACCACAGATCTTGAATACAGCATTTCTAACATCTTCTTGTAAGCACCCTTTTATTGTAATTGGGAGGATGAACTATCAAAGCAACAAAGAAGTCATGTCAACACTAAGATTATTGTCCTTTGGAAATGCTCCTTTCAAGTAATGCATATACCCTATCGGTGTTTGAAAAGAGGCAATGTCCGCCTTGACTGCTGCCTCCTCCCTCGTAGAGAGGATCCATGTTGCTTTTGGGAGGATAACTTTTCCCAAAGCATGCACTTGGGGCCACAAACGAGACACCCTATTCATAGCACGCAAGTCTTCTCGCACTCCTCTCGAGTCTTTGGAACCAACCAAGTGTGCCCAAATAGTAGCCCCCACATTCTTAAAGATATGCATGGGATCCAAGAGATGATTGATTTGTAACTGACCCCAATAAGGAAGCTCATGAAAGATCGATAGCCTCTTCATACTAGGAGGACGTTCCTCTCCATTCAGCCTCCAAGCTTGAATCCAGTCACTTGCCTTCAACTATGATGGTGGTGGATCAAGTTGACCTCCACATGTGAGATGGTCGAGTGGAAGGTATCGAGCATGACCTTCATAAATATTTTTTCTCATACAAGTGCTTCCACACAACATCCTCATACACAGGTCCATCTTTGGTAGCACATCCTGGCACCACCTCCTTCAATCATGTTCACGCCTTCAAACTCGAGCAATCCAACCATCACGATCTTCTAGTTGTCCCCCTCATAATGAGTGAACAACCTGGAGTCTTCCAGGCACCATGCTCTGAGGGTCTATTTCAACCAGTTCTTCCTTTGGCAAGGTCTGAAACCAATGAATATTTCCAGATAACCTGGACCATGAACTCTTGTTGAGTTCTCAAGAGCAGGTACTCTTCTGGCTTCAGTACTCTTTGTCCATCACCTTCTAGCAATCTGCATCTGAGATTTGAAGAAGCACCAATACTTTGCAATGGAAGTACGCAAGGTTGACCTACGATGCTTCAACAGGACCCCCATGCTTCTTGCTCACAAGAATCAAGTTGTTTAATATATAGTATGTAAGCAATCTAGCCTCAGGAGCACTTCAGTCTCTTGACACGGTTGACACGGTCTACAATTCCCTTGGCAGAATGCTTAGACAATCAAGTTGTGTGCTAGAGTCTGAATATCAAATTGAGCATCTACAAAATAGAGTTTATCTACCAAATTTTGCAATCAATGCAAGTGATATGGATCTCATCAAAGCTTGAAACGCTTGAAGTATTATGCAAGTGATTTCAAACCCGGTCCACAAACAGGACAAGCATGGTACCCACTTGTAACAAGTCCTGCATGAATGTGTTAGTATAAGAGATGCGTGCGAAAGAGTGGCATACTAACTGAGCCACTAACTAGAGTAGATAAGGATAGCTATCATCCAGCTATTATTCATGGGCGGTGTACCGACCGCATCTGCAGCTAACAAGTCAGTGACATAAATGCACAACGGTCACCCTGGCATATCATGAGTGGAGCTCGATATCTCAACACTCGCCCTTGAGCTCAATCCCAATTCTTGCATACCAAGCAGGTCTCTAAACTTGCGCAGCTTCTCTGCGCCCAATGCCTTCGTGAATATGTTAGCTACATGATCCTCTGTGCTAACATAAACTAGATCAATAAGACCTAGTAAAACATTCTCCCGCACATAGTGATAATGCACCTCAATGTGCTTTGTTCTAGCGTGATAGACTAGGTTATTTGCCAAGTGTATACTGCTCATGTTGTCACAATAAATAACAACTGGCCCATTTGTAGACTGATGCATATCATAAAGTAGCTTATTCAACCAAGCTACCTCACATGCAGCCATTGTTGTACCCTTGTACTCAGCCTCTGTGCTTGACAAGGCAACTGTAGGCTATTTCTTACTGCTCCAAGTGACTACAGCACTCCCAAAAGAGAACACATATCCACTGGTAGATCGTCTATCAGAAATACTACCAGCCCAATCAGCATCAGTGTATCCATGCAACTGTATCTGAACCCTAGCCTCATAAAATAGTCCATACTACAATGTGGACTTCACATACCTGAGTATGCGTCTAGCTGCATCCAAATGCGGTTTCCTTGGAGCCTGCATAAACTGACTTACCAATCCAACAGCATAGCTCAAATCTAGCCTGGTAATAGTCATATAAATCAAACTTCCTACTATGCATCTATACATAGTAGGGTCTTTCACTAAGCTCACCTGCATCTACGCTCAGCTTCACATTCTACTCCAAAGGAACTGAAATAGGCTTACAGCCTGTCATCCCATATTTGGACAGCATGTCCAATCCATACTGCCTCTTCAAGAGCTGTATCCCACTTGGTGATCTAATCACCTCAATGCCCAAGAAATAACGCAGCTCTTCCAAATCCTTCATCTCAAACTTCTGCTTCAATAGCATTTTCACATGAAGGATATCCTCATCACTATCACCTGTGATGATCAAATCATCAACATAGATGACAAGGAGCATAATACCTTTCTCTGTTTTTCTCACATAAAGTGAGAAATCTGCCTTGGAAATCTGAAAGCCAATAGTGACAAGATATTGTCCTATCTTGTCAGGCCATGCTCTAGGTGCTTGCTTCAAGCCATACAAGGCTTTCTTCAACCTACAAACAAACTCAGGATGAGCAGCATGAACATAACCTGGTGGCTGCTCCATAAAGACCTCTTCTTGCAAATCACCATGCAAGAAGGCATTCTTTACATGCATCGGATGTAAAGACCATCCCTTTGATGCAGCAATAGCAATGACTACTCTTACGGTTGCCATCCTTGCAACTGGATTGAATGTTTCTTCATAATCAATCCCAGATGTTTGTGCATACCCCTTGACAACTAATCTTGCCTTGTATCTATTCACAGAACCATCTGCATTGTGCTTCACCTTATAAACCCACTTACAGCTAATTGCATTCTTGTCTTTAGGCAAAGGCACCAATTCCCATGTAGCATTTGCTTCCAAGGCATCCATGGATTTCTCCCATTTTTCTTTTCCCATGGCTTGCTCAAAAGAAGTGGGTTCTGGTTCCTGTATCACATTGACCATATAGGCATAGTGAATGGCTATAAATCCATCATATTTCAGCCTATCCATAGGATACCTAGCTCTGGTAGACCTGCACAAAATAGGCTCACTTCTAGGTGCTCTCAAAACATCCCTGGTCTTCTGACATAGAGATGTGGGTCGACGAGGAGTCGGATGCCTTTGTGAAGGTGAAGGATAGCATGGAGCGCTTGGTACCTTCCAGGTGTGTGGCTGTCGACACTGACACGAGGGTGGATTCCATGGAGGGCCCTGGGGTCTCATGGTCAGATGGATGCTATACTTTAGAAGGGGACAGTAAAGGATTACATAGGCTCTTGGTGGGTGCCTCATTGAGGTACAGGGTTTGCTTTTAGAGCAAACATACAAGCAGTACAACAATCTGGTATGTACTTGATATTTTGCATTTGAGCCTTTATAGCATGCTGTGGAAAGACTCTGCTCTTCATTTGTCGCAGGTGATACGAGATTGGAAGGAATTGGCTTTCTTCGAAGGCAAAAGGGGAAGTATTGGTGCTTCTTCAAATCTCAGACGCAGATTGCTAGAAGGTGATGGACAAAGAGTACTGAAGCCAGAAGAGTACCTGCTTGAGAACACAGCGAGAGCTCAAGGTCCAGGTTATCTGGAAATATTCATGGGTTGCAGACCTTGCCAAAGGAAGGATGCATTGAAATAGACCCTCAGAGCATGGTGCGTGGAAGACTCCAGGTTGTTCACTCATTATGAGGGGGACAACTGGAAGATCTTGACGGCTGGATTGCTCAAGTTTGAAGGCGGGAACGTGACTGAAGATGGTGGTGCCATGAGGTGCTACTAAAGATGGACATGTGTACTAGGATGGTGTGCCGAAGCGGAACCAGACCCGCTGTCAAAACAGGAATCCATGGGCCTGCAAAAGAGGTGCACAGGTGGCAGCATAGGTAGGCTAGAAGCACCTGCATGGCAGGCTGTCTGGTAGAAGAGATGGCGCAAAAGGGCGGGGCAGACCAGCAGATTAGGTCGGCCACATGGAGGCCAGGTGGAGCAGCAAATGGGGCTCCTAGTGGGCAGTGGCATGCCTTATATAGGGATGGGCCCTTGCCTTGATTGGAGGGTTAAAGGCCCTAGAAGTTTGGGCCCAAAAGGCCCCAGGTTGTGAGCCCTTATAGGGCTGGACCAGCCATAGACTGGTCGGCCAGTCTGGTCAGCCAGTTTGCTGCAAGCTGGTCAGTGTGTTTGCCAGCCCCTTGGGGCCTATAAAAGTAGAGGCTCTTGGCCTCAGCAAATCAATACCTATAGTGCCTACATCTAGGAGGTGTATAAGAGGCTGAAGAGTTGCAGACAAGCTGAGTTAGGGCTGCACACCTAGGCTGACATCCAGGGCAGTAAGGTGTAGAGATCAAGTCTGGACAGAAAGTCTATAGATGCTCGACAAGGAGCACGCGGGCTCGAGTCTAGAGATAGCTGGCAGATAGGAGAAGTACCCTGTGGTAAGATCAGAGGACCACACCATTGGTTCCCACTCTGGATCTATCTCTTTTGTATTGTGTCCATAGCTTTGGACGAAAATATATTATTTTGGTGGTTTCTCTATCTGGCTAGTTCATTGTCTATTGATGAGTCTGCACATCTATTTTATGCACATAAGTTAAGAAGTTTATGGTTCCACACCCCACATCACACTGTGTCAGCTCTTGGGCATTACTACCAATCTTCCGCTGTGCGTACCCTCTGTTGGGCCATTTCTAACAGATCATACTATTGAGGTCCTCTCCTCCATGTAGAGCTCCCTATTGAATGAATAAGGTATAGCTAGAGGAGGTAGAAAAGCAAGTTGCAAACTTGCTAGAGAAAGGTCTAATCAGGCCAAGTAGTTCGCCTTTTGGGGCTCCAGTCCTTTTAGTGAAAAACAAGGATGGAACCTTTAGGATGTGTATTGATTATAGAGCCCTTAACGAGTTGACAATTAAGAATAGGTTTCCTATACCTAGAGTTGACAACTTGTTAGACTCCTTGAAAGGTGCTAGGATTATTTAGCAAATTGGATTTAAAGTCAAGATATCATCAAGTTAGGATGAGGGAAAAAGACGTGCATAAGACTTCCTTTAGAATGCAAACAAGACATTATGAATTTGTAGTTATGTCCTTTGGGTTGACTAATGCACTTGCTACCTTTTGTATGCTAATGAGAAGAGTTCTTCGACCATACATAGGCAAGTTTATAGTTGTGTCCTTTGATGGTATTTTAGTTTATATCCAAAATGAAAAAGAACACAAGCAACATCTTGCACAAGTGATGGAATTGCTTCGCGAGAACCAACTCTTCTTGAATATAAAAAAGAGTGAGTTCTTTAAGAAGAAAATAGAATATTTAGGCCATGTCATCAATGAACATGGAGTTCAGGTTGATCCAACCAAGGTGAAAGTTATAAAGGAATGGACTGTTCCTACGAATGTACATGAACTAAGATCTTTCCTTGGTTTATGTAGCTATTATAGGAGATTCATCTTGAATTTGTCTAAGATTGCAGCACCACTTACTGATCTACTTAAGAAGCAATCAATGTATCATTGGGGTAATAGACATTCAAGTGCCTTTGAGAATTTGAAGGTTGCTTTAATGACTAGCCCTGTGTTAGTTTTGCTGGACTTTGATAAACCTTTCTTTGCCATATGTACACATGCTAGTGGTACATCCATTGGAGTTATACTAATGCAAGAGGGACATCCCATAGCCTTTGAAAGTCGAAAACTTCAAAGTGCTGAATGAAAGTATAGCACGTATGAGAAGGAACGATTAGCCATAGTTCATGCTTTGAAGTTATGGAGACATTATCTTTATGGATCCGACTTTAAGGTGAAGACAGATCATCTAAGTATTAAGCATTTGTTTTCTCAACCAATAGTTTCACCCTCGGCAAATCAAGTGGGTAGAATATCTTCAAGGGTTTGGACAACCTAAGTTAGAATATCAACCCAGTAAGGAGAACATAGTGGCAGATGCACTAAGTCGTAGACCGAGTGTAAACTTTGTCTCTGTAGTGAGAGAAGAATCTCTTAGTGCGATGAGGGATGCCTACAAAGGTGATAAAGAATTTGGGACTATCTATGATGTGCTACTCCATGGACAAGGTGATTCCTTAGAGGGATATGCAATTCATGATGGGTACCTTCTTAGAGAACGTTTGTGTACCCTCCACTTTTAGATCCCTAGTTTTTGAAGAGATGCATAGTAGTCCCTATTCTGGACATAGAGGTATTAGAGGAACCATTGATAGAATTGAGAGATATTTCTATTGGTCAGGATTGAGAAAGGACAAAACTACTTTAGTCCAATAGTGCTTAACTTGTCAAAAAGTTAAGAGTGATCATGGTAAGACACCAAGATTACTTCAACCATTACCCATACCTAGCGAGAGATGAGAGCATATTACCATGGTCTTTGTGTCAGGATTTCCAAAGACAAGGACACAAAATGAGCAAATCCTTACCGTTATAGATAGACTTAGTAAACAACCCACTTCATTCCATGTAAGAAGAACATCATTGCCATAGAAACCGCTAAGTTATTTATAAAAGAAATCCTTAGATTACATGGATTACCTAAATCCATTACATCAGATAATGATCCCAAGTTCCAAAGCCAATTCTGGCAAGCTCTTTTTGAGAACTTTGGAACTAAATTGCAATTCTCCACTACATATCACCCATCGACTGATGGACAAAGTGAAATAGCCAACCAAGCTATTATATCTAGTTGTTATGTAGTTATGTCCATGACAATTCTACCCTATGGGAATTATATTTACCTCTATTAGAGTTTGCATATAGCAACTCTACCCATTCTGCTACCCACAAGGCACCATTTGAGATCATCTATGGCCAAGTCCTTCCCACACCCGTTGCACATTTAGGAGATAGGATTTTGGCAGCTGATCAATTTGCTGAGGATGTGTAGGAAGTACTTACAAGGGTTAAATCACATATTCAGCAAGCTCAAGATGTGTACAAGAAGGGTACGAATAAGAAGCGAAAGGATGTTCATAATGAGAAGGGAGTTTGGGTTCTTTTAAAGATTGACAAAAGGCGTATAAAGACAATTTGAGGAAATACCAAGTTTGTAAAGCTAGCGGTAAAATATTATGGACCTTTCCAAGTTTTAGAGGTTATACATCCAGGGGGAACTCCAACATCATACAGGTTGACATTGCCTACCAAATGGAGAATGAAGATTGGTTTCCATGTTAGCGTCTTGAAGCCATTTAAAGGTGAACCACTAGTGAGGCCTATTGAAGAAGAAGAACCAAAACTTGAAGACGGGGTAGAATTACTTGTTCTGGAACGAATACTATTCCATGAGGTCAGGAGTACTAGGAATAGACAGAGATCTCAATATTTGGTAAAGTTTAAAGGATATCCTATGGAAGATGGTCAATGGTTCGATGAAGATTACTTGAAGGATTACCCCACACATGTTGAAGATTATTTGAAGGCACACAGAGGAGGACATCTGCTTCTTTACGCAAGAGGGCATGTCATGACATGATTAGTTGTATTAGATCCTAGCGGATCATTCTAGGGAATCTGGCGATTACCCTATGGTTGTAACATTGTAAATTGGCCAATTGAATATAATAAAATATGCACATATGCATTAGGTCCTAGGATGGTTAGGAAAGGGTAGTATTGTGCATGGGTATTGCATTAATCAATGGTAGGCATAAAGAGTCATAGGCTAAGGGTAGAATAATAGGGTATGCCCAAGGGATGTGATCCCAAGAGGCATGAGGGTTGTACCCTCTCGCATCATTCATGGTGTGTGAGTATGGGCATTTGCATGCATATGGATTATGGCTTGAGATGAGCACGTAGGCAGAGTCTAGCAAAAATACACTCACGTGGGCATTGCATGTAGGTAGAGTCTAGTAAAAGTACACTCATGTGGGCACTACTTCCACCCCATTTGGAGGGCCAATCTCTCTCAAGTTCTGCATCATTCTTACACATGAGCATCTTGCATCCAAGATCGTGATACACCAACTCCACATTTTTAACCCTATGTGCACTAGCGCTAAGCGCTCTTGGCATATTCATACTCTCTTGGCTTGAACAAAGTGCTCGAGAGTGCAGGTGTATAAAATGGGTTACCTAGGGTCCTAGGACCTAAATGATCTCAAGTTTTCTTGACAAATTAAATTTTTGAGAAAGGATGCACGTGCTTTAGAAAGAACGAGTAACCTGACCCGTCTACGACTCAAAGTTGCGATCGTCTATTGCGTTCAATAAAATTTAAGGTTTCATTTATAAATCTCAAACCTTGAGGAATTTTAAGAAAATTTATGAAAAACATACACATACATGCCAATGCGCGTGCGCACGCACACACACAAAACACTAAATCTTAAAATATAAATAAATATCTTATAAACTGTGTGTGTGTGTGTGTGTGTGTGTCTCTCTCTCTCTCTCTCTCTCTCTCTCTCTCTCTGTCTCTCCCCTCTATCTTTTACATGCACACACACACACACACGCACACACATATAAATAAATCAATCTCTCCCTCCCTCCCTCCCTACCTCCCTCCCCCCCCCCCCCCTTGTGTGTGTGTGTGTGTGCCGGGGATTGAATTTAAATTGGCACATTCGGGTGTGCAGGCGTGGCACATGGTAGAGCGAGGTTTGCGCGACGGCATGGGTGATTGCAAGCATTCACCACAAACTTCCCCCCGCATTCAATTCTGGCCACTGAGGTGACGGGCAACAGTTTCACACGATACATGGCGCGAGGACTGCTCTGCATGCCCATGTCCACAAAGTAATTCCAATGGTCACACTAATACTTGTGGAGATTAGCACATAAGCATTTTCAATGCATTACACAAAAAAGAGAAGGAAACATGAGCAAAGGTGATCACTAACTGTGAATCTTGTAACACTCATATGAAAATTGTATCTATAAAGCTTATTTGAGCAACTGCACCATCACCAGTATCACCATCATCATGAATGTATGATGCTAGAGCCCTGTAACTGCACCGGCACCATTATCCCAGCATGCAAGCGAAGCCAATTGAGCGGCCATGATAGATAGAAGTCTCTCCTTCCTTTAATCACTCTCAGTCTAGTTTATGCCTCTCTCTCTCTCTCCTGCAACACACAATCCTTCCCAGTATTGAATGTTAGAAATGAAATCCCAATAGAGGGTACTCCACCCACAGGCATAAGATTGATATCACGTCCTCAAGAATTACCCATGGACTACGAAATCAAAACGTCTTTACTTATGTGTACTCTCTCTCTCTCTCTCTCTCTCTCTCCGCCCCTCTCTTACTCACTCTGTCCTCTCTCCTCTCATCGTAGAAGAGATCCTAACCCTCATGATTACACTGATACTCTCGGAGATAGGTTCCAGCTCCATTTGCAAAGCGATTCCAATAGTGACACTAATACTTGTGGAAATTAGCACATAAGCATTTTCAGTTACAAGAAAAATGGAAGGAAATGGGCATGGACAAAGGTGATCACTCACTATGAATCTTGTAACACACTCATATGAAAATTATATCTGGAAAGCTTCGTGAAAATGCATCTGTGGAAGTGCGCCATCACCATTATCACCATTAACCTAGGACCTAGATGATCGAAAGGTTTCTGAACAAATTAAATTTTCGAGAAAGGATGCACGTGCTTTAGAAAGAATGTGTGCTTTTCCAAGGCGTCCAAGAAGGTCACGTCGATGATAATGGTGGTAAAGAAAGAGGGAATTTTAAATTGGAGGCAGTACTAGCAACGCAGGTAACACGGAGCAGGGATAACGGCCAGGCTGTCTGCTGGCAAAACGGCGTTATTAGAACGGGGCAAGAATGTCGATGGTACGAAGGAGGTAGGTAGGAGGCAGGTGTTGGGAATTGAGTGTACAGTAGCTCGGTTTTTGGGCAGGGAGGAAATGCCTGGATGAGCTTCTGTTGTAGTTGGAAGAAGAGCTTGAGGCTATGGATGAATGAGATTCGAGAAGAAGAGCTTCAGTGCTTGTGTGATCTCGCCTGTGAAGGAGAAGAGCTTCAGACCATGGAGGGGAGAAAGAAGAAGAGCTTATGAAGCTTGTTTAATTATAGGAGTCTCTTGAGCTGTGCTTGTGTGTGGTCAAGAAAGAAGAATGAACAACCCAGCAACAGCAGAAAGAAGGCCCTGCATCTGCATGCAAAGAGGTTGCAAGCAGAGAAAATCAGGTGAAGCTTATATGAAGCCTTGGATCCACACCAAAGCAAGTAGTAGCATCTGCATCCAAGAGCAAGCAAAGCCAATCTTAAAGATGAAGAAGAAGGCCTAGCTTCTGCCTCGTGTACTAATTTGTACATCCAGGAGCAAGCAAAGCAAGCAACAAAGATGAACAAAAGGCCTAAGTTCTGCATCCAAGAGCAAGCAAAGCAAAGTCACAAAGATTTGATCAAGGCCTAACTTCTGCATCCAAAGCAAAGCCACAGAGATGATCAAGGCCTAACGTCTGCATCCAACAGCAAGCAAAGCAAAGTGACAGAGATGATCTAACTTGTGCATCCAACAGCAAAGCCACAAAAGATGATCAAGGTCTAACTTGTGCAAGCAAAGCAAAACAAAGCCACAAAGATGAACAAGGCCTAAAGTCTGCATGCAAGCCACAGAGATCGACAGGCCTGAATTCAAGAGTTAAGCAAGGCAATTACAGGTGTGTGCATCCAAGAGCAAGGCAGATGAGAGAGAGGACAACCCCAAGAGCAAAGCAAAGGTCACAGAAAGGCCATACCACTTTGATGATGAAGAAGGTGAGCTGGGTTTGTCTCCCGTTGGTTTCAGTCAATATGATAAGATGGCACCGAAGCTGAGAGGTTTCTGAAGGTTTCTTCCTGCCGTGTTTTTGCTTCTCGATCTGTGCTCTTCAAAGATTATATTGTGTCCTCCTGCAATCTCTGATACCAGACTGGACTTTCTGCTTGATTGTTGCTCTGAATGATTTTGGGCACCATCTGGTTTGCTACGGCGATTCATCTTCCTCGTGCATTCCGTTTGGGCTGTGGAGAGTCGACTGCCTTTTCACCACCCCCGTCGTGTCTTGATCGCCTTAGATTTTGTCCGTTTGTGCGTAGGCCCCCCGAACGCAATTTTTTGGCGAGACCCACTACGTCCACCCCTTGTCTTTTGCTTCTGAATCCTTCCTCCGCCGCCTTGGTAGCATCCCCTCCCCTCTTCCAGCGTCCTTGCACCCCTCAAGCAACAACGGCTTCGCCCTTTTATGTTTTTGTCCCCTCGGTTGTCCTAACCACTCTCTTACTTTCTGTGCCCTTCCTTCTTCTTGATTTATTGGAGCCGACGCGAGAGCTGTATATACTAATCATATCTGCTTTTCGCGTCGGAACTTCTTATTTACCTCCTTGGATCCTTGCCGGGCGACGAAGGCTTCCTTGTGGATGCCCGACAACTGTAATGCATTGGAAGGCCAACGACGAATGGCACATTTGGAGCTTACAGTACAGGACAACGAGCCACAGCCCGTTGCAGTTGAGAAAACTACAAAGAAGCCTAAAAAGGAGGTAGATGACGCGCGTAGGGATGAGTGGAGCAATGAAGCGATCAACTCATTGTTAGACGTATATGAGGAGAAGTGGAATTATAGGAATCGTGGCAATCTGAAAGGGGGAGATTGGGAAGATGTATCCCTTCGGGTTAGTGCCCGGAATGGAAGCTTAAGAACCCCCAAGACTCCCTTTCAGTGCAAGAACAAGGTAGCAAGCATGAAGCAAAAATACCGATCCGAAGCGCTTTTAAAAGGTATAAATGGATCTGGTTGTTCACGTTGGCCTTTTTTTGTCAGAATGGACACGATGCTTAAGGTGCCCTTGAGAGAGGAAGAGGGTATGCCTCCTGATGACATGAATGGAGCAGGGATTCTGGTGGCGGTTACTGATCCTAGATTGCAAGAGGCACTTCCTCGGGTTGAGAGTGGTGATTCTCAACAGGAATTCATGGGAGAGCAGGAACCTTTTCAAGTTGCTTTTTTGCAGGGCAAGCTGGAATCTCAAAGAGAAGCTGTTGGACAGAACAGAGACAGCAATCAGGAAGATGCGTCAAATACATTGCCCAGCAGGAAATTAAGTGGGGGCCAGGAAAGTGATACCAGCACACCCAGAAGTAAAGCAGCACAAGCACGAGTGCCGTCTGGTAAGCCCCTAAGCAAGCATCGGAAGCATGTAGACAGAGAAGTAGCTGCCAGCATTCAGAGCTTTGCGGCTTCTATTTTGAAGCTTGAGGAAGCCAAATTGGAAATGTTAAAGGATTCTGAGCGCCTAAGAGCTGAACTTGAAGCTCGGCGAGTGGACATGGAGTTGAAGAGAACAGAGATTATAATGAAAACACAGCTGCAAATTGCAAGACTGCTTTCTGGAAATCCTGGGAAGAGAAAGGCTGGCTTTAAAAAGCCTGATAGAATCCCTGTTATTGCATCCACAAATGTTGGTTCGCCCTTGCAAAATACCATGCAGGCAGACCCATTGACAGCAGTTCATCCGTCTGTTATGCAAGTTCCACGCCCTCCAAATGCTGCACAACCCATCCATACAGGGAAGTCTAATTTAGCACCGCCCCTGCAGTGTTCTGTTCAGTCAGAACGTTGTTGAGCTCCCGCTTTCAATTTTGTATGCCTGAGCAAATATCATAAGGTATCATTCCTGAGCTAATGCTGTCCTTGTGTAATTACTAGATAGAGACTTTTAAGATGAACCCACCTTGTTTTGGATGGCTCGAATCCTGGGTTTCTAGTTGAGAATTGGCTGCGTTGCTTTGGTTAACTTGACATGTGAGGTCATCTGTACACTAATGCGAATTCTCTCATCTGATTGTTTTAGCCAGCAGCCAATTCTGTCAATTTTTTGTACTCAGAGATTGGCTGGGTACCTAGATCTTCTTCTGAGGATGAAGATGTTTTATTAGTGGTTTATTTCGCATCTCTCCTTTTCTTGTGCTGCTGCCACAGGTGGATGTTTGGGCTAGATTGTGTTGTTTATTTCCAAATCTGTTAGAATCAAGGATTAGGAATTGTAAACGTTTAGGATTTAATTCAAAACTGGGGATGTGTATAAAAGAACAGTCTTACAGATTCAACATTGCATTGGTATGCCAGCTGGGGTCCCTTTATCCTCAGGGATCTACAATGAATTTCTTTTTTAGTGTTGTTTTGCATATGCCAATATGGGAAGGGAATTGACAGATGTCCTTCCTTCCTTCAATAGCAGAAGGGTATTGATGATCAGAAATCTCTAGCATGGCTGATGCTACATTCATGTGAATTAGGGACTCTAAATCTCCCATCTCTTATGCTCCTTGATGGACAAGTGAAGTGCTAGCTAGCAAAAACGGTTGGATTTTCACTTTTTTTATGTCCAGCTAGGATGGTTTTCCTTGTCCACCATGCCCATGGTGTAGGACCTTTTCCATGCGATTATGTGGATCTCCCCTCTCATCACGCTCTCATGCACGCCATTTATGGACTTTTTATGTGATCTGGATCCTTACATTCTGCTGCTGAGAATTGTTATACTTTAGTCCAGAGGGTATGCTTCAGATGTTTTGGTGGATATTAAGTTCTGATAATGTCCTTTTGCAACACTGTTATATGTAAGCTCAGCTCATGTGGGATTTTCTTTGTTGTGAATGCCATTGGAATTGCTCATTGCTAGATGCAAGTGGTGTATCAAGATCTCCAATTTTTAGGCAAGGCATCTAAGGCAAAATAAATAACCTCTCTCCATAGCTAGTTTGCTGTGTGAAAGTGACGAGGCTTTATCATGCAGACCTAACATTGGTGCAGCTCTGTATGGGCAATTCGTTTTCAGTACCTAACTTAGTCATTTTTAATTTTTATTTCGTCTTCCAGCCTTTAAGGAGCAACTAAATCTCTTTGATTTTGTTCAGGTGTTCCTCAGATTTGATCTACAATATTGTATTTCCAATTAGAACAACAAAAATATGAATTTGTACGTTTGGATATATTCTAGTCTTACAAAAGTATATTGGATTTCCAATTATCTCGTAGACGAGCATATTGACAGTGAGTTGATTGCGTCGTATGTTATTATTTTCTTATGAGCAATTGGCCAATGATGTCATAAACTAAAGCCAACAGAGTACTAGGATGATTGTAAATGTCTAGCACGGACTGAGGCTAGGTGCATGTGTTGTATTGTGGATTGTGCTCTCTCTCTCTCTCTCACACACACACACACACTTTTTTTTAATAGTAAAATCCAGTGTATTTATATACTCATAAATTTACATGGACGATTGAGACAATTGCTTGGAATTCCAAAGTAGAACTCAATACAATGCCCCAAAGAGTGTGGGATATGACTTGTGAATCTGGCGGCCCAAGTATGCCAAATTATGCTCACTCCAGATTGTCCAAAGAGCCCAATATCTGACCCATGAGAGAAATAGGGAATAGTGAGACAAAGATCTCATAAATCTTCCAAATAACCAAAAATGTTTTCCAAATCTGTGGCTCGGGAAACGGAGCCGAAGATGATCTGAAATTTTTCCAAGGAGGTTCCTAGAACACGGGCAGTGCCAAAGCAAATGAGGTATAGTCTCTGAAGGAGCTCGACATCGTAAACATGTGGATGGTGCAATGTGACGTTTGGCAAGTGTGATTCCCACTGACAAAGTGCCGGTCATGCATCTCCAAAGAAAAAGTCTTTGTTTCAAAGGCATTTTACACTTCCATGATATCCGGAGATTCTTCCGCCACCATGAAAGGGGCTTCTTGATATGCCACAGAGTATTAGCATATTGTTGAATCCATGGAGCAGGTTGAAGAAGCCTGTAGGCTTTGATGGAGGTCAAGACAGGCAGATGAACAGGATGAGAGCATGTAGCAGAGGGTTGCAATTGCTAATCCATAAGCCTGTCTGTGCCAGCCACAGGAGGAACAGGTAGAAAAGGATGTAACAAATCAGCAATTTTCTTCCATATCGACCTATGATGCATTCCCAATGCATAGGAAGCAGTGGCCTGAGGAAAAGATAAGACATAGCCCTGATCATCTACTACATCATTTATGTATCTAATTCCCAATTTCATGAGATTATATGCCCGAACAGGTTCCTGTAAAGCAAGTGGAATGTCAAAGATGGCACTCCAATGAATACTTTCTTTCCTCATTGAGTTTGTCCCCGAGTAGTTATTGGGAGCCCATTTGACCTTAGAAAGTACTTGTTTTTAGTCAAGTATCAGAGCAGTAGAGAAAGGACAGCCAGGTATCTTCCCTACAAATCTCCCAATGACAACCTCCCAATGATCAGTAGTCCAATGGCCATATGCCGATGTCCTCATGTTGACACACATGGATGCTATCATACAAGTCCATGGCTGTTGTTGACGGAAAAAAGTATGGATAGTCGCCTTCCTTGCAAGTACATGATATCTTATATTGAGAATATAGCACACCATTTCCATCTTCATCAGTCTCAATGCTTTCACAACAGTTTTTGTCCTCCATAACAACTCCATAGCTTGAGACATAAAGGCTGAAATATCTCTGGGGGACCAATGTAACAAAGGGAAAAAGAACTGAACATAGGACATTACAATGGATTGTACTATTCTGAGCCTGACATGAAGTGGCCAAGTAGAAATTTTCCAATATTCCAGTTTATGTTGAAGTCTTTGGAAGATCCATTTTAACTGCTGCTTCCTGGTGATATGCCATCCTATAGGATATCCCAAATGCCTGACTACATCTTTGGAATGAACCACCTGACCTGGCCAGAGAATAGAATGCCAGTCACATTGTTTCAGGGGAAGCAATTTAGATTTGTCAAAATTGACATGCAATCCCGCTGCTAATCCATACAATGATAGTGTGGTCATAAGCATGTAAACTTCCCGGGGAGAATTTTGTGGCATAAAGAAGGAATCATCAGCATATGCTTGTGCCAAAAAAGATGCAGCCCCATGGATTTTAAGACCAGTCATCTGTCCTGTGTTTGTAAGATGATCAAGATACATCAAGAGGGGATGGGTCGCAATAGCATAGAAGACAGCACTAAGAGGGCAGCCCTGTCTAACTGATCTCCCCAATGTCCATGACTGAGATAGATGACCCCCAAGAATGCACTGAGAAGTAGAGCCAGAATAAAGCCAATAAATTGCATTTGCTATCTTGGGACCAAAGCCCAACTTTGTCATGATTTGAGAGATAAAATCCCATTGAACAGTGCCAAATGCCTTAGCAATATCTACTTGCAATATGAGCACATCTTGATGCGAGTACTTAGCATATTCAATTGCGGGCCTTCACTCTCACACACACTTTTTTTTTTTTGGTGAAATCAAGATACTTATATTATGATACATTCATTTACATCTGGGCAGAGCTCAAAAGAGAGCCAAAGCCCTATCCATCAAAAGTAGTAAAAGAAAAGCTGAATACAAGAAACATCCAAATCTTCCTCATGTAAGGCATCATATAAAGACTGTCGCAATGAGGCTCGGAAGAACTCTTATGGCTGCTGAAGTGGAGTATTCAAATATGCTTGATTGCGCTGTTACCAGAGGGTCCATAAGGCCCAGTATCTGATCCAGTGGAAGAAAAGAGAATACTATGACAAAGAAGCTGATAGTTTGCCATATATCCAGAAAAACCTGTAGAACCTGTGAGCTAGGAATGTGAGAGATAAGAAATAGGAGATTCTGTCTAGAAGGTCTCTGGAATATGAACAAAACCACAGTAAATGCGGAATACTCTCAGATGTAAGATGACATCTTGGACAAAGGGGTGAAGCTATCCTTCTTTGAGCCAATTTCACCCCTATTGGAAGAATACCAACAATACATCGCCATAGAAAGAGTCGTTGCTTCAAAGGCATTTTCAACTTTCATATCAATTGCAATCTTTCTTTCCACCAGGCTAATGACTTGTTCAAATGCCATAGAGAATTAGCATGATGGGCAATCCAGGGAGGAGGTAATATCAATCGATAAGCCTATATAGAAGTCAATAAATTCAAAGGCCTAGAGGATATGTTTGTATTTGAAGACCAAAGGTGCCAATCTTGAAGCCTGTCTCTGACATTCAATGTCGGAATCGGAATCAGAGGGAGTAAGAGATCAGCAATAGCTTTCCAAATACGTCATCAATGAACCGGATACCCATTTTCATAAGATTGTAAGCTGTGATGGGTTGTTGAACAGCAAGGGGAGAGGAAAACACAGCACTCCAATGAATACTTTCCATTCTGAGTGAGGAAGCTAAAGAAGCAGGATGGGGAGACCATTTGATGTGAGAGAGTACTTGCTTCCAGTCCTGAATCAAGGAATTAGAAAATGGACAACCAAGGATTTTACCTTGCAATTTGCCAAGCACTACTTCCAATGGATCAATTAGCCAGTGTCCATAAGCATTAGTGCTCATCTGTCCACACAAAATTGCCAACATGATAGACCAAGGCTGCTCTTGTTCAAAAAATGTCTTGAGCATAGTGATCTTTCTTGCCAACACATGAAATTTGATGTTTATTATATTCAAACCACCATGCATTCTTGGTGAGCAGAGCAAGTCCATTTTGAGCAGCCGTAAAGCTTTTTTATGAAGCTTTGTTTTCCAAAAAATCTCCATGGCTTGAGACATAAAGGAAGTGAGATCTCGAGATGACCAATGTAATAGAGGAAGATAGAACTGGACATAAGCTAGAACAATAGACTGGACAATCCGAAGCCGTACATGCAGAGGCCAAGTGGAGATCTTCCAATATTCTAATTTGTTCTGAATTTTGTTTGCCACCCAGGACATTTGTTGCTTATTGCTGATTTTCCAGCCAATGGGATAGCCCAAATGTCTTACTATGTTTTCCGGATAAACAATCTGGCTTGGCCACAAGATAGCATGCCAGTCACAATGCTTGAGAGGCAAGAGTTTTGATTTCTGAAAATTAATTTTAAGACCAGCTGCTAACCCAAATTCTGAAAGGGTATCCATCAAGAGGCGAATCTCCAAAGGACTATTCTTTGGCATGAAGAATGAATCATCTGCAGATGATGTTGATGCTGCCAGGCTACATTTATAAACTGCAGAATTGGACCCTTCAATTCAGGCCAAAAGGCTTCAAAAAATTCAACCGTCAGACCATCCCAGCCAGGGGATTTATGTTTACCCAAATACCTAAGAGCTTCATCCAATTCAACATCTGAAAAAGACATTTCCAGCATTGAGGCTTTTTGCAAGGAGACAATAGGAGAAACAAACTCAGTAAATTTGTTACGGGCTGAAATAACCTGAGGTGTAGAAGAAGATGGCTGAGAAAAGAGAAGCTGAAAATGATCCAAACATTGTTTTTCTAGCTGAGATAGAGTCTGGGTCCAAAGGCCATCTGGTTTCTTGACCCTCATGATAGATTGGCTTTGTCTATGTGCATGTAAGTTCCGAAAAAAAGATTTCGAGGAACAGCCCTTATCTAGCATAGGTTTAGCTCTGGCCCGGATCTGCCATTTGGACAACTTGCGTTTATCATTGGCATCAATTATGGAGGAAGCACAAGACAATAAATGTTGCTCAGAATCAGATAGAGATCTTTGATGACTAATCTGTGCCAAATACTGCTTGTATGATTTTGCCCACTGGATATGCTGTCTGGTTTCTGCCATGTACCATCTTCCATATTCCTTAATGACATTTTGAATACGATGTATGAAGGAGGTCCAAGCAAAGTCCAGATCCTCCTGAGCATGGGAAAGCAATGGCCTGCAAGCCATTCTGATCATATGCTGGAAATTTTCATGAGAGAGATATAATTGATTGACCTGTAAATTTCTGACTGAAGAGAGCTGCAAGTCATCCAGAGGCATACCAAAAGAAAGGATGAGCCATAGTATAGTGGAGTATGATCAGATAATTGCTGTGAATAATCAGTCCGCATTTGACATGTATATTCATCATATTGCTGAGCATGAATGAGATAAAATCTATCAAGCCTGGCCCAATATTCTGTGAAAGCATTATGATGATATGTAAATCCCATAACTGATGGGTGAGTTGCTGTTAATAAATCTGCAAATTGAAGAGATGATGTCATATGTTCCCATTGCTGAATTTCAGAGGGCAGCATATGGGATTTATGTGTAGTGTTGTCCTTCCAGTGAGGAGAATTGTTGAAATCACCATAAAGTAGTGCATTTGAAGACCAAGGATATTGCTTGATGGAGTTCCACATTTGAGCTCTTGAAGCTGAATTTTGAGAAGCATACAAAGATCCTATTTCAAAAATCTCTCCATTAATCATACATTGGATAATCATCCATCGTCCATCAAGATCATTATATGCTATCCAGGGTTGCAGAGCATGTCTAGCTAAAATGCACAGCCCAGAGAACTGTTCAGATCTTGAATAAAATATATCATATCCAGAAAAAAACCCATGCTGGCCAGCCAAAAAATGCTGATTATGCTCTTGTAGACACACCACATCCGGATGAGTTGTATTTATATAATGCCATAAAAGCCTCCATTTATTCTGGTTGCAGAGGCCCTGTATATTATAGGAAAAACATTTAAGAGAAGCACGCATGAAAATATATACAAGAGATGTTCAGTCCTAAAAAAGAACAGGAGGCCTCAAGCCTCTGCCATTGCCACAGGGTCTTGCTGACCCTCAGCATCCAATTCCCTGATATTATCATCTTCTTCACAAAGGGGAAGACCCTTCTTGATTGCATTAACCCATGCCTTTGAGATGGGGTTGCTTGGAGAGGTAGAAGATTGTCCTGGAGAAGGAGCAGAGGCATCCCAATTACGAGATTGGAGAGGTCTTTGTTTGAGGGGCACCGTCTTCTTTGCAGTCTGCCATCCCTCGTGAGAAGATGGGTTATTTTTCCCTAACTTGCTTTTTCCTTTATCCTTATTTTGAGCTGAATTGGCCTGGCTCCCTGTATGAACTGAAGGCTTTGCTCCTTTAGCTTCAATCTTTTCCACATATGTCTTCTGACCTCCTTTATTAGATGGCAGAGGAATAGCTGGTGGACGAGGTGGATGAAGGATAGAGGGACACTCTGAAGCAAGATGCCCAAACTTGTGACAAGAAAAACAAGCTCCAGCAAAAATGCCCCATTTTAAAGTGAAATATTTCTTTCCCAAATTAACACCCTCAATCTCAACTGCAATAGAGGAGGGGGTCGGTCTATCAGTATCCCACAGGATGCAAAAACGATTTTTATTACCTGTGGGACGAGGAGGACAGATCACCTGTCCCAATGTCATAGCTAAACTTGGAAGCTCTGTTCTCATGTAATCTGAAAAATCAACCACTTCAACCCATACAGGGCAATGATGCTTGATGAGGTTCTGATAGTCCTTATTAGGGAACCAGGGCATGATATGCACCATTTGTTGACCAAAAAATAAAGGAGACATTTCCAACATCTTTTGTTTTGTCAAGGCATCCAAAAGATGTACTTCCTAAAATCCTCGGGAGGCAAAATAGACTCCTTCTACATAGCATCCACCTAGGAGAGAATTCACCCATTGTCCCACATCATTAGCAGAGGGAATTTTGCCTGGGAAAAAGATGATCACTGTAGTTTGAGAGAGCTTCTTCAAAGAATGCACAAGAGAAGGCAACTTCATTTTGTAAGTGAGTTTTGGAGCAGGTTGAATCCATTCCCTTCTACTTTGTTGAAAATCCTCATTCAACATATCAAACACATAGGAAGCATCTTCAGATGAAGGAGCTATGGGGGGAGAGGTTTCCCTTGATTGTCGTTTGGGTTCAGGAGAGAGTGCTCTCTTGACATAATACTTGTTTGCTTTTGCCATGGAGGCTAAGGGATTCAACAGATATCAAGCGATGAGAAAGAGAGAGGGCTGAAGCACTATACTGACGAAAGGAGAAGCTGGCAGAACTGTACGGAAGGGACACCGGAGTGTGGTACATACAGATGTACGGAGAAGCGACAAAAAAGTACGGAATATTGACATGGAGAAGCTGATAGAACTGTACGGAACAGAGGCGCTGAGGGGACATGATGGGGCTAAGCTGTACGGAGGAGCTAGGGATGTACGGACGTACGGAGGTCCTGTACGGAGATACGGAAAAGATGACTGAACCTTACGGAATATTGACACAGAGAAGATAGACAGAAATGTACGGAAAAGAGAGGCTGACGGGACACGAAGGGGCGATATTGTACGGAAGAGGCAAGGAGGTACGGACGAACAGAGGGAAGTTCAGAAGGAGAAATTCGATGGCGAGGTGAACAGCAGCGGGTTCAGACGAGGCATCGCAAGGATGAGCCGAAACTGTGCATACAACGCCGTACAACCGTACGGCGTCCGTACAGATGTACGGACGGAAAGGGAGCTGTACGGGGACCTTGCTCTGCGTCGACCTCCTCTCTCAGGCTCTCTCACTCTCTCTCTCTCTCACACACACACACACACACACACACACACACATGCATGCACGCATACACGCACGCACGTGCATGTACACTTTCTTTTTTGGTGAACATATATTTTTTTTGGTGAAGAGAAAACACACACGGAGACACACACACACACGGATGAGCACTTGCATACGTTTGGGGGGGACCTCTTCCTGAGTTCCTGTTGCTAGCTCTTGCATGATTTTCATGACAAGCACAATTCTTGGCCCTGTTTTGCCAGGAAGCTTCTGTTTATATTTAAAGAGTAATGGTGCACTGTTGGAAAATAGGGTCCATTGTTCCACTTGTAAGCCCCCCCCACATGAGGAGAGCACAGGAACATGGTACCAAGATGGGATTGGGGGGTTTTAGAGTCTTCTATGTGCATCAAGTTTGGATGCCACACGGGCAGATCTAGGTGGAAGGAAACATCCACAGGACTGCCATGTGGGCTGAGGAAACATGCTGCCACATGGTCCACTGTTAGAGGTGGGCAGCAAAGACAGCAGGGAGACCTGTCAGGTAATTGGATTCGAGCAACAGCAGCCTTGAGCATACGAAACCATGCTTGGACAGGTAGGTGGGGATGTTAGGGCTATGCATAAGGCTTCAGACAGGTCTGCAGACCTACGCAGCAAACAGATCCAGTTTGGAGGCGTTTGACAGGTCGGGGCAGAGCAAGAACACTCAGCAAGGCAGACGCCTAGAGCAGGACTATGTGGCAGCAGGTCCCATTTGTCTGGCAGAGTTGTGTCTGCAGGTCTGGTTGGGACAGTCTACATATTGGGTCGGGAAGGATTCAGGGCTGTCCAGTTCTATGTAAATGGCACAAGCCCTTTGTCATTTGTATCTGTTGTACTCACAATAGGCTGTCTTGGAGAGCACAAGGAGGTCAATATACGTTGTTGGTGGGCCAAAGAATGTGCAGCATTCTGGAGCAGCAAGGAGGGCCATGCAACATGCATTCCAACTTCCTGAGCATCTGAAGGGTGAAGAGCAGTACACTGCAGGATCACTAGTTCAGATTGGAAGCACCCCAGAGCTTGGTGCTTACCTACAGTCAGTAGGAGAGGACAGATCTGTGGGATGTTTATGTCCAAGGAACTAGCACTACAAAGGTCACTGAAACTTATTGAGGACGATAGAACCAAAGGAGTGCAAGGACAGAAGCAGGACCAGAGTTTGTCGTCACCATATAACATCCAGGGCAGTGGACTGCTGCGGGTTTTTTGTCTATCTTCCTGTGGTTTGTGAGTTCTATCTTGTGAACACATAAGTTGAAGTTTTGAAATACAGCATTCCTTTCTTCCCTCTAGTAGGATCTTTTGTCGCAACACCTTCTCTGAGGCCGCTACATTTTAAATCTTCTGACACTTTAAAGTAAATTTGTTTTGCTTTAAGGAAATGTGTTGGAAAGGTCACCTCTCCATCTGTAAGCCCCCAAATGAGGAGAGCGTGGTGGAGGGAGACCTAGGGCAGAAGATGCCTAGAGAAGAGAAAGGGAGGGGGACTGCCACATGGGCAGCACCTCACACAAAGCAAGAAGGGTACCTGGCAAGTCGTGGAGCTCCTGATGTACAGGGCAGACACGTGAACATCAGGGACCTGCAGCAGCCTGATTGTGCAGGGATTTCCAGCAAGGACAGGCGGTGCAGCAGTACGGAAGGGTACGGTATGCATACATGGCTGTACGAGGCTGGTGAAGGCCTGGCAGGAGGCAAGGATGCTGCAGCAGGAAGGCGCCTGCATGAAGAAAGATATGGGGCAGATGGCAGAGGCTATGGGCAGGAGTACAGCCTGCAATAGGGGCTCCAGCAGCAGCAAAGGGCAGCCTAGCAACAGCCCAAAAGGGCCTGGCTAGGGCCCTTATATAGGGCTGTGCCCTTGCCTAGATTGGAGGGCCTAAAAACCCTAGAAGTGTGGGCCAAAGGGCCCTAGTTTGGTGAGCCCTTAAAGGGCTGGACCAGCAGCAGACCGGTCGGCCAGTATGAAGCTGGCCGGTCGGTTTTTATGACAGGCCCCTGGGCCTATAAAAGGAGGGCCTCCATCCCTCATTTATCATCCAACAGTTCAGCAAAAGCAGGAGCAGACAGGAGCAGCCAGGAGCCACTCCCTTGGGCCTCACACTGGGGGTGAAGGAGAGTTGAAGGTGAGCTGCAGACTGAGTTCCTAGAGGCTGGACCTTGGCTGTCTTCTAGGGCAGCAAGGTGTTGTGATCACATTCTTTGGAGCAGCCCTTTGACAGCAGACAGGAGCAGCAAAAAGGCAAGCCTTGGGCTTATACACAGGAGGTGAAGACCCTGAAGGAGCTGTAGACTGAGCTTGAGTGGCAGCCCACCTAGGCTGGTTTCTAGACAGCAAGGTGGAGAGGATCGTTCTGGACGGGAAGTCTACAGAGGCTCGAGGTGGAGCAGTCGGGGGTAACATTTTCCTGGCTTGCGTATTTGTGATGTACTCGAGTCTAGAGATAGCCGGTAGATAGGAGGACCTTGTGGTTAGATCAGAGGACCACACCATTGGTGGGACTCTGGATCTATCTCTTTTGTATTGTGTCCATAGTTTTGGACGGAAATATATAAGTTTTGGTGTCTTCTATATCTGGCCGGTTCATTGTCTATTGATGAGTCTGCACACCTATTTTATGCACATTAAGTAAAGAAGTTTGTGATTCCACACCCCACACGTACACTGTGTGAGCTCTTGGGCATTACTATAAGTCTTCCACTGTGCGTACCCTCTGTTGGGTCATTTTTAACATGGTATCAGAGCCCAAGTGGGAGGCTCATAGGTGTGGGAGCTTGAAGGTAGGGACCTTGTTGAAGGACGACCTTGATTCAAAAGCTCTAGGGAATCGACTTCCACGACTGGAGGATTGTGCCCTTGCGAGAAGGAGGGTGACTCACGTTTAGTCAAGTGCGTTTAAAGTTCGCAGTCTAGGTGATCTGGAGATGTACTTTTGTTGCAGACCTTGCCAAAAGGACGGGTTGAAACAGACCCTCAGAGCATGGTGCTTGGAAGACTCCAGGTTATTCACTTATTATGAGGGGGACAACTGGAAGATCGTGACGGCTGGATTGCTCGAATTCGAAGGCAAGAACGTGATTGAAGGAGGTGGTGCCAGGAGGTGCTACCAAAGATGGACCTGTGTACCAAGATGGTGTGCGGAAGCGGAAGCAGACCTGGTGGAACAGGAGCTACTGGATGAAAAGCCAGGAAAAGATTTCGACATCAAAAAGCTCCAGAGGACTACGACCAGGGAGTTACTGGAGCATCTTCATCGACGTGTTAGCATTGGGCTTGGATGTGTCGGTGAGGGGGGGTGTTGGAAAGGTCACCTCCCCATCTGTAAGCCCCCAAATGAGGAGAGCGTGGTGGAGGGAGACCTAGGGCAGAAGATGCCCAGAGAAGAGAAAGGGAGGGGCACTGCCCATGTCATGGGCAGCACCTCACACAAAGCAAGAAGGGTACCTGGCAAGTCGTGGAGCTCCTGATGTACAAGGCAGACAAACATCAGGGACCTGCAGCAGCCTGATTGCGCAGGGATTTCCAGCAAGGACAGACGGTGCAGCAGTACGGAAGGGTACAGTATGCATACGTGGCTGTATGGGGCTGGTGAAGGCCTGGCAGGAGGCAAAGATGCTGCAGCAGGAAGGCGCCTGCATGAAGAAAGATACGGGGCAGATGGCAGAGGCTATGGGCAGGAGTACAGCCTGCAATAGGGTCTCCAGCAGCAGCAAAAGGCAGCCTAGCAGCAGCCCAAAAGGGCCTGGCTAGGGCCCTTATATAGGGCTGGGCCCTTGCCTAGATTGGAGGGCCTAAAGGCCCTAGAAGTGTGGGCCAAAGGGCCCTAGTTTGGTGAGCCCTTAAAGGGCTGGACCAGCAGTAGACTGGTCGGCTAGTATGAAGCTGGCTGGTCGGTTTTTATGACAGGCCCCTGGGCCTATAAAAGGAGGGCCTCCAGCCCTCATTTATCATCCAACAGTTCAGCAAAAGCAGGAGCAAACAGGATCAGCCCCTTGGGCCTCACACTGGGGGTGAAGGAGAGTTGAAGGTGAGCTGCAGACTGAGTTCCTAGAGGCTGGACCTTGGCTGTCTTCTAGGGCAGCAAGGTGTTGTGATCACATTCTCTGGAGCAGCCCTCTGACAGCAGACAGGAGCAGCAAGAAGGCAAGCCTTGGGCCTATGCACAGGAGGAAGGTGACCTTGAAGGAGCTGCAGACCGAGCTTGAGTGGCAGCCAACCTAGGCTGGTTTCCAGACAGCAAGGTGGAGAGGATCGTTCTGGACTGAAAGTCTACAGACGCTCGAGGTGGAGCACGCGGCTTGAGTCTAGAGATAGCCGGCAGATAGGAGAAGGACCTTGTGGTTAGATCAGAGGACCACACCATTGGTGGGACTCTAGATCTCTCTCTTTTGTATTGTGTCCATAGTTTTGGACGGAAATATTTAAGTTTTGGTGTCTTCTACATCTGGCTGGTTCATTGTCTATTGATGAGTTTGCACACCTATTTTATGCACATTAAGTAAAGAAGTTTGTGATTCCACACCCCACACGTACACTGTGTGAGCTCCTGGGCATTACTATAAGTCTTCCGCTGTGCGTACCCTCTGTTGGGTCATTTTTAACAAAATGTTCCTTCAAAACTAGTGCAAGCTTGACGTGGAATTTGTTGTTACAGTCAAGCAGTCTCTTATGTGCCCTCTCATCTAAATACCTAGCTGATTGCAGTGTGACCTGGATCAAACTTTTCCTTGTCATTGGGTGTGCAAGCCGTAACATTCGACTGTATGGCCTTAGTGGGGCTCAACTTTGCACTTGTGCAGCCAGTGTAGCACAATTGCTAGCCTCAGAATTTTAGATTATTGAATGTCTTTCATTGACTAGTTTATTCAATATTGCCATGCGTATGTGCCTCTTTAGCAGAGCATGCTAAGTACAGAAATTTATAGATATCTGGAATTGTACAAATTCTGCAATTGTGATAAGGACGTATTCCTGCTTGAATTCCAGTTGGGTTGTCTTCCTCTAGTTTGGATTACAAATTTCTAAAACTACTAGTTATGGTTTTGACATTTATGTGTCAGTAAAAATGGACCATTAGTTTCTTGCTGGAGAAATATGAGTTTCTTAAAAGAATCATCTTGGACAACGAAGAGCCTTGTTATTGAATAGATAGTGCTCTTGTTGTTGCACATAGGACTTCTGGGACCTTCCTTGAGAAGGGGAAAGCTTAAGAAAATGTCAGTTAGGAGTGTTACATAGACTGCTAAAAGGGTTAATCCCTTTGTCTGGCGGGGTCATTGTAGGTTCGGCTTCACTGCTAGAAAGGGTAAAACGTTAATGAGAAACTGATTCTTTGCATGAATGAACAAAGACCAGCTTTTTGCATCTTAGTGTTGGTGATTGAGGAGGCTTCCTGAGCATCTTCTTTTACAAAGTAGAGATGATTCATTAAAGTTTTAAGTACTTGAAGCTTTGAGTCCCTCTTCATGGGTGAAGGTGTACTCGATTTTAATGTAATTGCCCTTGAAATCACAAATCTATACAAGCTATCCCACTTGAGGAGAACATTGCTGCATTTATTGATGAGAATGTGGCTCGCTTGCATGAGAAGCTTCTTTAAAATGTTTTTGGAGTACTTTGGCCAAAACAAATTGCCAACTTTTGCACCTAGAGGGTTGCACAATTGCCTTAAATCTGTTAGCTGTCGCACAATGCTTGATATATAACAAGCTTGATCATTATTTCCATTAATGAGATTACCAACAAGGTAATTTCCATCAAAGTACTCCTTGTTGGCAACTCCAAATAATCATTAATGGAAATAATTATACTTGAATGTTTTTAGATACTTGATGGTTTTCTTACAGATTGCGCCTTTTGCATGGCAAATGATTGGAGCATTGTTTCTTGAGTTCATAAGAGGATTTGATGAACTCACATAGCTCTTCTTGTTATGGCCTATGCAACCTCACATCCAAGGCTATATTCAAAAAGGTGGTTTCGATATTCATTTACTACAGCAGGGTTAAGAATCATGTCTTGAAAGTTTTGCTATTGTTGCATTTGTCGCATGTGTAATGGTCTCTTAGAAGTCTAACCCCCTTCCAGCCTTGCCTTGTATTCTTTGATGGATCCATTAGCTTAGGCTTTAGTTTCAAACACCAACTTGCATCCAAGCATACTTTTCTCAAATGGAAGTCACAAGTTCCCCAGAAGTCTCTTTGTGTCGCTTTGCAATCCATATCCTCCTCCATAGCTTATGAATATGCATAGATATTCATAAGAGCAATGAGAAATGAGCATGTGCAATATATAAGATTACCAATCAATTGTATTACTATCAAGAAAAAGGGCTTGGCACTTGTTATGATTAGTTGCAATTGCAAGATAGTGCAACGATCTTCACATATTGGCTCGAGGCACAAACCTTTCTCTACCTAAAGCAACATTGGCTCACTAGTATGCCTAGGGATTTATTCAAACACATTGTTTGGAACTCTTCTACATTGTGTTCTACACTTAAAGAAACTAAGAACTATCTTGGGGCTTTTCTTTTTTGAGCCTAAACCCTTGATTTGAGCTTCCATTGTCAAGATGGCATTAAAATATAGCCACCCAAACTAGTCTTTCTTGAAAAAAGGGTGAAATATACATCCTTTGAAGGAAGTACTCAACCATGTGTAATGTGAGTCTTGAAGTCTTGGAGTCTTACCCAAGTCCATCATAGAATGTCTCTTGAACAAGATGAGTCCTAAACTCAAATCACATACTCAACCCTCTGCAATGTGAGTCTTGAAGTCTTTGAGCTTTTTTTAGATGCATTCAAATTGAAAATAAATAAATGAATTTCGGTCTTTAAAAAGCCAATGAGATTGGATGAAAGGGTCCTATGAGCATTTTTGTTTGCATTCAAATAAATAATAAGTCAATAAATCTAGTTCTTAAAATGGTCCAAGTGAACCTTTAGCCAATGGTGGAAGGGTCTTATGAGCAATTCCTTTTTAATAATTCGAGGCATAATACAACAAAAAAAGGACAAAGGACGCTTTTGTCAATCAAATGGTCCTACGGTCTTTTTTCAAACCAAACTTGATTTAATTTCACGAGACTCAATACAACAAAGGAAAAGTCCAGGAGACCCTTTGGCCAACAAAAGGGTCCTATGGGTATTTTTAAGACCTTAATTTAAGATCAACTCTCTATGTATTACTAGCCGTTCTCCATTGCAACTTGCGTAGCTTCTCTTTTGGAGCATCCACTTCATCCCTCCTTTTGACATTAACCTCATGATCTCTCCTCCTGTAAGGGGAGGTATGATAAATGGAGGTGACCTTTCAAAAACCATGGAAAGTTATCATGATGATAGTTAACAAAAGTGCTCATAACTCTCTAACCGTAGTTTGGAATGATGAGATGTAAAAATAAAATGTCATGTACTTTTTGTGTTGTATTTGATTGTGTACTCAAAAATAAAATTAGGCATCTTTGCAGGATCCTTTCAATAGCAAAATGGTTCATGTAGATGGTCATAACTCTCAAACTATAGCTCAGATTGATGAACTATAAAAATGACAAATGATGTATTTATAAAACTCTATCCAGTCTAATGATCAATATAATTTCATAAAAAATTTTGATCCTTTCAACCTTGTGTGTGAGAGAGAGAGAAGATTACCATGCCAAACATGAGTGTGTGTATATATATATATATATATATATAGAGAGAGAGAGAGAGAGAGAGAGAGAGGATAACCATGCCAAACATGAGTATATACATGATGCAGTGCACCAAAAGAGGCTCTCCCTCTAGAGTAATTATAGGAAGAGGAAGAGGAAATACTACATTTTCAAATAAGAGTGGAGGAGAGGACTTTAGCTACCCATATGTTGGAGTCTAGAGATTTAGTGAGACACGTGCAGAGCTTCTGCATGATATCGAGGGGGAAGACCAACATCAGGATGAGAAGGAGGAGAGCAAGCCTCAAGTATGTAGATGATAGTGAGAGAGGTGGGGATCACATTGGTTTGGAGGCCAATGATGCCAACTTTGAATTGGCAAGTGGGGGAGATATTATTAGAAAAAGGGGTTTTAGTTTAAATTAATATCCTTGAATACACTTACACTTTGTTCAAGGGTTAGGTGGTATGTAGTGGTCCTAAGGTGCATGGGGACTCTATACCCTAGGGTACATCTCTAATGTTATGGTTTTATGCTATTTTTAATTAACCAATGTAGTAGTTGGATTGCATGTTGTTGGAAATACTTCGATTATGTTATGTTTGCTTGTTTTTTAAGCATGGATATGATCATGACTACAATATGCCACTTTACATCTTTCGTATATGTTTGAAGAAATGTGCTTGTGGTATGACAAGAATAACACCATATATGTAGTGTTTTGTGTTTTGTGGTTTGGGTGCACATTCTATGTTGGTATTTTATTTTTGGTGCTATGTGGTTGGTAAGTATTTGTGTGGACCTTGGAGACAAACCTAGAGGGTATGGTCAAAAGGGTGCACAACACCATTTCTCTAGGAAAGGGTATATTATGAAAGGTCATTGGAATCAAGTTCGGAACTATAAGCTCGTGGGTTTGAACTCAGGAAAAAAGCATACTCAAACTATCTATACTTGGTGCTACTCGTAGGAAAAAGCTACATTGATGCATATCAGCCAAAATCTTATAATGCATATCCATGAAAATATTTCTATCAATGTTTTTGCATGAAGCAATGTCTATTATTTAAAAACCATCAAGAAAGTAAACTAGTTACATATCTCAAGATGTCTCTATCCTAAACCCTAAGCGGAATAGATCCTCTTTTACATTTTCTCAAATAGATTTAAATCTTCTACTTCTTTGTGCTCTTTTTGCCTCTAGTTTGTATTTTTTCTTTTTTCCTCTCTTGCTTGCTTCCTTTTTGTCGTTGGAATTGAGGATGATGAATTGATGATTCTTGAAGGTACGTACGTTTGACCCCAAGGAAGCCCTATCCATGTGCTTTCGAAAAGTCACAAATATCAAGGAGATGGATGATGAGACCTTTAATCAGTTCAAAACGCAGATGAATATTCAACCAAAGGAACAGGAGTAGAGAAAAGCAAAGAGTATATGTAAAGAAGCACTGACCTTTGGAAAGGTAAATTTTGGAGGATGATGAGGACATGAAGGTACTCTATCACTATTTTCTTTGCTAGATCATTTTTATTACGATCTGTGTACATCTTTCTCATTACTGTTTGTTTGATATTCAATTTGTTGATGTATATTGAAGATGACAATTTTCTTATCTGCCCTTTCATGCTATATGAAGATGTTACCAAGATCCTGATTTACCATAAACAATTAAGTAATGATGGAGAGCCTGCTGTCTATTTTTTCAAATGTTTGTCATCGTTTTTTGGTGGTTACTAGGTGAATTGATGGAAAGACAAAGTGATATTAATTGAGAAGTTATTTGCCTTGGATATTTTTGGGATTGTCCAGGCCACTAGTGCTCAAAGGAAAGGGTACTTTCTAACCAAGCTTTGACGACATTATGCACAAGCTTCCAAAGGCCATATCTCACCCTCGAAACATATCTTGATCATCTAAGATTTCCTTCTCTTTGTGGTTCTGATAAAAACCTTCAAGATTTGACTCCACATTCCATTTGTTGACTTCTTAGGTCTGTTATGATATGAGCATCTCCTCCATGAAGACCCATATCCAGTAATACTTCTTCTAATCTTTTTTTTTTTGCAAAAAAAAAGTAGTATATTTATTGATTTATATCATGACATACATCTAGCAATTGCTTTTTCTATGCCTTTTTGGTTGAATCTTCCAAGAAAATCCAATATATATAAACACCAAAATTCTAATGATTCGATATAAAGCATGAAATGTGCATATATGTACATTGGACAAAGGGATTTCCAGGACTTCTTTGGATTTTAGATCAATATTCTCCATGTTAGGAGCTCTCCTCCACCATCTAGGATCCATGACATGGGCTAGCTCTTTGGAATAAAGGAATGGAGATTTTTAATTGCCTCCTTTGCTTATGTTGAATATGCACTTGAGGGTCTTGAGGTCCCTCGTCATTTGCCAATGAGCTTGGAAATCACCTTTGCCCTTGACATGAATTTTTCCTCCTCCAACTTGGTTTTTGATGATTGTTGGTATTTTTGTATGGTGGAATACCCAAAATAAAGTTTGGTGGTCCTCTATCTTAACCTACCATTGGGAAATGCATCTCTATTAAAGCATCAAGACATTATAAATAGAATAAGGTATTAAATATGAAAAACATTTTAAAAGTCCAAGTGTGTGCTTATCTAAAATGTGCCCAACCACCAAATGTGGTTCTCTAATTGTACATTGAAATATTTTAAGTCTACTTTTGTTATTGATGGATCAAGAGCTTTATTTATACGCATGATGGTGGTCACTCATTAGATCTCTCTTTTTAACAATTTCACATTCTTCTAGCATAATAACAAATATAAGTCATCCTTGGCACTCTTCAAATGTAATTCCATAGAATTCAACTATCCTTCTTTGTAATTATTCAAGATCAACAAAAGTATTGTTCCAAGGATTATATATAGTACTACCTCTATTATCCGGCATAAACGTCCTCAATATGCAACCAATGTCCAATAAAATCATCTACTTGTTGGTTGAGTGAACCTCTTAACTTCCATACTTTGGCAGGATTTGGTGTTTGACACTATGATCTTTTAAATTTGATGATTCTTCTTTGTAAAATAAAAGATTAACCTTTCGTGCTAACTCCACTCTAATCAAGAGCCTCTTGGATAGAGTTCACATCAACTTCTCCTCAAAGCAATGCAGATAGTGGTATGCAGGTATCACAAAAAGGAAAAGAGAAGGTAGATCAGCCCATGTTTGATGTGAATGCATGTCACTCTTATGTGGATGGTGAATCCAGTGGCTCGAAATAGAGCATTGATGATGAGTTGGGTATTCCTTCTGTTGTTACACCTGGATCATTAGAAGGAATACCCAACTCATCATCAATGCTCTGTTCCGAGCCACTGGATTCACCATCCACATAAGAGTGACTTGCATTCACATCAAACATGGGCTGATCTACCTTCTCTTTTCCTTTTCGTGATACCTGCATACCACTATCTGCATTGCTTTGAGGAGATTCTTCTGATCTCAATCTACCTATCCATGGCGAAGTATGTGAACCACTACTAGAGAACACTGCTACTAGAGAACACTGCAGGTCCACTAATATTTTATGATTGCTGTTGTGAATTCTGTGCAACATTATCATTTTGTGCATCTATATCATCAATCACATTTATTGGTTTATACGAGCTGCTCATCTCATCAAAAACATCTCTGCTCACTGTAAACTTATGAGTAGAAGGGTTATAGCATCTATACCCTTTCTGTTGCAGAGAATAACCAATAAAGACGCACTTCTTAGATTTTGGATCCAACTTGGACCTCAACTCATCTGGCACATGAACATAAGCAATGCAACAAAAAATTTTCAAATGAGAAATATCCGGTTTCTTATCAGTATACATCTCCTCTGGCATCTGCCATGTATTGCTGCAGTGGGAGTCCTGTTCATTATGTAAACTGCTGTAGCAACTGCTTCAACCCAATAATAATATGGTAGGTTTTTTTCATTTAGCATGGCCCGAGATACCTCTCCAATATGCCTGTTTTTTCTTTCTGCAAGTCCATTTTGTTGTGGGGCATGACTGCATGAATATTGCTGCTTTATGCCATGGTCCTGTAGGAACCTTGCAAACTCATTTGAGAGGTACTCTCCTCCTCCATCAGACCTTAGGCATTTTATTTGCAGGCCTGTTTCTTTTTCAACCATAGCTTTAAAAGCTTTGAAATGCCCAAACACTTCACTTTTCTTTTTCATAAAATGCACCCAAACTTTTCTGCTGTAGTCATCAATAAAAGTGACAAAGTAATGACAGCCTCCAATAGATGCAGCTTTAGTAGTCCACACATCAGAGTGGATTAATTCCAATGGCTTCTTACTAGACTCTTGAACATGTCTAGGAAATGGTTTCCTTGCCTGTTTTTCAAATTGACAGGCTTCACATACCTTATGCATTTCTGCAACCTTAAATTTAGGCAATTCTGCAACAATGTTTTGGGTCTGCATTGATTTAAGTCGATGTACATTAACATGACCAATGTGTTTATTCCAGATATCAATATTTGCAACTACACCAGTCCCATGTGCAAACATTGCTGCACTCAATTCAGGCATGTCCGCATCTAACATAAACATCCTGCCCTTCTTATTTCCTTTGGCTATCAAGCGACCATTATTTTTCATATCCTCAACAAAGCATCCATGAGGATTAAATTTGACCTACAAGCCCTGCTCAACCATTTGACCAACAAAAACCAGGTCCTTGGTGATGTTCGGAACATGAAATACATCAGACAAGTATTTCTTTTTCCCATCCTGCATAGACAAAGGAATTTTACCAATCTGCACAATAGGATGTGCAATATCATCACCAGTCTCCACAAATCTTAGTCTTTCCATTTTTCTTGCATCTTGCATTTATTCTGCATCACCTGTCATGTGGTTTGATACACCTGAGTCAACATACCACACATCATTGCTTTCTTCTGCACTTGTCACAGAATTGGTCATGTGCTGCACCATAAACAAATTCTCATTTCTGTCATCACCCTGTCTACTAGAGGATGCATAATTGCCTTGCTGCAATTTTCCATTCATAATGTCATTCTGCTTTTTGTAGCAGTATTTAGCCATATGACCCATTTTACCACAATAGTAGCATTCAACATTGTTGTTTGCATTTTGACCTCTCTGCCATCCACCACGGCCTCTTTGGCTCCCCCTGCCTCTAGAGTTACCACGTCCTCCTCCATAGGATTGGTTTTCTTGAGTTTGTTGCATATTCTGATTTCTATCACGGCCTCCAGATCGGCCTCCTCTACCTCTGCCTCTACCTCTTCCAGCATTTGAGTAGAAGACAGTTTCTTTTGAAATTCCTCCTGAAGAAGATGCACCACCATTTCTTTGCTCTTCAGAAATTAGAAGAGCAAACAACTCCTCAAAATCAGGAAATTTTTCACGGACGGCAATGGATGTCCAAAACTGTGCATAATCCTTTCGTAGACCATTCAAGGTCACAGAAACTAAATCATCATCTTCCACTGGCGACCCAATGGAAGCAAGTGCATCTGTAATTTTCTTCACCTTCATGTGGTAGTCATTGATGCTCATATTTTCTCTCTGCACATTGTGCAACTCTTGCTTGAGCTGCATTTTCCTGGCTTGCGTATTTGTGCTGTACATTTTTGCCAGAGTATCACATGCCTCTTTTGGCATACTTGCATCCTGAATATGCATAATCATAGAATCCGAAATACTGATAGACAGCCAATACATAACTTTTCTGGCTCTTTCATGCCATCCTTTAAATGCCTGCATTTCCTGTTGATTGGGAACATTAGGAAGAACTGATTCTTCTTCATTTCTTGTAATGAACTCCCAATAGCCTTTTCCCATAAGGAAATTCGTCATTCTAAACTTCCATGCTTGGAAGTTGTTCTTGTCAAGCTTTTCAGTGACAATCTGTGAAAGAGAATCAGACGCCATTGCAGAACACTGCAAAAAACACAGCTTCTGCCTTACAAGGGCAAATCTACAAAACTGACGAAACTGGTATTTGACCACACATTGACTTCCTAGTGACGATTTTACATAAATAGGCAATAAGGATGATTCTGTAACTCCCAATATCTCTGCACACAGGCATACAATGCAATTTTTATGGCAACTTTCCATCGATCTGCAGAACAATGGTCGCACAGCAAAAACAGGGCCTTTTTCTCAGTGGTTGCAGAGAACTTCCGCCTCCAAAACGGGCCCTGAAATGGCCTTGAATCAGAAAAATAAAGTCACTGAGGGCTATGCCCCAACCCGCAGCATATATTGTCTTCTTGCCACACCGCGAAGGGTGTCTCAATCTGAGACAATGCACTCTCGCACTTTCCGGCTGTGCTACCTACAGAGATTTGCTCCCAAACTCGAAAAAGGAAAGCAACACTGGTCCTCTTACCAGGACACCGCAAACTTGGTTTGCTTTCTTGAGCTCCTTACCACGAACCAGGCTTTGATACCATGTGAAGATAGTGGGAGAGAAGGAAGGAGTCTCACTTGCGGCTTTCTCACATACACAATGGGGGAATACACACAAAGGTGGAGGCTGAAAACAGTTTTCCTCTTCTTAGTTGTGAAAGCCAAAAAAACTCTAGTACAAAGAAATAGGAGAACCCTATATGTGGGTCTCAAACCAAACTCAGCTAACTAAGGTGGCATACTAATTGAGCCACGAACTAGAGTACATAAGGATAGATGTCATTCAGCTATTATTCATGGGCGGTGTACTAGCCGCATCTGCAGCTAACAAGTTGGTGACATAAATGCACAACGGTCACCCTGGTGTATCACGAGTGGAGCTCGATATCTCAACATCCCCCTCCCTTCCTCCCTCCGCTCCCTTCCCCTCTCCTCCCACTTCCCCCCCTCTTCTCCCTCTTTTTTAAGGCGGAGAGCGGTGAGGAGGATGGGAGGGGAGGGAGGAGGGAGAGGAGAGGGCAGTCGGGAGGGAGGAGGCAGGCGAGGAGGCGAGAGGGAGGAGGAGAGGAGGTAGGCGGGGAGGCGGGAGGGAGGAGGGAGAGGAAACAGGCAAGGAGACGACAGGGCGGGGAGGGCACAGACGGGAGGGGGAGGCAGGAGGGAGGGGAGGGGGTCAACGGGAGGGCGCAGACGGGAGGAGGAGGAAAGAAAGAGGAAGGGAGAGGCGGGATGGGGGAGGCAGGAGGAGAGGAGGGGGTTAACCCTTAACCTATTGCGCACACAACAGGTTGGGGTTAATCCCTCCCCTACCCTAAGCCCCCAAAGGGCTTTAAATTTTTATTTTATTTTTAAAGACAAAAAAAATTAATTTAATTTAATTTAAAGAAAGAAAAAAAGATGAAAAAAATTAATTAACTTAATTTATTTTAAAAAATAAAAAAAGTTAAAATAAATAAAACTTAAAAAAATTTAAAAAAAAAATAAATTAAATTTTAAATATAAAAATAAATAAATAAAATAAAATAAAATAATTAAAAAAAGATGAAAAAATAAATTTAATTTATTTTAAAAAATTAAAAATAAATAAAACTTAAAATAATATTTAATTAGAAATTTATTTAATATTTTGAGTTTGAAAATCATTGTAATTCTCATTTTTTATTTTTGATTGTTTTTCAGAAAACTATGGCTTCTAGTTTTGGTTCCAAGGTGTCTTTCAAATACCTTGAACATGCTTGGTATTTTATGGAGCGCAAATCAAAGTATTTTTTGGTGATCACTGCAGAGAATGTGTCAAGCGTGAAATATTCTCCAGAGGTAGTCAGAAATGGTGGCATGGTCTTAAACATCAACATTAAAGAAAACAATTTGATAGAAGTTGTGTGCAAAGGAAAGAATGACGAGGTGGTTTACAAGTTACAAGTCACGCACAAGCACTTCTTGAAGCCCTTACCAGATTCAATTGAGGGATTCCAAGAATTACTTAGTGCCTTAGAAGCATTGAAGGAAATGTGGGATGCATTTCCAAGTGGTGGTGTTGTATCTTCAGCAATAATAAGTGCAGCAGTAAGTACGCCATCTATAACATGTAACCCTCAAGTTGTACCGTCAATATCTGTGCCGATAACTATGGTAACTCCGGCAAGAGTAACTACAATATCTGTGGCAGTAACTACAGTATCTCCAACTATACTTACACCATCGACTGCTACAACTACAGGAACAAGAAGGAGTGATCGTGAAGCAGATTCAAGTTCTACAGCTATTCCCAGAAAGAGAGCAAAAATAACTCCTACTCCACGTGCAAATCGTTTAAGTGCAGGTTATTTAAAACTAGGTGAAAAATTGGATAGCGATGAACAGGAGGATCCGCATGAAGAAGATACAAGTCTCGAAGACTTTTCTATAAGTGTGGTAGACTTACATCCTTCAGAGGATGAGGGGTACATTTGGGGATTTTCACAATTCAGCATGGCCACAATGCTTATTGATCGAGCTTCGTTGTTCACAAATCAAAGAAAGCTAGATAAGACATTTGCACACAAATTGTATGAAGATACGAGGAAAACAAGAACTCCAGTTGTCACTAATATCACTCTTCGTCCTATGGCGTTTAAGCGACTTCAAGAAGATGATCCTACATTGCTTGATGTCACATTTCAAAAGCGCGTGGACTTTCTTGATGCTTTTGAGAACTTTAGAAGGAGTGACTTTGTTCGTGGAGAGGCTTTGTACCAAAGCCGATATGGGACTGACATCGAGAAGAGAGAATAGATTCTTGGAAAGATGCGGGTTTGAGCCCATTGATGGGCAACACTTTTGTGAAGCTTGCAGGATCGCCCTTGATGAGGGAAGAAAAGGAAACTTGCCACAGATTGAGTGGATGGAAAAGTCTCAACGGGTCATTTGTCATATATGCATATTTAACGATGACTCAAAGTACATTCTAGAATCAGAAAGGCTGAATTTTGCTCCATTTAGGTTGAAAAAAAGCTCTTCTCTTTCTAAGATCTTGATAAAAGCAAGGGAGTTATGGATGGGCTGTGAAAAGCCACAAACAGTGAAGGGTAGGAGTCCTACATCTAAGTACATGGTAAAGAGGACTCGGTTCTATAGATGCTTGAAAGGTGTTGTAAGCAATACGCAAGGCATACCAAGTAATAAGGTTGAGGCAAAGGATTTGAACACTGCCGTTGCAAGATACAGGGATGTTACTTGCATTGTCTTCCACGAGGACTCAGTGTTTCAGAGCATGGTGGATGTTTGCCAAGCATATGAAACATGGAAGATATCCTTTGAGGCACCAGAGCACACTGCAACTCAAAGGAAAGAAATAAAGAAACCAATGTCTATTGTTTGGTGGAGAGCATTAAGGTTTATTCCAGATGCAATAACAGAAGAAGTATGCAAGAAGATTCTAAGTGGTGAATGGTTCTTTGGAAAGAAGAGCAAGCATAGCAACTTGGATGAAGTGGTCACCCGAATGATTCAAAGTGAGGCTTCTCTCTCGGCACTATTATTTTTATTGAAATCTGATGATGAGTTAGCTGGCAAGTCAATTGATGTGGATAAGAAGAAAGCACTTAGCCTAGGTCAACTCCTTGATAAGACATGGGCTAGAAAGTAGTTGGCTTCAATGGATGCAGATGCCACACCAACAAAGGATCTAAGAGCTAAAATGCCAAAGGTTGTTGAGACAAAATATATGGACATCAAGAAAAAGGCCTTGCAGTCCACTGCCCAAGATAGAGCAATTAGTGGTTTAGATGATGGTTCTCCATTCAGCTTCTCCTATGATATCCTGCTATCAGAGAATGATACAAAATTTGCACACATCAATGGCATTGATACAGAGCATTTCATAACAATGAGCGGTCATGCTTGGGAGAAGCCATGCATATTTTTCATAGATGAATTGCAAGACCTTGCAGTGTCACAGATAGTTGAACTTGTGCGGTTTATCGTAGAAGGTCCTATGGCGGATAAGAAAAGATCAACGTTGGTTCTGTTCATGACACAATCACAAAGGGATGCCTTGTATGCGAGTTTGACATCTGCATTTAGGTATTTACTTTCAAAAGTATACCATGGTATAGTCCTATGCAATCATATGACTGTCTTGGAAGGCACTATCATTCAAGTCTTGCAGCCTTTCTTGATGTGCTTCTTATCCAGGGGTGGTGGCAATCTAATCAAAATTCCTTTAAGGACTCTCAAGCTTCATTACTTTGAGGACAATAAGGTTAAGCTTGATGCAGCAATGGTGGATTACAGAAAGCCGATGGATCCAGATGTGATACTAGAGATGACAAAGAATTTACTGAATGATGGGTGGGAAGTAGCATTGTATCGAATGGGTTTTGCTGCTGAGAAATTGCTACGCCAAGGTAGAAATGTAAATGTCATTGATACCCCCCATCAAATTGAGTTCTTTGACACATATTACAGTTGCACTACCTTCTTTGAAGAGGAAAATGTCAAAGAAGAGGGTAGTGAGAAAAATGTCGAAGACGAGGGTAGTGAGTTTGAGGGTGATGATTCTAGCTCAGGTGATGATGAGGATGAAAAATCTGCATCTGATGACTTACGCCAAGAAGAAATCCGCACAAAGAATAAGGGTGATCAGTTGTCAAATAGAGTCAAGGAGGTTCCACTCATCATACAGGAAGGCTCGCGGTAGCAAGAAGTAGTAGTACAGCACGTCACAGGAAAAGGTAAGGCTAAAGAGGTAGAAGCACTTCCCTTGAAATTAAAAGTGAGAAAGGCACCCTTGATCTTGGGTGAAGGACATGCAAGTGGATCAAGCAAGGAAGCCTTACTCAAAGAAGGTATGGATGAGGCAAAGCATGACCAGGAGGAGTTACCAGGAGGCATAGATGGTTCTTCAACCATGATCTTACAGACTCCAGAGTAGCCTACTAGTCAGGAACCTAGTAGCCAGGTCGCTACTCGCCAAGAACTTGGTCATGAGACTCTAGAGTAGCCTACTAGTTAGGTGCTTGGAATTGAAGAGCAAACTACTGAGGACCTTGCTACTGAGACTCCAGTCTTAGAGCAGCCTATTAATCAGGACCCTGGTAGTCAAGGGCCTGGCATTGAGGACATTGGTACTGAGTAACATGATGGTTGACGGCTTTGTAATTACAAGTTTTAAACTTCTATGTAAAGCGAATATCTAATCAAAAGTTTACTACTTTTTTGATTTCTTTACTCTCATTATTGTATATAAAGATTGTTTATGAGGTCCATTTTATACTTAATGGTGTATTTTAAACTTTATGTCAAATGTATTTTTATAGTTAAGCGTGTTTTTTAATACCAAGTGAGGTGTATATGTACACCACTTACACATAAAAGGATTTATCTACACTACCTTTCTAAGGGGTTTATGTACACCATCTTTCTAAAAGAAATGGTCATAAAGGTGTGTGCACACCACTTATACATAAAGGTGTTTATTTACACCACCTTTCTAAGAGAATTGGTCATCTATTATTGGTTATCTATTGATGTTCTTAGGTGATAGTAGCTCAATTCACAAGAAGTTATGAAGATGTTTATGTAGACCACCTTTGTAAGAGATTTTTGTGAAGTTATGAAGATGTTTATGTAGACCACCTTTGTAAGAGATTTGGTTATGCATTGATGTTCTTAGTACTTAATCATCAAATCTTTTGTTTTGAGTTGTCAAATCTAGTTCAAAAAACAACATTACTAGTATATTCAAAATTTTTGGAGTATTTTTTAGTCCATTTCTCAAATTGGACTTTACACAAGTCCAAAAAATTTGAATAGTGTGTTCTATGAAGCATTCAAATGTTGGAGGTGATGCATGAAGGAGTCACGGTGAGACAGATCGACAGGGAAGGATCCATGAAAGCTATTCATGGCAGACTGCTTGGAAGGAGAGATTCTTGCAGCGACGATGAGCAAGAGAAGCGAGCGACGAAGGAGAAAAGTCATCGTCATCATGCCATGGCCTCATATTTTTTCCACAAAGTTTCATAAGGTTCTCTCAATTGACACATGGCACGATAAGATTGGGTTAGGTGAAGAGTTGACCATAGGTTGGTCCACCTGGTTAGGTTTGCCACGTGGCAGATAAGACTTGACTCTAGTAAGGTCAAACATAGCCATGGTTAGGATATATGGGTTAGTTAAAAGTGCCACATCACCAAGTGCCACCTAAGCACATAGCTTCTTGTTAAGCATTGTGTGGGTGCAGCATGTGAATCCTTCTGCCACATCATCAAGGCCCACTCTTCTTCACAAAAGCTTCAACAAAGCGTAACTTCCAATCGAGGAAGAATTTGCACACGCTCCAAAAAGGAAAAGTGATCATCTTTTTGAGCTCTACACGCTTGTTAGTTCAAAATCATTGTTAGCAATTAGACACTACCATTGAAGCAAAATAAAGCTCATGGTAAGACCTTTGTAACAAATGGAAAAGCAACGCATGAATGCAATAAGCATGCCAAAAGCACAAGTGCATGAGATGACCATAGCACAGAGCATGGCATCCACACATAAAGCATTAAGGCACATGGAAGAACAAAGCATCATGCATCAAGCTACATCGAATAAAGAAGCAAACGCCATCGTCATCAAGCCATGAGCCAAAAGGTGACATCAATGGAATGTATTGAGAAAAAAAAACCTTGCCAACCTTGCTTATATTTTGTAAATCAAACCTGACTACCTGAGAGTAGCTATGAAAGCACCCAGGGGAGGTATTGACATGTAAAAACCACACTTGACCACCTTAAGTAGCAATGCATACACTAAGGGGAGGTGATGGAATGTAACTCACATCTGACCACCTTGCAGTAGCCAAAGGATCATGGCACCAAGTGGAGGTGTTGAGATATGGTGCCATGAGCACATAATTAGAGGCAAAGGTATGTGCTAAGGAATGCATTAAAGTAGCCACCCTAGGATGTGGACTACATGATGTGGAGATGTGGATTGAGGATATCCACAAGAAGAGATGTGGATAAGAGGATCCCACATGGTTTGACTATTCAAAGGGCACTCTCTATATAAGAGGCCTATCATGTATTGTTGAACACACATTGCAAGAGATATAGATTTGCTATCTCCCTCTCATGTCTTATTTAGTGTGCTTTGAGCCTCCTTAGTTCTTCTGTTGATCTTGTGTGCACTAGGTTTAGCAAGATCTTACATTCTTTGACACACTACCCCTTGCCATTCACGGAACATGTTCTAGAAAGGGTAGTTGGAAAGGAAGCGTATAGCTTCCTAGATGGATTTTTGGGTTACAACCAAGTCTCAATCGCACCCCAAGATCAACATAAGACCGCCTTCACAACCAAATGGGGAGTATATGTAGCCAGGGTTATGATCTTTGGTCTAACCAATGCCCCAGCTACTTTCCAACTATGATGATCACAGTATTCAAGGAATACCTAAGGGACTTTGTGGAAGTATTCTTGGACGATATCTGTGTGAACTCGAAATGGCATGACCACCAAAAGTATCTCAGGCTCATCCTGGAGAAGTGCCACTTATACCGCATATCCCTCAACCCCCTTAAATGCTAGCAAACATGTTGTCATCCTCGGTCACATATTGTCCCAGAATGGAATCTCTACTAAAGACCACAATAAAATCAAACTCATTTTGGAGTTACCGCCCCCCACCAACGCTAAGGGAGTCCAATGATTTACTAGCCATATGGGCTATTACCAAAGGTTTATTTTGTTCTATGCCAACATAGCCTACCCATTATACAAACTGCTAGTATCCTTTGAGTGGACCAAAGAATGCCAAAAATCCTTTGAAACTCTCAAGCTAGCTCTAGCCACCGCCCTAGTACTGAGGTCTCCCAACTAGAATTTAATATTCCATGTCCACATTGATGCCTCTAACTTCACCATTGGATGTGTGTTAGCTCAGCCCGGGGATCATAATTTGGATTACTTGGTATACTTTGCAAGTCATCAACTCAATGAGGCTAAAGTTAACTATACCACCACTGAGAGAGAGGGTCTCGCCATGGTCTATGCAGTTAAGAAATTCAGGCACTACTTGTTACCTAACAAGTTTGTCTTCTTCGTGGACCATCAGGCACTATTGTACTTGGTCAATAAACTCTGCATGATGGGATGCATCACTTTACAGTCGTGGTGTGCAAGGGCAAAACTCACGTTTTAGCCAATCACTATTAGTCAGAAAAGAAATCAGGACCAGAGGCTAGAGGCTAAGCATGGCCACGCTCGAGGGCCATAGAGGAAAGGAGATCGTGAGGGCAAAACGTTATCATGGGAGGGGAAAAGGAATTAGAAGGGGAGGGAATGAAGAGGGAGACTATGACACAAGGGAAAAGGGAGAGGGGGAAGAGAAGCATGTACATGATAGGAGGAGGAATGTAAAGATGGAGACATTAAGGGAAGAGGACCATACTTTATTTGAAAGAAAGGATGAGAGGGAAATATTAAAGTACTAGCTAGGTGGCTTTACAAGAATCAGCATGTCTTATCAAGGAATAGCCCCCTCCTTTTATAGCCAAAAGAGGGGGTCTCTCCCAATTAATAAGTAAGGTTTCATACATGCTTTCATTAGAGTGAGTCTCTCCTCCTCTTGGAGAAAAAATTTAAAAAGTTATGAGATTTACACATCCTAATTAAAAATAAAGGTTTAAATAATCATAGAAGTATAAAGATAGCATGCTTTCATTAGACTCAGTCTCTTCTCCTCTTGGAGGAAAATATAAAAAAGTTATGAGATTTACACACCCCAATTAAAGGCTTGAACAAGCATACAAGTATAAAGATAAGGTTTTATACATGCTGCAATGTAGTCATATTTTCAGGTTGTTTCCCAATGGTAGTAATTAGACGCTGAATACTCTTAGCCCGAAATGCTAGCAGATCGGCTTCTGTATATGATTCCATTTTGACTGGTAACTCCAAATAAAAAATCTCTCTAAGAAACAACATGCAGTTGTAGGCAACTCTCCACCCACAGCTGTGCCCATCTTTTTGCTCCACTAACAGACGTCTTTTGAATTCTACTTGATCTTGTTGCTCCGTGGTTATTCTGACAGCAGATACTAGCTGATATGTAGCACTGTCCATCATGACATATTAAATATATTAATATGTCATGATCATAAGATACAAAATAAGAAAGTATCAAAAATATTAAGAGAATAATTACCTTGGGGAGTTGGCATGATAGCCTTCCATTGAATTCACAAACCACAAATGGTTGAGTTCAAGGTCCCAGACGATCAGACTCCAATGTGAGCTACACGACCAGAATAAAAATGATTATTTTTTTACACAAACTTGCCAAAGAAATAGTAAAAATAAGGTTAGAGTTGATACTCACGCCTCATGATAAGGCATTAAGATGACTCGCACCCCATCTAAATTCAAAGCGCTTCAAACACCTTCTATAATCTTTTGAGGAGAGCTAAGAATAGAAGAAAGGAGAGCATCGAGCATGTAGACACGATGCTGCACTACACTAGGAAGTTGAGAAATAACTACACTATACCAAGAAATAAACAAACGTTAGCTCATAGAATTGATTTGCATTATGCACTAGGAAACTGATATATAACTACACTGTGAATAAATAAACAAATGTTAGCTCATTGAAGTAGCAATAAATAAACAAATGTTACCTGAGAATGGCCAAGATAACATTGTCATTAACCTCTTTTAACGGATTGGAGAGGATTGAAACCTCCTCTCTACCAAAGCTCAAATACTGAGGTTCTCATTTCAAAACGATCCTAACTTCAAATGAGCTCTCCATTTTATCCAATGCAGCTAAATTTGCAGAATGGGTCTCTGTCATAGCTTGTATTCTATGTTCGGGGTCATTCTGCTTTTCCATGGTGTCTTTAAAGCTCTGTGTTGCATTGTTGAAGTAGAAGGGAGTGCCTCCATATTGACTTCATCCATTTCTTCTCCCTCTATTGCCTGTAAACAAATATGAGAGATTAGATTCATTATCTTTAAATTTAAATCTTATTTAAAAAATTGTATTTAGTTGAGAAATAGAGAGTTCATATCGTAAGTATTGTCGTAGTGGCCTTTTTTCATAACCCTGTGAGACATAATTATCAAAGAAGGCATCATCATGTTTGTCTTCATCCACCAACCTCTCTCTGAACGGGCCATGTAAGTCCATCTTTTCATCATCATCAACTGGGACATTATGATCTTCAAGGTAATCATCCATGTCATCAGTGTCCTTGTGGTCTATCTCTTTTTCATAGCTTGTGGTTAGATCTGCTTGAAGCTGAAAATAAGCCATGAAATGCTTATTTTCAATAATATTTGTGGAGTTGCCTTTTCTGAGGAGATCCTCAAATAAATATCCCATCCTGCACAAGGTGACCTCCCAACCTGCCGGTAGCAAATTCTCCATCATGGTAAGCAAGAGACTCCCACTTTTTGCAGGACGTCCATAGTTGTTTTTTTGATAATGTATGGACCTAGGAATATCTTGCTCTTCTAGCATCAATCTCAAATTATTTGAATTCCCTCTTATGTTCTTTTGTAAGGAGTGATTAGGGTTGGGACTCCACATACACAAAAAGAATGATCCAAGAGATTGAATCACTATGCCACATTCTCTCTTGCCTCTCTTTGCTGCATAAACACCACTACAGATCTTCAAATCTGATGAATATGCTCGCTCTAGAGTAACCTGCATGGCTTCTTTGTCTTTTTTATCAACAAAAATGACAATGTTGCAAATTGCCACTTTGCTAATTGTGGTATATACTATTCTATCAATGAAGTTATGGATATCATCGCTAGAAACTTCATTGATAAAGAATAGTTGTGGCTTATCCCATGCTGACTCATTCTTGAAGAAGTCATCTTCTGAGACTCCCCTGAAGTTCACAAGCTTTCCAGACTCTGCCGCTCCTCTGCTGTAACCTCTACATTGAATTGAAAGCTTTGGTGCATATCTGTCGGCATCCTTATCTTGCTGATTAATCTTTCCACATATGCAACCACCTGTTGTGGGATTTCTTTTCTCATATAAGAGGTTACTATTTCTGACCCATCTTCATCCTTTTTAATCCACCTGTTTGCCCATAGCTTTACCTTGGGTGTTGACAAAGAAGCTATATGCTTCACCACATTATAGTCAATGTTACAATGAGTAAGTGGAATTTGTTTCTCTGACAGCAAATACTTAATGGCACTATGCACTGCATCATGCCTCACCTGTACATTGATGCATTCTTCCATGCAGTGGTCTTTGTCTTTTTTTCCAAAAAACCATTCTTTCTTTAAAAATTTTTGTGCTGCCATGGATGCATACTTGTCAGGTAAGTACTTTATAGGCCTCCACATCCTTGCCGTCAACTCCTTCTTATCCATTACCTTTGACTTTCTGGAGATAAACAAAGGAGCTTCATAGGTCAATTGTCCATGCTCACAAGCAATGCACGTTTCAAGCATCTCATTGAACACTTCAACAGGACAAAATATGATAGAAGTGTAGTCGGCATATCTGTCCCTCACCACCTTGAGGCTTGTCATACTTTCTTCTCGCTCTTGAGTTCCCCTAGGCACAACTGCACTCAAAGAAGTATAGAAGTTCGTGAGTGCGTCGGCATCTGCTTTTGTGACCTTTCGCTTCAAATCAAGATTTGGAGAACCAAATGTTGTCCATATAACCCTTGCCTTTTGTAAGACCTCTGATGTTGAGGATATCTTACGCTTTCCATGGACATAATGATTAAGTCTTTCGGACTCAATCAAATACTTGATCTCATGCTTGAATATACAGATTGTTGCAGGATAATAATGAAATGAACTTATCTTTGCAATTTGTTCTGGAGTGAGTCTTTTGACCTCCTTTGCTTCCCTTGCGATCTGATTACAAGCATAAGCCCAATGTTGACCATCAATGGGGTGGAATCTGCAATGAAGGAGGAATTCCTTCTTTGCTTCCTTTAGCATATTCTCACCTTGTGCCTCTTCGCCTTGTTCATGTGGAATATTTTTAAGAGTGTCTTGAAAGAATCAACTGAAGGTTTTCTCAAAATGTGTAGGCCCTATAAATGTTATTTGATCCAGAAAACTATTTTTGGTTGGACAAAACATTATTGGGCGCAAGACCACATTGCTTGCCACAGGTTTCTTACCATCTCTCAAAGCCTCGTATATTTGCATTGCATAGGATATATCAAGGCTTCGGCTATTAGTAAAGAGAGCTGTAGCTTCCACATCTTTGGCATTCACAAACCACGTCCTTTGACCTCAGATATATCCCACATCATCATCTGTAACTACTTCATTAAGACGCAGATTAAGATTTTTGATTGATGTGCGTTCATCCTGATCATCTTCAGCCTCGGGTTTTGAGTCTTCTTCATCTTTCTCTTCTTTTAACCGTTTTTCATCCACATTATCTCTCTCTACAGTGGGACGATGTCTTTTTTTACTGCTTGGAATTGTGGCTCTTGCAGTACTAGCCTTTTGCATTTCACGTCGTGGTTTGCTAGCAAGAGCTTCTAGCATAATTGCAGTGGATCGACCTTGATCTTCTTCAAATTTTTTTAATTCCTGTGCACTCAAGGCTTGTGTTTCATCATCCTTAGTTACATCCACCATTTCTTGCTCTAGAATTTTGCGCTCATGTTCTACACGTTTGTGACAGTGTGCCTGTTCTTCTTGTCCCTGCATTGAAGTCTGAGCTTTTTGATCTCCTTCATGTGAAGATCCTTGAATATGAGGAGCATATTGTGCATCCTGAAAGTACTCAAACATTATCTTTGCATGCATCCTTTTTGCCACCACACTAGGAAATTGCTCCCAAGTATATGAAAGAGTCTCCAATGTACTTTGTAGCTCTAGAAACTTTGATGGTTGAGGAGGAGGCATCACAAAGGTCTTTGAGTCTCTCCTTGACACAACAATATGAATACCGCCAACTTCAGGATCTGAACTCTTTGTAAAAATATCCACAAAGGTCTCTTTTGGCTTTATCATTATGCCTACCACAAGGCTTGAAGTCATATCTTTTTTGAAGAAAGTAGCATCCCATGGATCTTCAACACCATTGAACTCCCTTTTTGACATAAGTAGAAAGAGTCTCTTTTCCTTTTGATGAAGAAACCAAGCTCTTTTTCCCATGTGATATCGAGTCCACCTACCAAAGCCATTGGGGCTATATTCCTTTCCTTTGAAATTCAAAGTGACATCAGAAACCCATTCTCTGATCTCAGAGTCATTTAGGATAGCCACCACATTAGTTGATCGCTCCATAATCCTACAAGAAAAGATAATGAAGAATTTAGATACATACAAGTAAAGTACAATATACAACCCTTGATACAATAAATGTGGGAAATAGCCCAAAAGGCTTTACAAGGCTTCATATGGCAATAAATGTGGGAAATAGCCTAGAAGGCTTTACAAGGCTTAAATATTTGTACAAATGTAAAAAAATTAGCCAATAAAGCTTTACAGTAATATAAAATGTCGTCTAGTGATAAAGCTTCAATCTTCATGAAGACATGTAATCTGTCCATCCATTGATTTGCCCTCTAGTCATAAAGCTTCAATCTTCGTGATGACATGTAATCTGTCCATCCATTGATATCTGTGCACTGATACCCAACTGATGCAATCTACCCACTAAAAACTGTTCCACTGATATCCACTTATGCATCCCACATGATATCCACTTATGCATCCCACTGATACTCATTAAATAGTGAATGGTTGGGTTTATTACAAGGCGCTTCATATGACAATAAATGTAAAAAATAGCATAGAAGGCTTTACAAGGTTTTTTATGACAATAAAGGAGCTTAAATATTTATACAAATGCAATAAAAATAACCAATAATCATCAAGCTCCAATATGTCCCATGACATGTAATCTGTCCACTGATATATGTAATCTGTCCATTGATATCTGCTCATGCAATCTGCCCACTGATAAACTTCTTGGTAAATGGTAAAAGGTCTTATTTAATAGCATGTTATGAGTGTTAAACCCCATGTGAGCGAAGGGACTAACAACGATTAGGAACTAGTTAGAAAAATTTGAGCATGGCTTTGATTGGCAACTTGGAGAATTGTCTCTCCTCTAAGGCAATCTAATCTATGCTAAACTATGCTAAACCAACCGTCGAAGCAAAGAAAAGCAATAAATAATTTCTTTTTCTGTGTTCATTTTAATGTGCTGGGGTTTAAGAGGCTTAAATATGCAAAAGAAGGGGTTTTGATGTAGAGGTTAAACCTGCATGTGAGATAAATGAAGAACAAGTATCTAAAGAAAAGTTAACATTTTTCAATTTAAAAGATGAATATATATAAAAATATTATCTCACCTTCAAAACAAACCATAAATTCACTCTTTTATAAATTTTTAAAAGTATAATATAAAACATGTAAATATATAAAACTCTCTTTACTTTCTCTCTCTCTCTCTCTCTCTCGACTCCTAAATCTCTCTGTAGCCATAGTCAAGACATCTCATTCTCTCTCTCTCTCTCTTTGACAACTCTTAGGTGTTTCCCTCTGTCCTCATCCCACTCATTCTCTCTCTTAGTTTATCTCAACTCTCTCTTTCTCTCCCTCCCATGGTGGCTAAGATTTTTCATTCTCTCTCTTTATCTCTCTCTCTCTCCCTAGGATTTGTAATTATTTCTCTCTCTCTCTCTCCATCTCTCTCCTCTCTCTCTCTCTCTCCTCTTCTCTCTCTCTCTTACCCTCTCTACATCTATCCTCTTGGCTGCTAGGATTTGTCATTCTTTCCCTCTCTATGTCTCTCTCTCTCTCTCTGAATTCTCTCTCTTAATCTCTCTCAGCCTTCCTCCCTCCCTCCCTTCCTCCCTTGGCGGCCACGGCCACGAGAAGTCTCTCTCTCTCTCTCTCTCTCTCTACCTCCCTCTCTTGGCGGCCACGGCCACTAGAAGTTTCATTCTCTCTCCCTCTCTCTTTATCTCTCTCTCCCTAAGTCTCCCTCCTCTCTTCTCTCTCTCTCTCCCTCTCTCTCTTTCTCTCTCCCTAAGTCTCCCTCCTCTCTTCTCTCTCTCTCTCTCTCTCTCTCTCTCTCTCCCTCTCTCTCTTTCTCTCTCCCTAAGTCTCCCTCTTCTCTTCTCTCTCTCTCTCTCCCTCTCCCTCCCTCTCTTTCTTTCCCTCCCTACTCTTCTAGCAGAGAAGTTTCATTCCCTCTCTCTCCCTCTCTCTCTTTCTCTCTCCCTAAGTCTCCCTCTTCTCTTCTCTCTCTCTCTCTCCCTCTCCTTCCCTCTCTTTCTTTCCCTCCCTACTCTTCTCTCTCATTGCTGCGAGGAGACTCTCTTCTCTCTCTCCCTCTCTCAGCTCTCTCTTTCTTTCCCTCCCTCCTCTTCTCTCTCATTTAAGGAGCCCCTCTTCTCTCTCTTAATCTCTTGTCTCTCTCCCTCTCTCTTTCTCTCCCTCCCTACTCTTCTCTCTCATTTCTCATTCTCTCTCTCCCTCTCTCTCTTTCTCTCCCTCCCTCCTCTTCTCTCTCTTAATCTCTGGTCTCTCTCCCTCCCTACTCTTCTCTCTCATTTCTCATTCTCTCTCTCCCTTTGGCGGCCACGGCCCCGAAGAGCCCCTCTTCTCTCTCTTAATTTCTCTCTTTCCCTCTCTCCTCTTGCCACGTTTCATTCTGATAAACATCTCTCTCTCTCCCTCTCTCCCTTTCTCTCTCTCTCCCTCTCTCTCTTTCCCTCTCTCTCTCTTTCTCTCTCTCTCTCTCCCTCTCTCTCTTTCTCTCTCTCTCCCTCTCTCTCCCTACTCTCTCCCTCCCTCAAGCAGCCACGGCTGCCAGGAGACCCTCTTCTCTCTCTTAATCTCTCTCCCCCTCTCTCCTCTCTCTTTCTTTCCCTCCCTACTCTTCTCTCTCATTTAAGGAGCCCCTCTTCTCTCTGTGAATCTCTCTCTCTCTCTCCCTCTCTCCTCTCTCTCTTTCTCTCCCTCCCTACTCCTCTCATTTGTCATTCTCTCTCTCATTTCTATTCTCTCTCTCCCTTTGGCAGCCACAGCTGCCAAGAGCCCCTCTTCTCTCTCTGCCAAGAGCCCCTCTTCTCTCTCTTAATTTCTCTCTTTCCCTCTCTCCTCTCTCTTTCTCTCCCTCCCTATTCTCTCATTTCTCAAATTTACAAACTCAAATATAAATAAAAAACTAATTAAAATAGAACTCAAAAACTCAAATAAGAAACTAATTTAAAAAGAATTGTAATGCCTTCTAAAAGACCCCCCTCCTCAAAAACTTTAACAATAAACTAATTGAAAAAGAATTGTAAGCAAAGAAAAAGAATTACAAGATGAATTTTAAGAAATAGAACTCAAAAACTTTAACAAGAAACTAATTGAAAAAGAATTGTAAGTAAAGAAAAAGAATTACAAGACGAATGAAAAAGAATGCAAGAACCTGGAAAAAGTGAAAAAAGTAAGGCTCCGCTTATCCTTTCTCTTCCGCTCTTGGTTGCTTCAATGAAATGAGGAGAGAGTTAGAATGAATGAATGGAAAGAAAAGTATATATAAGAAAAACTAGCCCACTCCTCCTACGCATAAATTTGAATTTTCAAAAAAGAGAGGGAAATTTGAATTCATTATAAATTTGAATTCAAATTTGTGTTCAACATTCTTCTCATACTTTCTTCTCGTAGGTTCCTTTTGAATTCAAATTTGTGTTCAACATTCTTCTTGATACTTTCTTCTCGTAAGTCCCTTTCATTCTTCTCGTAAGTCAAATCTTATTTGTCACTCTTCCTCGTGATAATAAGTCAAATCTTATTTGTCGCTCTTGCTTGTGATAGTAATCTTATTTGAGCAAGAATCCTATTTGTCACTCTAGTAAGTCAAATCTTATTTGAGCAAGAATCTTATTTGTCGCTCTTGCTCGTGATAGTTCTACTCTTAGCTATAAGAATTCAAATTTGTGTTCAATATTCTTCTTGATACTTTCTTCTAGTAAGTCCCTTTCATTCTTTTCCTAAGTCAAATCTTATTTTTCGCTCTTATAAGAATTCGACCTCTCTCCCTCTACTCCCTTGTTTCTCTCTCCCTCACTCTCTCTCTCTCTCCCATACCTTCCCCCCACACTCTCTCTACCTCTTTCTCTCTCCCTCCCCTCATTCTCTCTCTCTCACTCCCCTCCCTCCTCTCCCCTCTCTCTCCTTCGGCTCCCTCCTCTCCTCTCCCTCTCTCTCTCCTCTCTCTCCTTCCGCTCCCCTCCCTCCCTCCCTCCCTCGACCCCCCGCCCTCCCCTCCTCCCCTCCCCTCCCCTCCCTCCACCGCCAAAACCCCTCCCCCCCTCTGCCCCCCCTCGACCCCTCCCCCCCTCCCCTCCCCTCCCGCTCCCCCCTCCCCTTCCCCCTTCGCTCCCCCCCCTTCCCCTTGACGGCCCTCCCCCCTGCCCTCCCCTCCTCTCCCCTCCCCTCCCCTCCCCTCCCCTCCCTCCGTTGCCAAAACCCCTCCCCCCCTCTGCCCCCCTCGACCCCTCTCCTCCCGCCCCCCTTCCCCTGGAAGGGGGCGCTAGCCCCCCCCCTTTCTGCCCCTCTAGCCCCCCACCCCCCCTTCCCCCCCTCCCGTCAGCCCCTCCCACCCCCTTCCCCCTCCCCCCCCCTCCCACCCCCGCCAGCCCCCGCCCCCCTTCCCCCCCTCCACCCACGTCCCACCCCCTTCCCCCTCCACCCCCTTCCCCCCTTCCCCAGGGCTGGCGGCCGCGGCCGCCAGCCCCCCCCTCCCCCCTTTCCCCCCCTACCCCTGTCCCACCCCCTTCCCCCTCCACCCCCCCTTCCCCCCTTCCCCAGGGCTGGCGGCCGCGGCCGACAGCCCCCCCCTCCCCCCTTCCCCCCCCTGCCAGCCCCCGCCATCCCACCCCCTTCCTCCCCCCTTCCCCCCTGCCCCCCTCCCCCCTTCCCTCGTCGGGCTAGAGGCCGTGGCCACCAGCCCCCCCTTCCCCCCTTTCCCCCCCCCTGCCCCCGTCCGACCCCCTTCCCCCTCCACCCCCCCTTGCCCCCTTCCCTAGGGCCGCCAGCCCCCCCCTCCCCCCTTTCCCCCCCCGCCCCCGTCCCACCCCCTTCCCCTTGCACCCCCCCTTCCCCCCTTCTCGCGGCCGCTAGCCCCCTCCCCCCCCGCCCCCCTCCCCCCTTCCCCTGGGTTGGTGACCGCGGCCGCCAGCCCCCCCCGCTCCCCCCTTCCTCCCCCTCCACCCCCCCTTCCCCCCCGCCCCCCTTCCCCCTCGAGGGGGTGCCAGCACCCCCCTCTCCCCTTCCCCCCCCCAGCCCCTGTCCTACCCCCTTCCTCCCCCCTTCCCCCCTGCCCCCCCTCCCCCCTTTCGCCCCCCCCGCCCTCATCCCACCCCCTTCCCCCTCCACCCCCCTTCCCCAGGGCTGGCGGCTGCGGCCGCCAGCCCCCCCCTCTGCCCTTTCCCCCCCGCCCCTGCCCCAACCCCTTCCCCCTCCCCCCTTTCCCCCCCCCACCCCCGTCCCACCCCCTTTCCCCTGCACCCCCCCTTCCCCCCTTCCCCAGGGCTGGCAGCCGCGGCCGCCAACCCCCTCCCCCCCCACCCCCCTCCCCCCTTCCCTTGGGCTGGTGGTCGCGGCTGCCAGCCCGCCCCGCTCCCCCCTTCCTCCCCCTCCACCCCCCATCCCCCCTTCCCCCCCGCCCCCCTTCCCCCTGGAGGGGGGCGCCAGCCCCCCCCTCCCCCCTTTCCCCCCTCGCCAGTTGCAGGTACCTGGAAAAAGTTTGTAAGTTTGCTCTTTCTTGCTTTCTTGCTCTTGCTTCCTTGCTTTCTTGATCGTCCTTGCTTTCTTGCTTCAATGAATGAAATGAGGGGAGAATGAATGAAGAAGGAAGACTATATATAAGAAAATTTAGGTTTTCCTCCTCCTCTCCTATTGGCTTTCCATTCCTCCCGTCTCTCCTATTGGCTTTTCATTTATCCCCTCTCCCATTGGCTCCCATTACTCCCCCTCTCCCATTGGACCCCCATCCCTCATCCCAATCTTCCATTAGCCCTCCTCCCATCCATTTCTTCTTCCTCCCCCATTGCCACTCCTCCCATCCCACATTTCCACCACGTCCCATACTCCTCCCATTTCCCAAAATCCCATATTTCCCCATCTCACCCTCCTCTTTTTCATCCCCTATTAACTCCCCTCACTCATTTCACTCCCTTATTATCCTACTTCCCTATTACCTTCCCCTCTCCCATTCCATTCTTCCCTCCCCACTCTCACTTCCACTTCCCATTACTCACTTGCCATTTGAAAACTATTAATATATTATTACACTATTTTTTATACTTATTATCATACACCCCTATTACTTCCCTCTCCCATTCCACTCCTCCCTCCTCACTCCCACTTCCACTTCCCATTACTCACTTGCTATACACATTTGCAAACTATTAATATATTATTATATGATTTTTTATACTATTTGTAAACTTACATGTGGGCAAAATCACAGGTGTCAAAGCGATCCTATTGTGGTCATACAACAACTGTGCTTTTATTCAAGGGCGTATTTATCCTCATCAATAAGCTTATTTACTCAAGGTATGAAGTGCACAATCTGTGCACTAGGTGTTTACTTTGTTGTATCAAAATTGTTTGCCACACACACACACACATACACATACCGAGAATTTTCTAATATTATCGCATCTACATTTCTCCGATGGGCACAAAACTTTGTACACGCCTCAACCTAGGTCGTATTGACTTGCATACAAAGTGGTGCACCCATCCCATAAGTACTTTTTCGGATAACACACCTCCAAACGTATTTTTATGATGATTGTGCATAACACTAGGAACAAAATGGTGTATAATGTGAGATCGACTATGCAAAGCATATCCAATGGACACAAGACTTTGCACGTTCCTCAACCTAGGTAGTATTGACTTGTGTGCAAAGTGGCATCCCCATCCGATAAGTACTTGTTTGAAAAATACACCTACGATCGTGTTTTTTGACGGTTGTACATGACACCAAGGCCAAAAACGGTATTTAATACTCAATCTACCATGTAAAGCATATTCGATGGGCACAATACTTTGCACTGCCTCAAAAGCGGTGGTATGGTATTCCATGCAAAGTGGAACACCCATTCAATAAGTACTTTTTAGAATATCACACCTAGGACCATGTTTTTTATTGGTTGTTGTCCATGACACTAAGGCAAAAGCGCTGATTTATGCTTAATCGATAATGCAACGCATATGCGATCATCACAATACTTTGCACACATCTCAACCTAGGTATTATTGACTTACATGCAAAGTGGCGTGCCCATCCCATAACTACTTAGTCGAATAACACATCTAGGACTGCGTTTTTTGACGGTTGTGCATGACATAAAGGCAAAAACAGTGTTTAATGCTTGTTCGACAATGCAAAGCATATCCGATGGGCACAATACTTTGCACACACCTACAACTAGGTGGAATTGACTTACATGCAAAGTGGCACGCCCATCCCATAAGTGCTTGATTGGATAACATACCTAGCAACGTGTTTTTTTACGGATGTGCATGACACTTGAGCAAAAATAGTATTTAATGCTCGATCGACCATGCAAAGGATATCTGATGGGCACAACACTTTTCGTATGCCTCAACCTAGGTGGTATTGAAATGTTCTCAAAGAGGCACACCCATCGGTAAGTACTTGGTCAGATAACACACCTAAGGGCGTGTTTTTTTGCGAATGTCCATATCACTAGGAAAAAAATGGTGTATAATGCGTGATCGACCATGCAAAGTATATTCGACGGTGAAAATACTTTGCATGCACTTCAACGTAGTTGAAACAAACTTACGTGCAAAGTGGAGCCCCCATCCGATAAGTACTTATTTGAATAACACGCCTACGGTCGTGTTTTTATATGGTTGTGCATGACACAAAGGCAAAAACGGTGTTTTATCCTTGATCGACAATGCAAAGCATATCCGATGGGCACAATACTTTGCACACACCTTCAACTAGGTGGAATTAACTTACATGCAAAGTGGCATTCCCATCGCATAAGTACTTGATCGGATAACACACCTAGCAATGTGTTTTTTTACGGATGTGCATGACACTAAGACAAAAATGGTATTTAATGCTCGATCGACCATGCAAAGCATATCCGATGGGCACAATACTTTTCCTATACCTTAACCTAGGTGGTATTGAAATGTTCTCAAAGAGGCACACCCATCCGGTAAGTACCTGGTCAGATAACATACCTAAGAGCATGTTTTTTTGCGGATGTGCATATCACTACGGGAAAAACGTTGTATAATGCGTAATCGACCATGCAGAGCATATCCGATGGTGACAATACTTTGCACGCATCTCAACCTAGTTAAAAGGGACTTGCATGCAAATTGGAGCCCCCATCCGATAAGTACTTGTTTGATTAACACACTTAGGACTGTGGTTTTTCATGGTTGAGCATGACACTAAGGCAAAAACGGTGTTTTATGCTTGATCGACAATGCAAAGAATATCCAATGGGCACAATAATTTGCACACACCTTCAACTAGGTGGAATTGACTTACATGCAAAGTGGCACACCCATCCCATAAGTGCTTGATCGGATAACATAACTAGCAGCATGTTTTTTTTACGGATGTGCATGACACTAGAGCAAAAATAGTATTTAATGCTCGATCGACCATGCAAAGGATATCCGATGGGCACAAAACTTTTCCTACACCACAAGCTAGGTGGTATTAAAATGTTCTCAAAGAGGCACACCCATCCGATAAGTACTCAAGTGGTCAGATAACACACCTAAGGGCGTGTTTTTTTGCGGATGTGCATATCACTAGGGAAAAAACGGTGTATATTATGCTTGATCCACAATGCAAAGCATATCCGATGGGCACAATACTTTACACACACCTTCAACCAGGTGGAATTGACTTACATGCAAAGTGGCATTCCCATCACATAAGTCCTTGATCAGATAACACACCTAGCAGCGTGTTTTTTTTACGGATGTGCATGACACTAGAGCAAAAATAGTATTTAATGCTCGATCGACCATGCAAAGCATATTCGATGGGAACAATACTTTTCCTACGCCTTAACCTAGGTGGTATTGAAATTTTGTCAAAGAGGCAGACCCATCCGATAAGTAGTACTTGGTTAGATAACATACCTAAGGGCGTGTTTTTTTGCAGATGTGCATATCACTACGGGAAGAACGTTGTATAATGCGTAATTGACCATGCAGAGCATATCCGATGGTGACAATACTTTGCATGCATCTCAACCTAGTTGAAATGGACTTGCGTGAAAAGTGGAGCCCCCATCCAATAAGTACTTGTTTGATTAACACACTTAGGACCGTGTTTTTTCATGGTTGTGCATGACACTAAGGCAAAAACGGTGTTTTATGCTTGATCGACAACGCAAAGCATATCCGATGGGCACAATACTTTTCACACACCTTCAACTAGGTGGAATTGACTTACATGGAGAGTGGCACACCCATCCCATAAGTGCTTGATTGGATAACATACCTAGCAGGCTCGTGTTTTTTTACGGATGTGCATGACACTAGAGCAAAAATAGTATTTAATGCTCGATCGACCATGCAAAGGATAAATTGGCGTGTCCATCAGATGAGTACTTGATCGGATAACTTCTCCCACCAATAAATTAAGTACTAATTAAAAATTATAATAAATGAGTAGATTATTAAAAATAGACTAATATTTATGTAATTGTTGCTACTGCAGCTTGCTTGCGAAGGACTCTCACAAAGGAGATGGCTATAGATTTTGTTCCAGGGATGGATGTGATTTTATGTAGCAAAAGAGAAGTAGGTGCATTTGCTACAATCCATGATAGTGATCCCAATTCAGTTTGCCACTTTCGAACACTTGGCGAAGATAAGGTGGCAGTTACTGTATCAAAGATTCTTAGCGCACATGTTGAGCTAAAGTATAAATGTGGAGATATGGAAACACTTGGAGATGTTATGCCCTACAATACATCCAACAAATCATTTATAGCATGGGACAAAGATGAGACTTGTGCAACAGACATTATCAAGAATACAAAGTGCACCACCTTGGATTTTACTATAGGGGACATTTTACAAATGAGATCATTTGCAAGTAAGACTATAGCAGAAGGTGAAGTATTGGGATTTGAACAAGTGGAGCAATGGTCATTTGCATAGATGAGGATTCTAAAAGTCACTGATGATGGTATGGTTGATAACATAACATCCTTATGTGATCCCTTTCTATGAGGTAGGCAAGAATATGAGATGGAGCATGCAATTTTTAAACATGAGAAAGAGGCACGTGGTTTTCAATGATAAAGACAAGGTATACTACAATATCAAAGGACCTAAAAAGCGTGCCCATGTGCCAGGCTTTATCACTTCAAATGTGGATGATTTCAATATACTCAATTATAGAAGTGGCATCTTATCTGGAGTGGATGAGTTCATTAGTTCCGAGAAACAAAATGATTTTAGAAGCAAAGCCTTATCTGGGGTGGATAAATTCTTGCACAGTGAGAAGGGCAAAGGTTTCAATAGCGATGTCTTGTCAAGTGTGGATGAGTTCATGCATATTAACAAACCTGGTGTCAATCAAGCTTGTGCATTTGTGAAAGCCATGCAAGATGTCCCAATGAGTGATGTTCTCTCAGGAGTGGAAGAGTTTCAAGGTTCTCAATACTCTCGTAGAATATTGAATTCATTGAATGGTCCTAAGAGTATGTTAAAAACGAGGATGAGATCAACAAAGGATTATTCAATATTTAACTTTGATTGTGATATGGACAAGGATGCAACGACCAATCATGGATGCTTGGTTACAAACAAATGTGAGGAGAAGAAGTGCATAAATATAGATAACAACGTGCACGAGGAATGAAAATAGTCATACATATGCATGAAGAGAAAGCGAATCCAGGCAGATCCACAAAAGAAACCAAAGAGGAAGAGAGTAATGAAGGAGGAGAACATGTTAAATGCATTGGGATATCTATGTTGCAAGCGAAGATGTATGCGCTTCATTGATCTTGCAGACATCAGGGAATGTAGAGGACACGTGTGGCAAAGAAGAGGAAGCGAAAGAAATGAATACCTTCTCACAAGTCTCTCTTTCTTTCTTCAGAATGGCAATAAAAGGCTAAGTTCAAGACAAAAGGTAAAACCTCTCGTAAATGGATTTGCAATAAGGCATATCGCAATATTATTGGATTATCCCATGGTACATATTGGGATTTAGTCACCAAGGCAAAGGACGGCAACAAATTTAGCATTCACGGTAATAGAGGAAGGTCCAAATCAAGAATCTCAACTCTCAGGGCAGCAGCAATTTTACAAGACTCCATACATGAAAATGCTTTACCTCAACCCCATATATCTACCAAACTCCCTAACGGTGACGCGATCACTGAAATGCACCTTCCAATGGGCTTGACAAAGCTCGAAGTATTTGACTCTATTGTAGAAAAGCAAAGGCAAAGAGGGGATGTCGTAGCTTCTTCTCATACTTTGTATACTCTTTGGAAGAAGAACTTTGGATATGTTAAAATCCCAAGGAGGCAAAAAATGTCAAAGTGCAATGTCTGTGATGATTTAAAGCGAGTGATTGAGAGTGCAACATGTCTAAATCAAAGGGAATTATACAAAAAAAACCAAAAATCTCATCATGACCTTATTCAACATTCCAGACAAAAATATGCATTTTGGAAGGAGCAAGCTATTTCGCATCCCGATGGCTACATGTGCCTTATTGTAGATGGCATGGATCAGAATACAACAACATTGCCTCGTTTTGTTGCCAATCCACCTAAATTACAAGGAAAGCACTTTCTAAAGACACATCTATGTGGAGTGTTAGTGCATGGAATTAAGTTCTTTGCAGATATATGGATTGATTCCTTGCATCTACATGATAGCAATCAAGTTGTAACATCTATTATGAAGGCAATTCGCAATGTACATGCAGAAAAAGGTCGCCTACCACCGACTTTGAGAATACAAGCTAATAATTGCTGGCGAGAAAATAAGAATGTACTCATGTTTGCATTCTGCTCCATGCTATTTGCTCATCGAATCTTCAATGAGGTCGAATGTGGATTTTTGTATGTTGGGCATACACATGAGGATATCGATCAGGTTTTTAGCACAGTCTCAAGGGAGCTTGAATGCAAGGATGTGGAGACAATAGATGACTTGGTAAGAAGATGTGGCAGGTAAGTTGGTGGTCGTAAGGAAAGTACAGTATGTGAGAGGCTCGAAAGAATGTATTTTTTAAGATGAAAAACCTGTAATGCAATGGCAACAGTATTCTCATGATACAAAATGGGAACCTAAAGAACCTTACAGTCTCTTAACTTCAATTCCCAGCAAGGAAAGGTATCCAACATGGGCTCCTATACAAGAATTCAATGAGAGGTCTAACTGTGAAATAGAAGGATTAAAAGCATTTATTACATACAAAGAGGAAATGCTCCAGAGATATCCTGATTCGAAGCCTACTTGGAGAGAACACACTACCACTCTAATTAACAAGACACGAAATTTAATAAAGGACCTTGAGAGAATGCGAGGCTCAAAGGATGTCAAGGAAGAATGCAATATGTTTTGGCCAAATGTTCATAACGATTTGCGCCCAGCTCCAGTCTTTGAAAATGAATTTGTATCATTACTCCCACGTCCATATTGTGGACCGAAGAAGAGAGAGTTTATGCCACAAGTAGATATAGAGGTCGATTGTTTTGTTGTGGTTTGGCCATCGGATGATGAATATGAGAATGTGAAGTTTTGGGTTGCAAAAGTAGTTGATGTGCAAAGAGATGACCAAGGGAGAGCTACAACATTTACAGCGGTATGGTATGAGCCAAAGGGCAGGAAGGAGAATATGGATAACAACACATTGTATACTAATTGTATAATGAAGGAGTGGGTCCCAAATGATGAAGCAGTCTCTCAAGTTTCGACGGAGACAATCATAGTGTCTTGGCATTCAAGGGCAAAGAAATCAAAGAAGCGCATGGGATATGAGGTAGAAGGAAAAATAAAAATACCACAGCAAACTATTTTGCATATACACGAATTTTTAAGGGTGCTTGCCATGGAGGAAGTAGAAGGAGACAACGCAAATGAAGAATGTCCATGATTAAAGCTTTGTATTGAAGTCCATTGAAGGATTTTATTTGGGTACTAGGCAAGAAGCCAATCCAAGACAATTATAGTCAGAGTCATCACCTCCTATGTCAAATGAGAGTCAAAATATGCACTGGATGTCACCCAAGGGTCAAGGCTTGCCAAGACAATAGGGAGTTAATGCAGATGGCACCTGGCAAGGGACTATCACATTGAGCAATAAGACAATGGGGAGTCAATGCACCCAAGGGGCAAGGCTTGGCAAGATAACTTGTGGGAGTTAATGCAGATGGCACCTGTATTTTGCACTGGATGTCACCCAAGGGTCAAGGCTTGGCAAGACAATAGGGAGTTAATGTAGATGGCACCTAGCAAGGGACTATCGCATTGAGCAATAAGACAATGGGGAGTCCATGCACCCAAGGGACAAGGCTTGGCAAGACAAGTGGGAGTCAAATTATGCAGATGGCACCTAGCAAGGGACTGTCATGACATTGAGCAATAAGACAATGGGGAGTCAAATTATGCAGATGGCACGAATTGAGGCTCTTTAAGAGCAACAATTTAAATTGTAAACTTATGTACAATCTATATCATTTTGGATATAAAGACTCTAGCTGAGAGCAACGTCTCTCAATGTAATCATATAATAATAGCTATAATTTCTATTATACCTCTTTGGTTCAATACAAAACTTGGGTCTTATGGCATCATGTCTTTTTTCTATTTATTAAAAGTTTTAAAAATTTTGTGCATATTGCGAGTGACAATGTTATTTTCATGAAATATTTAAGTTTCCTTTCATGGATTTATAAATTTATCACGTCAAGGAAAAACGTCAAGGAAAAATATAAAAAATAATTAAATTAACAAATAACTTAGATATAGCTAGAACTTCTAATATAGGATTATTTCAAATTCTTGCATGTTGGTGCAAAAATATAGATTGAAAAAACAATATTTTTATGTGAATATGATAGTGCCACAAAGTGAACTTTTGATTTGGGAAGAATATTTTTAGAAACTAAAATTTTGATTTGGGAAGGATATTTTCACAAAGTAAAGTTTTCATTTTGGAAGGATTTTTGGGCTTTGTCCAAAAACAACACAAAAAGTCCAAAATTAATGAAATAGGTGTTCAATATAATATCCATCTCCACCTATTTTATATTACTTCTCCCATGGACTTTGATCCATATCTCACTAAATGAAGTGTAGGTGGAGGGGTGGCACATGGAGGAGCCATGCCACCTTACATTTTATAATATTACTACCATGGATTATGTACAACACACCTTATGGGTCCTCTTACGTGGAAGGGTGGCACATGGTCATGCCCTGCCACCTCAACCTTGGGCCCTATGCACACCATATTTTATTATACTATTGCCACATATACAAACACACACACATATTAATGCCTTTTTCCTTAGACAATTTTATCCATAATAGTTGCCCCCCCCACGCAGGGAATGCACAGCATTTCCATGCCTGGGTCCATCACGCACAAAGAAAGGCTTGAGGTAACGCTTGTTGATCACCTTCTTGCCATATGGTTCATGCAGCTCCTGAACTTGTACAGACCCATTGCTACGTTCCTTTATGACTTTGCATGGACCAGTCCACAGTGGCAGAAACTTCTTATCCATTTGGTGGTCCAATCTGTTATCAAAGCATAGCACAACATCCCCCTCAGCAAAGTGTCTTTCCCATCCCTTGCGAATCTTAGCATCCAAGTAGGCCTTTTGTCGATTCTTTTGGATCTCTGTTTGGTGTAGTGCAAGGTGTCGGGTTTCATCTAGCTTCTCAAGTTGTACCAATCTGGCCTCTACATGTTCATCTTCTATCATCCTCTGTTCCTGTGCCAATCTCACCGGAATCTCTATCTCTAGTAAAACTGCCTCAGTACCATACACCAACTCAAAAGGAGTGTGACCTGTAGATGTTTTATGAGTGATGTTGTAAGCCCACACGGCTTCAGTGACCTTCTGATCCCATCGGCTCCTGTTCCCTGTGGCCATTTTTCCCATGGTTTTACAAAGGAGGCCATTGGTCCTCTCTGATTGACCCATGGATGCCGGATAATAGATGCTAGAAGTGTGATGACCAATACCCATGCAATCCATGAGTAACTCCACTGCTTCATTTAAGAATGGACTCCCATGGTCAAAGACAATCTCCATGGGTGTCCCAAACCTTGTGCAGATACGTTCAAATATAAAATTTGAAACTGCCTTACCATTTGCAGCGGGAAGGGCGATAGCTTCAGCCCACTTAGTGACATACTGAGTGGCTACCGAAAGATACTTCTTTTTGCGGGCAGTCATGGGCAAGGGCCTGACAAAATCTATTCCCCACTTCTGAAACGGATGGATGGACATCACTGGGTGATGTTGCCCAGGACGCAAATCCTTCCTACCAAAGAATTTGCATGGTTCATAGGTTTTGCAATACAAAGTGACATCCTTGAACAAGGTCGGCCAATAGTATCCAGCATGTAAAATCTTCTTAGCTGTATAGTCACTGGCATAGTGGCCTCCACAAAATCCATCATGATAATGCTTCAATACCTTAGGCACTTCATATGCATCAATGGCCCGTCTTAGTACCCCATCCATGCCTTGACGGTACAACACCCCATCAAGGAGGGTGTAGTGCCTACTATCTCTGCGGATCTTCTTTCTCTCATAGCTAGTACTTTCTGGAGGAAAGGAGAAAGTAGTCAGAAACCTATAAATACCAGCATACCATGGATCCCCAACTTCTATGGCTGCTACAAGGGTTACATCAAGGCAATCCTCTAAATCAATCAAAGCATTCTTCAAGTTGGAACATCCCCCTTTTACAATTTTGAAAGAAAAATCATATTCTTGTAGAGCTGCCAACCATTTGGCCAACCGGCCCATGGGATTTGGTGATTGAAGAACCTACTTTGCAAGACCAGTGCTAGTGAGTATAATGAAGGACTTTCCAACCACATAATGCTTAAATTTCTCAATGCAAAACACCAAAGACAAGGCATGCTTGTCAGCCTTTGAATAGCGTCGCTTAGTGTCGAGCAATTGTCGAGAAGCAAATCGAATGGGATACATGAACCTATCCTCCCCTTGTTGGAGAAGAATACATGCCAGAGTGTGCTCACCAAACCCAAGATTGATATAGAAAGTCTTTGACCAATCTGGATTGTGTAGAATGGGTTCTGAAGCCAGAGCATTCTTGATTTGTGCAAACCCATGATCACAATCCTCATCCCAAGAGAAATCAACCCCATCTTTTAATCGCATAGTAATGGGTCTTGTCAAAGCAACATATTGATCAATGAAGCGGCGATGTATCTTGCTAGATTGACAAATGAGCGTACGTGACATTTGGTTGTTGGTGGGGAGAGCTTGAGGATAGCTTCTACCTTCTCGGGGTCCAGGCTTGACGCCCTTGGATGAGACAATATGTCCCAATAATCTCCCTTGAGTGGCTGCAATGGTGCATTTCTTAGGGTTGAGAGTGCCGTTTGCATCATTGACCCTTTGGAAGGCCAATCTAACCTTCATGACATGCTCCTTATGTGACGAGAATATACAAAAATCATCTAAAAACACCTCCAAGAAATCCCCCAAATAAGGAGCAAACACCATCTACATAAATCTTTGAAAGGTAGCAAGAGCATTGGTGAGGCCAAATGGCATTACTTTGAATGCAAATGTCCCCCCAAATGTGGTTTTAAGCACATCTTCTTCGGCAATTCTGATTTGATAAAACCCAGAGTAACCATCATAGAAAGTATACATCTCATGACTACTTACCTTCTCAAGAATGAGGTCTTGAAAGGGCAAAGGATGATGATCCCTCTTGGTGGCTGCATTGAGTTTCTTATAGTCGATGCAGACCCGCCACTTGTTGTTTTTGTTTGGGGTGACTACCACTGGTGATACCCATTCAGTATTGTGAACCGGAACAATAAACCCAGCCTCTACAAGCTTTTGCAACTTTGAGTGCAAAGCATCCGTCTGCAGGGGCCCTAATCTCCGATACTTCTAAGCCACAGGCTTCGCATCAGGCTTTAGCTCTATCTTGGGCTCTATGGTAGTCACATGGCAAAGGTGGTGGTAGCTAGTTGCAAAGAGGTCAGGGAAATCTTTGAACATTTCTAGGAACTCATCTTTCTCACTTGGAGTGAGGTCTGGGGAAAGCATAGACTCAAGCTATTGAGGACTAGCTGTTACCTTTTCTGCAGATGGTGGAGTCAGAGACACCCCCATCATGTAAACTTCCTCCTCTGAGAATTCCTCCCCCCCGTCTGATTCTTCCATTGATTTAGACACCGAGGATGAGAGAGTATCACTGTCTTGCTCCTCTTCTTCTTTTGGTTCCGTGGCACCAGGTTGCACCGGGATCTTCTCCTTAGAAGCACCAAAAGACATGTGTCCTATCTTCTAATAGCTGATTGCATCACTCTTTCTCAACCATGGTCTCCCGAGTATGGCTGTGTAACTCCTGCATGTATCTTCGACGTCCACTACATAGAAATTGACGGTGGTGGTCAACCCATTGACAGTGATGGACAAATCCTCAATGACTCCCAGGGTGGTGAGTCATCGACCATCTGCTACCTTGATTCGAGTGGAGGAATGCCTTGTGCATTTCAAATTTAATTTCTTCATGATTCGGGGCACCATGATATTACATGTAGCTCCCCCATCAACACACACATTTTTAACATGGCAATTATCTATGATGACATCTACTGTATGTGGGTGCCGATCAATTTCTTCAGAGATAGAAGATACCTCTCGTACCTTTCCCTTTTTCTTGCTCTTCCTTGTTGAGAGACCTTGCTGCAGCTCACGTCTCACCTTAGGGCTTAATGCTATTAGTTGAGGGAGTGTGATGCTCAAAGACCGATGAGCAAGGTCCTGAATGACCGAATAGTCCCCTTGCCCTGAGCCGATGGGAAAATCCGAGGGTGACCACTTAGTCCTACGAGATCTTTTAGTCTTCTCTGTTGGTGGGTCTACCATCTCAACATCTGAGGGCTCTAAGAAGGATACCTTCTTCCTAGGGCGGCCCGGTCCACGGTTTGGAGAGGGGTCCGAGGTGATACGACTTCTTTTCTCGAGGTCAAGGATCTCTACATCAACTCCTCAGTGCCAGATTCACTTAGAAGATTCACTCTTGGAATATTGGGGCATTCCATGCGATAATGACCCTTCTGGTGGCACTCGTAGCATACAACATTAGCACGGTCTCTTGGAGGGCAGTTGGCTTGATTTCTGATGCCCACCATCTCAAGCCGAAGATCATCATTCAGGGCCTTGGCTAGGTCATTGACTCCAGGTTCTATTGCAGGGGGGCCTCTTTAGCTGGAGGGGCTGAGGGAGTAGAAACGAGGGGGGCTCGTGGGCGAGGCTAGGGAAATCTTTGAGGCGGAGGGTGAGAATATACACCTTGTTGAGGGTAAGCATCTAAGGGAGGACCATACATTTGAGGTGGAGGCGGTGGATACATCCCTGATGAGGGGTGGGGGTATGCCCCTGAGTTAGACCCCCCAGGTTGTTGTTGCAGGAATTGAGGGGGTTGCGGAGGGACAATCGTCTTCTTTGAAGCGGGGTCATACTGAACTTTATCAAACTTTTGAGCAATCTCATGTGCTAGCACCATAGTTTCTGGATTCTCCCATTTAAGCTTGAGGCGGAATTCATCACTTGCTCCTGCTACAAGGTAGCCCAGCACATGCTGAGTCATTCCAGCTCGAAATCTGGCATTGTCCTTCTGTGTGGCAATTAAATGGTCCAGGAGCACGGCCGCTCGATCCACATATCGACGCGCCATCTCACCTTCTGATTGCTTCAAGTTTGCCACTTGCAGGTACACATTCTCCGGCTCCTCTTCTTTGCCGAAATACTCAATCATTGCTGCTGTCAACCTTGACCTGCTTTGGCAAACATCATCGGCCTGCTTCTCATACCACACTTGAGCCAAACCCTCTAGAAATGTGGGAAGAACCAACAGCCATCTGTCTTTAGTAAGAAAGTTGAGAGAAACACAACAGTGCTTGAACGCCACAAGATACTCATTTGGATTTTCTTCCACCCGTCCACAAAACATGAGAATATTAGCCATACTTGGAAGATGGAAAAGAGAGAGGCAAGACGAGGCTTATCTATGGACAAACAATAGAAAGAGGAAGCTTGAACTCGGGTGAAGATACATCCACAAAGCACACATAGGCAGGGTAGGGTGTGACTGGTGTATTGTGAAATACCACATGGGAAGAATCTTTAGCATAGAATAGCACATAGACGATCTTAAAAGGAACAACCCTCATGATATCACATCCATCTTTACAAGCGAGGGTTGGAGACATGGCACTGCATGAGGTTGTTCATCAAGGCAAACAAGAATGCCATGTCAAATGTCAACAGTTGGAGAGTTTGCACATCACCTTCAGCTTCTTCCAGTTCTTGTAGTCACCATGCTATTTCTTCAAGGGGTGTGTGGTCTGGTATCCTTCTTTTGAGCAATGTCCTTGAGGACCTTTTTGATGATCTTCTGAAGTCGGTGAACTCGTATCAAGTATGCCCAACACTTAGTTTCATGATGACCATAACCTTTGCATTCCTTACAAATGATCACCCTCCTTCGTGGCTTGCGGCTTTGTTGGGGTAGTGCTTCCACTCGCGTCATGCATGATTGAAGTACAAGCTTCACATGCCAAGAAATCAACAACTAGATTTCGAGCTCGAGGGATATGCTGAATTTTTACCTCTTCAAATTGGTTGCAAAGTTCCAATGCTTGTTGATGTCATGGAACCAAGCCTTTGCTCCGCACCTTCCACCTTCCACTAACTTGTTCACACACTAGTTGAGAATCTCCTTGCACTTCAAGTTGCTTGGCATGATGTTCTTGTGCCTTTTGTAGCCCAAAAATGAGCGCCGAGTACTCAGGTTGATTGCAAGTACTTGCAGGTGCAAACTTGCTGTAACAATACTCCTCACCACCCAGTGAAGTGAGCTTCACACCCACGCCAGTAGCCTTGGTCGAAGGTTTATAAGCTCCATCAAATTGAAGGATCCAAGATGTCATCACACCAAGACTAAAATTCAAACATCCCAAGTTTCTCGGTAGTCCAGGATAGGTAGAAGGAGAGGGTGGGGAGAATTCAACACTTGAGCCAAACGTTCAGCACCAAATAAACTTGCAATCCTTTGTTGATAGTTTATCTTTAGACCAAAAAGAATTACAACTTGAAGCTCGAAATGAGGCACAAAAGGTTGATTAGGTACAAATGGATTCCTTGGTCAAAACATTACCAACCATAGCCGAGGCCTAGAAACCTTTGTAGTGAGATTGAGAATAACCCATTCAGGACGAGCTTATCCACAGGAATGAACAAGCAGATGCACTAAATCTCCCCCCAAGCATGGGGAGCATCCCACCCTTCAATGAAGGACACCGTTTTAATTACCTCTGAAGTAGCAAGTAGTTCGATCACCACACAATGAGTAGAAGTAAAATCAAAGTTCTCCCAGCGTATCAATAGTTCTTCACCATGAATCATCCACGGTGTATCATTTCACCCATCATCTCCTTGAACAATGCACTGGACAATCAGCTGTTGAAGTTCGACATGAAGATCAAGGAAGAGATCTCGTGCATTGGTAGCCGTAAGGTGCGGAGGACCAGAATCCTTAAACGCATCGAGAAGTGACATAAATATCCACCCTCCTCGTGTGGCGTGCATCCGTGAAGTGGACTTGGAGAAGTTCCGAATTGGTGATCTAGTAGGAGATGTGAATAGAGCACATGAAGTGAAGTACTTTTTCTTTTTACAGCAAGAGTAAACTCCCCACGGTTAGAGAGTTACAGTTCCTGAGATTTCAATATATAAACAAAATCATTACATTTTCATCACTTCCAACTTGTTGGCCCAATGATAAGTCTCCCTTTTGTGAATGGGGAGGTCTTGGGTTCAAATCCTACTCTTTAATAAAAAGAGAGGAGAGGAGAGGAGAAGGAGAAGAGAAAGAGAAGAAGAAGAGAGGGGGGGGGGTGCGGGATCTGCTGTTACAGTTTTGCAGGAACTTAGAAGAACTATCCGCGACCAGAAGACACAACAGCCCAAAAAACTGTCGCGCGGGTGAACATAGTAGATGCATGAAGCGAGAAAACTGTATGCGACTAGAAGATGCAGGAGCCCAAAAAACTGTCGCGTGAGTGAACACAGTAGATGCGTGAATCGAATGCGCGTGCAGTAGCTTAGAAGGAGCACAGATGGTACAATTTTGCAGATGCGATCGGTACGAGCATAAGATTCACCACTAGCCATGGAGATTTCAATCCTAGCAGCCACACTATTTCTATTAGCTGGAAAAGAAATCAGGACCAGAGGCTAGAGGCTAAGCATGGCGATGCTCGAGGGCCATAGAGGAAAGGAGATCGTGAGGGCAAAACGTTATCATGGGAGGGGAAAAGGAATTAGAAGGGGAGGGAATGAAGAGGGAGACTATGACACAAGGGAAAAGGGAGAGGGGTAAGAGAAGCATGTACATGATAGGAGGAGGAATGTAAAGATGGAGACATCAAGGGAAGATGACCATACTTTATTTGAAAGAAAGGATGAGAGGGAAATATCAAAGTACTAGCTAGGTGGCTTTACAAGAATCAGCGTGTCTTATCAAGGAATAGCCCCCTCCTTTTATAGCCAAAAGAGGGTATCTCTCCCAATTAATGCATCCTCCCACATGCATGGTGTGTGTGGAAAAGTCTCCCATGTGGGCTAGACAGTTACGCACTCTCAATTGTGTGCGACAACCCTTTGCCTCAATTTCCCACATAAATCAAGCCCCATATCTCAAGTCTATGATACTCCCTTGGTCTCTTCCCAATTTTATAATATGTTCAAACCTCTAGGACAAGTGGAGGGTTGGCACAAGGAATCTTGCCACCTCATCCTACTTTCCCCATTATTTAACTTGCTCTCTTGGACCTTCTATACCTCCCCCACATGGGCCTATCCTATATGGAGGGAATAACCCAATATAATATCCATCTCCACCTATTTTATATTACTTCTCCCATGGACTTTGAGCCATATCTCACTAAATGTAGCCTAGGTGGAGAGGTGGCACATGGAGGAGCCATGCCACCTTACATTTTATAATATTACTACCATGGATTATGTACAACACACCTTATGGGTCCTCTTACGTGGAAGGGTGGCACATGGTCATGCCCCACCACCTCAACCTTGGGCCCTATGCACACCATATTTTATTATACTATTGCCACATATACAAACACACACACATATTAATGCCTTTTTCCTTAGACAATTTTATCCATAACACCACCTACAGAGGATCCCTAATGTGGCGAAGCTCTGACCAGAGTAGAAGATGATCTCCCTGACACTCCCCTCTTCTTCCTTGATGTCATTCCAAAATGGCCACCAAAATCAGCCACTATTTGGCAAATGGACTGCCCCTAGGCCAAGATCTTAAGAAGGATAGAGCCCGTAAACTCATTAAGGATGTAGTGCCATATGAGTTGATAGCAGCCAACTCTACTGCATGGGTAAGGATGGCGTACTGCGAAGAGGCGTGTATGAACGTGAATACATCGAAGTGCTTGAAGAAGCCCACTCAGGAATCACAGAACATAAAGTGCTGTAAGCTGGTCTTTGGTGGCCAATGCTCTTCGAAGGTGCGGTCGAATTCATCATACGATGTGACCCCTGCCAATGCATCCAAATCCCCTACAGGGCAGACATGATGCCCCTAACCAGGATCCTAAGCTGACCAACCCTTTGAGAAGTGGGGCATCGATATCATTGGTCCCATAAGCCCATCTGCTAAGGGGACCGGGGCCCACTACATCATCGTAGCCACCATTGACTACTTCACCAAGTGGGTAGAAGAAGAGCTATGGTGAAGGTTGATGCAAGATCCACCGCCAAGTTCTTATATGAACAAGTCATCACACGGTTTGGATGCCCGTTGGAGTTAGTCAGCGACCGAGGAACTCACTTCCTCAATGAAACCATAGCAATCCTGACAAAGTTTATGATCATTCATAGGAAGTCAATGTCATACTACCCTAGAGCAAATGGCTTCGCCGAAAGCTCCAACAAAACTTGCTATAAGATTATCACATGTACGGTAGAAGCCAGTCGTACCAACTGGGCGCATAAGCTCATAGTAGCATTATGGGCCTACAGGACCTCCTACAAGGTGGCAACACATTGCACTCCCTTCAAGTTAGCCTTTGGGGTAGAGGTAGTAATGCCAATGGAGTATGTAGTGCCTAGCCTCCGTCTTGCCATAAACGAAAGACTCACAGAAAACATGCTGGCCGAAAGTCTAGTTGACCTCAAAAAGCTAGATTAAACAAAGTTGCGAGCAACCCATGCTCTCTGAGTAGAAAAGGACCGATGTAAAAAATGGTTCGACTACAACCTTAAGAACAAGGACCTAGTAGAAGGAGACTTGGCACTCCTCTACAATGTTCGCAACACCAAACATAAGCTTAAGTACAGGGGTATGGGTCCTTACTATGTAGTTGAGATCATCCCCTAAGGGGCATGCCAAATAGCCACCCTTGATGGGATGAAAATGGATGGCTACCTAAACAGAAGCAAATTGAAAAGATACTACCAACCACTCACTATCCCTACCCTTCAAGCCATGCATAGAGAAAAAGAGCTCAAGGCAAAGGTGGCCAGGATGAAGCGCCAGGCCATCGAGGAAGCTAGAATCCGTGATGCTAAGACCTGACAGTGTAGACAAATGACCCTTTTTAAGGCAACGGCTGAATAGAGTCAACTAACAAATGAGCTAACAATAGAGCCAGCTAGGTTGCTTATTCAGCTCTACAGGTACTGCACATGTGCATCAAAGTACTCATGGACCTAGGAGCAAGCCACAATTTCTTCTCCCGAGAGGTATGGGAAAAGCTACAGGTACCCTAACCCTCACTACTGCCTCAATAAGAGCTATAAACGGCCAACTTCTACAGACCTTGGGTTATGTAAATCTAAGTCTAATGTTGTTCGCCAAGCTGTGGATATACACTTTTATGTTCTCCCTACAAAAGCCACCGAAGAACAGATCATTCTAGGAAGAACCTGGTGCTACACCGTCAACTACCAAGTCAACTGGCATGCCTGAATGACTTCGCTTACCAATGGTGGTCAAACAACGATAATTTCACTGTGTAGACCAAACCCCCCCTCTTTGGCCCCGACCACTCTAGGTCATGACAATGAAGCATTGCAGCAAAGCCAACCAGAAGCCCTAGCTTCCACCAGCACATCGCCCAAGGGTCCAGCTAGAAAGGAGCACAAAGCTAGCCGTAGTGGTAAACCGATGTGATTGCACACTCAACCCACAGTACCCTCCTTTGCTTAAGAAATCTGTGAGTGTCAAGTACAAGATGCTATCCTCTGTGCCCAATGTCACTTTGATCGGAACCAACGCCCCGAGAACGGTAACATAGCAACAACAGCTGAGGTCACCTCTTGATCGCTTTCTCCACCCACATTCGTTACCCAAAAAAAGCCATATACAATGCTCCCACCTCATCTGCCACCATGCCTCACCAATAGTTTGAGCAACATCGCCCGCTTGACCCGTCGAAGCAACAAAGTAGCCTGGATCTAGAAGAAGACATTGCAAACCCCGAAGGTGACAAAGGCAGCACCACAAGAACTTGTGTCCTCCCAAGATACAACCCCACAATATCTATTTCTAACTGTATCATACGGTTAGACCTCCTCCAACTCCACACATCTCGTACTTGGGGGTTGATCAGGATCTCCCCACCAAGACCCAGTTTTACCACGATCACTTCTTAAGCATCTCCGAGGAGGGATTCATCATCAGGCCCTAGTATCTCGAGTACAAAGGAGTCTCACATGCATTGAGGATCGCTATTGGGCAGATGCGAGTTTCATCCCATCGATTGAGGATTGAGACAGGGAGAGCAATACGCATACCTAGAGAGCAGTGGATCTACATGCTATGCACACTGGGAGTGACTGAGACAGAGGAGCACTTTCTCTAGCCTGCCCAGCCTACTACGAGATCTGCCCAACTCAGAGGCTTTTTGGGTCTTGCTTCTTTTTACAGGAGACTACACCACTTGGATCAAGGAAAATCAGTTCCCTTCATGGCTCCAGTGTCAGGGACCTCGTCCGAATCATGTGTTCTTGCCATCTCATCATGAGAGGCATCCAAGGACTCTGTGGCATCAACTAAATCCTCATAATTAGAGAGTTCAATAATCATGCTAAGCTTGGCTAAACTAGTGTTCTGCATCTTACACACTTGGATCAAGGAAAATCAGTTCCCTTCATGGCTCCAGTGTATAAATGCATAGGAACCTAGAAGACTGTTTTCCACACGTGTAGCTGACAAGACAGATGTGACATTCATTGGAAATTGTGCCATTTCCTCTTATCTACAGTTTTGATCTACACTTTCCTCTTATCTAGAGCTCTGATATGCATCACTACCATCATCTTCCCCCCCAAGCCCTCCCCCAATCATCATCCCACCCCCTCCCCCCTTACTCGCATCATCCCCCCAACCCCTACCCCGCCCCCCTACCCTTACTACACCTGTGCAAGTTCCACAGACAAGTCACTAGGGCCAGTCATGGGGACAAAAAAAATCCAAGTACTCACTTACCACTTAGAAATCTGCTATATTTGTTCTAGTGTTTTCTTGATCTGTGATTGTGTAGACCTCATCTTTTCTTAGGTGCCAGTACTTGGTCCATAGAGGAAAACATTTTTTTCTAGAAAACGTGATTTGAGGCTCTTTTTCCATAAAAACACCCTATATCGCGTTTATTAGCAAAGCATGCTAGCTGTGCACAAGCTTGTAGGGAGGACAAAATGAATGATACTCTAAAAATCCTGGTCTAAAAATAGGTGCATGCAATCACTAGATACTCTAAATATAGTACCTTAAAGACCAATTTTGGCATGTGTTTTCTCCCATCATTATCCCCACCTACCTAGACTTGTGCAAAAGCCACAGTCTTGATATATCTAATTCTACTTCATCAGCAGTAGCTATTAGGCATTTACCTGAGGTTGTTGCATCAAGAGGAAGGACTTTTTGCTACAAAACATGATATGGAAGAGAAAAACAGAAAAAGAGCTCAAATCGCATTTTTGAGCAAATTTTGTTTTAGCTCAATCTAATCAATCAGTTGTACTCCACCATCCTCCTTAACCCTAGATTACAAATTAGATAAACCAATGATAGGAGACAGATTGCTTACCTAGGCTTGTGTGTAGAGCTAGAGCTGGAGCTAGAGAGGTGTGAGATGGAGCTGGGGTGGTTGTGGCTGGAGCTGTAGTGGGTGATGGAGCTGGTGAGGTTGGAGTTGGAGCTACAGTGGGACTCTATGATGGAGGTGGTGAGGTAGTGAGGTTGGAGCTGGAGTTGGTGAGGTAGTGAGGTTGGAGCTGGAGGTGGTGAGGTCTAGTGAGGTAGTGAGGTTCGAGGCAACTTACACTAGAGATAGGGGTGAAATGAAGGGTAACTCTACTTAGAGGCAGTTTTGTCTCAAAATGTGTGCAAGCAATCATGAGGAAATAAATGTATAGGAACCTAGAAAATCATTTTCCACACGTGTGGCTGACAAGACAGATGTGTCATGCATTGAAAATTGTGCCCTTTCCCCTTATCTACACTTTTCTCCATCCCTTATCTACACTTTCCTCCATCCCTACACCACATCCTTACCTTGCATCATAGTCATCATCCCCCTTGCCCCCCTACTCCCATCATCCCTTCAACAACCCCCCTCCCCCCCTTACTCCCATCATCCGCCAACACCCCCCCCTTACGGCACCTGTGCAAGAGCCACACACAAGTCACTAGGGCCAGAGCAAATCCAGGTACTCATTTATACCACTTAGGAATCTTCTATATTTGTGGGCAGTAGTGTTTTCTTGCTTTGTGATTGTGTAGACCTCACCTTTCCTTACGTGCCAGTGACACAGCACACAGAGAATAACTTCTTTTGCCAGAAAACACGATTTGAGGCTCTTTTCAATTGAAACACACTATATCGCGTTTATTAGCAAAATATGCTAGGTGTGTAAGAATTGGATAAAAAATGCAATTTGGAGCATATCGCCTTTTCTATCAAAAGGTACTAACCTTATTAGTATGTATCAGCTTGAGAAGAGCTTGATGGGTGCTAGCTTGATGGTTGTCGACTTGATGTATCTTGAGCTATAGTGGGTCAGTGTGGATAACATTTTGATGGGTGCATGCAATCACTAGATACTCTAAATACAGTACCTTGAAGACCAGTTTTGGCATGTGTGACTAACAAATATGACTTGAATAGATATCTATGCCATCTCCTCTTATCTTCACTTTTCTCCATCCATTCAACAGTTTTGAATCTTCATCTTCTTCCTCATTTTCATCTGGACAATACATTAGACCTTGCTTTTTTCCCATCATCATCCCCACCTACCTATAGTTGTGCAAAGAGGCATGGAGAGAAAGGCTATAGGTACTTAAATACACCACAGTCTTAATCTACCTTTTGAATTCTCTTCTTCATCTATCTAATTCTACTGCATCAGGTAGTACTTGTATCTTTTGAATGATCAAGACAACTATCTTGCAGATTCACCTGAATTTTCTCTGGACATGATGTTTTTGCATCAGTAGGACTTTTTCGTAGAAAACACAATTTTGGTCTATTTAATTATGAAGATAGTCGTATTGCATTTTTTTGCAAACTTTCAATGAGGAGGAGCTAACCATCTGGGTGATGCACCAAGACCTGTCAGGAAGACCATTGACCTCTCAGCTTATGCTGTAAAGGAGGAGGAATATTCTGGTAAGAATTTCTATATGATTTCTTATGTTTCTTTTTAGCTATATGTGTAAGACTCATTTTTTGATTTTGTATGATGCAATGAAGAGAAGAAAGCCAAATGACAAGGGTTCAGACAAAGGTGGAAAATTAGTTGGTAAGGGAAAGGAGAAGGAGGAAAAGAAGTCACCCCAACTACAGCTCTTTGAATTCCTGTAGAAGTCAGAATGCCAAATGTACTATCACAAATACCATGATATGTTCCATAAGGAGATGGATTTGCAGTCTCTTTTGACACAACACAAGGGTTTTCTTGGAGAGATGTATGAATCCTTCCACAAGCTTACAATTGAAGGATCAAACGTTGTCAACAGCAAAACTTTTGCCGCTTCAATAGCATTTTCACATGAAGGATATCTTCATCACTATCACCTAAATTATCAACATAAATGACAAGTAGCATAATGCCTTTCTCTATTTTTCTCACATAAAGTGAGAAATCTGCCTTGGAAATCTAAAAGCCAATAGTGACAAGATACTGTCCTATCTTGTCAGACCATGCTCTGGGTGCTTGCTTCAAGCCATACAAGGCTTTCTTCAACATGCAAACAAACTCAAGATGAACAGCATGAACATAACCTGGTGGCTGTTTCATATAGACATCTTCATGATACTTGCATACCACTATCTGCATTGCTTTGAGGAGATCCTCCTGATCTCAATTTTCCTGTCCATGGCAAAGTATGTGAACCACTACTAGAGGACACTTCAGGCCCACTAATATTTTGTGATTGCTGCTATGAATTCTGTGCAGCATCTATGCTCAGTGTAAACTTACAAGTAGAAGGGTTATAGCATCTATACCCTTTCTACTACAAAGAATAACCAATAAAGATGCACTTCTCAGCCTTTGGATCCAACTTGAATCTCAACTCATATGGCACATGAACATAGGCAATGCAACCAAAAACTTTCAAATGAGAAATATCTAGTTTCCTACCAATATACCTCTCCTCTGGTGTCATGCCATCTATTGCTGTAGTGGGAGTCCTGTTCATTATGTAGACTGCTGTAGCAACTACTTGAGCCCAATAATAATCTCGCAGGTCTTTTTCAGTCAGCATGGCACGAGATACCTCTCCAATATGCCTGTTTTTTCTTTCTGCAAGTCCATTTTGCTGTGGGGTATGACTGCATGAATATTGTTGCTTTATGCCATGCTCCTATAGGAACCTTGCAAACTCATTTGAGAGGTACTCTCCCACTCCATCTGACTTGGGGGGGTCACTCATCATATGTAACCCTATCACGTGAATTCAACAGAAGGATTTTTTTTATTTCTAAAATTTACAGAAATAAATATACATAAGGGACTATTTAAAATAGTTTTGGAAAAAATTTACAGATTTGTATAGAAAAGGGGTACATTTTATTAATGAAATTTTTTACAGATAAGGGACTTTAAATATAGGCCTTGAATGCACGTGATATAGAGGGTTTATACATAGTGACCCCCCTGAGCCATCTGACCTTAGGCATTTTATTTGCAAGCCTGTTTCTTTTTCAACCATAGCTTTAAAAGCTTTGAAATGCCCAAACACTTCACTTTTTTTTTTCATAAAATACACCCAATCTTTTATGTTGTAGTCATCAATAAAAGTGGCAAAATAATGACAGCCTCCAATAGATGCAGCTTTAGTAGTCCACACATCAAAGTGGATTAATTCCAATAGCCTCTTACTCTCTTGAACATGTCTAGGAAATGGTTTCCTTGACTGTTTTCCAAATTGACACGCTTCACATACCTTATGCATTTCTGCAACCTTGAACTTAGGTAATCCTACAACAATATGTTGGGCCTGCATTAATTTAAGCTATTGTACATTAACATCACCAATGAGTTTATGCCAGATATAAATATCTGCAACTACACCAGTCCCACTTGTAAACATTGTTGCACTCAATTTATGCATGTCCACATCCAACGTAAACATCTTGCCCTTCTTCTTCCCTTTTGCTATCAAGCGACCTTTATTTTTCATATCCTCAACGAAGCATCCATGAGGATTAAATCTGACCTGCAAGCCCTGCTCAACCATTTGACCAACAGAAACTAGGTTCTTGGTGATATTCGAGACATGAAATACATCAAACAGGTATTTTTTTTTCCCATCTTGCATAGACAGGAATTTTACCAATCTGCACAATAGGATGTGTAGTATCATCACCAATCTCCACAAATCCTAGTCTTTCCATTTTCCTTGCATCCTGCATCCATTCTGCATGACGTGACAATGTGGTTTGATGCACCTGAGTCAACATACCGCACATCATTGCTTTCTTCTGCACTTGTCATAGAATTGGTCATGTGCTACACCATAAATAGATGCTCATTTCTGTCATCACCTTGTCTACTAGAGGATGCATAATTGCCTTGTTGCAATTTTCCAGTCATGATGTCATTCTACTTTTTATAGCAGTCTTTAACCATATGACCCATTTTACCACATTAGTAGCATTCAACATTGCTGTTTGCATTTTGGCCTCTCTGCCATCCACCACGACCTCTTTGGCTCCCCCTGCCTCTAAGGTTACCATGTCCTCCTCCATAGGACTGGTTTTCTTAAATTTGCTACATATTCTGATCTCTGCCTTGGCCTACTCTACCTCTGCCTCTACCTCCTCCATCATTTGAGTAGAAGACTGTTTCTTTTGAAGTTCCTCTTGAAGAAGATGCACCACCATTTCTCTGCTTTTCAAAAATAAGAAGAGCAATCAACTCCCCAAAATCAAGAAAATTCTCACGGACAGCAATGGATGTCCAAAATTGTGCATAATCCTTTCCTAGACCATTCAAGGTCACAGAAACTAAATCGTCATCTTCCATTGGTGACCCAACAGAAGCAAGTGCATCTGCAATCTTCTTCACCTTCATGTGGTAGTCATTGATGCTCATATTTTCTCTCTGCACATTATGCAACTCCTGCTTGAGCTACATTTTCCTGGCTTGCGTATTTGTGCTATACATTTTTGTCAAAGTATCCCATGCCTCCTTCAGCGTACTTGCATCCTGAATATGCACAATCATAGAATCTAAAATACTGATAGACAGCCAGTACATAACTTTTCTGGCTCTCTCATGCCAGCCTTTAAATGCCTGCAACTCCTGTTGATGGGGAAGATTAGGAATAATTGGTTCTTATTCAACTCCAGTAATGAACTCCCAATAGCCGTTTCCCTTAAGGAAATTCATCATTCTAAACTTCCATGCTTGGAAGTTATTCTTGTCAAGCTTTTCAGTGACTATCTATGAAAGAGCATCAGACGCCATTACAAAACACTGCAAAAATATTCTGTCACTGCAAAAAACACAACTTCTGCCTCACAAGGGCAAATTTGCAAAACGGACGAAAGTGGTATTTGACCACACAGTCACTTCCTAGTGACGATTTTGCATCAACAAGCAATTAGAATTATTCTGTCACTCCCAATATCTCTGCGCATAGGCATACGATGCAATTTCTACGGAAACTTTTCACCGACCTGCAAAACAGTGATCACATAGCAAAAACAGGGCACTTTTCTGAGTGCCTGCGAAAAACTTCCACCACCAAAACGGGCCCCAAAATGGCCTCAAGGGCCCTCTTGCCACACCGCGAAGGGCGTCCCAATTTGAGACAGTGCACTCTTGCACTTTCCGACTGTGCTACCTGTAGAGATTTGCTCCCAAACTCGAAAAAGGAAAGCAACACTGATCCTCTTACCAAGACACCGCGAACTTAGTTTTCTTTCTTGAGCTCCTTACCACGAACCGAGCTCTGATACCATGTGAGGAGAGTGGAAGAGAAGGAATGAGTGTCACTTGTAGCTTTCTCACATACACAATGGGGGAATATACACAAAGGTGGAGGCTGAAAACAGTTTTCCTGTTCTTAGTTATGAAAGCCAAAAGAACTCTCTAAGTACAAAAGGAATAAGTGAACCCTATATGTGGGTCTCAAACCAAACTCAGCTAACCTAGGTGGCATACTAACTAAGCCACTAACTAGAGTACGTAAAGATAGCTGCCATCTAGCTATTATTCATGGGTAGTGTACCAACCGCATCTGCAGCTAACAAGTCGGTGACATAAATGCACAACGGTCACCTTGGCATATCATGAATAGAGCTCGATATCTCAACAAAGCCCTCCTCTAAACTCTTGGACAACACCTGCATATGAGGGCCTTGGTGCTAGCTTGGGGATTCCACTACCAACGGTTGGAGAGTGAGGGACCACAGCATCATCTCTTGAAGGTTCATGTTCTGCAACCGGCAAGGAGATCATATCCTTCAGTAGAGGGAAGTGAGCATGGTCACCACGAGCAAAATCACCTTGCCAGACGTCCTTGTCAATGAAGTTAGCATCAAATCCATGCAAGGAGGGTTGTGTCATGTCGAATGTGCGTTGGGATGAAGCTAGATTTGGAGGACCTCTTCCTCCAGTGTCTGTCCCCATCTTTGGAGAATGAGTTTTCTACCACATGGAAAATGCCATAGCTAGCAAAGTCTCCTGTTTGGGCTACATAACCATGCTAATTATGTTCCTGTAAGGCCACTATGTGAGGTTGCAATCTATTGACATATGCCCAGATGAGCTTCCATTTGCGCAAGTCACACAACCCCTATACATTATATGTCAAACACTGTATATTTGGTGGCATATTTATAGATTTACAAGTATGCACAACCCATTCGAAAAATTGATTAAGGTTACATATCTACCTCAGGATCCAAAGCATGATCCTGAGGGTGAGGCAATAAAATTACAGCCTCATCATTAGGGAATACGGTGTGTCTTGCAATCACTACTACCCAAGTAATACCCATGCCTTAGTTTTCATTTGAAGTGTGCCTATTAGAAGAAGCACCCGCCCATGTGCGGGATGGAAGTGGCCTCCTCGCTGAAACAAATTTCCTCGAGGTTTTCCAACCTTCATGCGAGGATTTCTCTTTTGCTTTGCTTGAGCTAGAGAGGGCATTGAGAAGGACCATTGGAGGCAGAAGCGATCTTAGCCTTCCCTTTATCCTAGACAAATAGTAACAGGCTTATTGATTTTATTTTTTATTCTAGAAGTCCCAAGTGTTGAGATATCAAGCTCCACTCGTGATATGCCAGGGTGAGCGTTGTGCATTTATGTCACCGACTTAGTAGCTGCAGATGTGGTTGGTACACCACCCATGCTAGATGATAGCTATCCTTATGTACTCTAGTTCGTGGCTCATTCAGTTAGTATGTCACCTTAATTAGCTGAGTTTGGTTGAGACCCACATATAGGGTTCTTCTATTTCTTTGTATAAGAGTTCTTTTGGCTTACACAACTAAGAAGAGGAAAACTGTTTTCAGCCTCTACCTTTGTGTGTGTTCCCCCATTGTGTATGTGAGAAAGCCGCAAGTGAGACTCCTTCCCTCTCTCCCACTATCTTCACATGGTATCAAAGCCTGGTTTGTGGTAAGGAGCTCAAGAAAGCAAACCAAGTTCGCGGTGTCCTGGTAAGAGGACCAGTGTTGCTTTCCTTTTTCGAGTTTGGGAGCAAATCTCTGCAGGTAGCACAACCGGAAGTGCAAGAGTGCACTATCTCAGATTGAGACGCCCTTCGCGGTGTGGCAACAGGGCATTTCGAGGCCATTTCAGGGCCCATTTTGAAGGCGGAAGTTCTTCACAGGCACTCAGAAAAAGGCTCGATTTTTGCTATGCCTACGGGTCGGTGAAAAGTTGCGGCAGAAATTGCATCATATGCATGTGCACAGAGATACTGGGAGTTGTAGAATCATCCTTGTTGCCTGTTGATGCAAAATCATCACTAGGAAGTGAGTGTGTGGTCAAATACCACTTTTGTCAATTTTGCAGATTTGCCCGTGTGAGGCAGAAGCTGTGTTTTTTACAGTGACAAAATTTTTTGCAGTGTTCTGTAATGGCGTCTGATTCTCTTTCACAGATTATCACTGAAAAGCTTGACAAGAACGGATGTGGACATGCCTGAATTGAGTGCAGCAATGTTTGCACATGGGACCGGTGTAGCTACAGATATTGATATTTGGCATAAACGCATTGGTCATGTTAATGTACAGCGACTTAAATCAATGCAGGCCCAAAACATTGTTGCAAGATTGCCTAAATTTAAGGTTGCAGAAATGCATAAGGTTTGTGAAGCCTGTCAATTTGGAAAACAGGCAAGGAAACCATTTCTTAGGCATGCTCAAGAGAGTAAGAAGCCACTGGAATTAATCCACTCTGATGTATGGACTACTAAAGCTGCATCTATTGGAGGCTGCCATTATTTTGTCACTTTTATTGATGACTACAGTAGAAAAGTTTAGGTGTATTTTATGAAAAAGAAAAGTGGTGTTTGGGCACTTCAAAGCTTTTAAAGCTATGGAAATGCCTAAGGTCAGATGGAGGGGGAGAGTACCTCTCAAATGAGTTTACAAGGTTCCTGCAGGAGCATGGCATAAAGCAGCAATATTCATGCAGTCATACCCCACAGCAAAATGGACTTGCAGAAAGGAAAAACAGGCATATTGGAGAGGTATCTCGGGCCATGCTAAATGAAAAAGACCTTCCAAATTATTATTGGGCTGAAGCAGTTGCTACAGCAATTTACATAATGAACAGGACTCCCACTGCAGCAATACACGGCATGACGCCAAAGGAGATGTATACTGGTAGGAAACCAGATATTTCTCATTTGAAAATTTTTTGTTGCATTGCCTATGTTCATGTGCCAGATGAGTTGAGGTCCAAGTTGGATCCAAAAGCTGAGAAGTGCATCTTTATTAGTTATTCTCTGCAGCAAAAAGGGTATAGATGCTATAACCCTTCTACTCATAAGTTTACAGTGAGTAGAGATGTTGTTTTTGATGAGATGAGCAGCTGGTATAAACCAGTAAATGTGACGATTGATGTAGATGCACAAAATGGTAATGCTGCACAGAATTCACAGCAGCAATCAGAAAATATTAGTGGACCTGCAGTGTCCTCTAGCAGTGATTCACATACTTTGCCATGGACAGGCAGATTGAGATCAGGAGAATCTCCTCAATGCAATGCAGATAGTGGTATGTAGGTATCACGAAAAGGAAAAGAGAAGGTAGATCAGTGTTTGATGTGAATGCAAGTCACTCTTATGTGGATGGTGAATCCGGTGGCTCAGAACACAGCATTAATGATGAGTTAGGTATTCCTTCTGTTGTTACACCTAGAGTAAGGCTGCATCAAAGGGATGATCTTTACATCAGATGGATGTAAAGAATGCCTTCTTGCATGGTGATTTGCAAGAAGAGGTCTTTATGGAGCAGCCAACAAGTTATGTTCATGCTGTTCATCCTAAGTTTGTTTGTAGGTTGAATGCATGGTCTAACAAAATAGGACAGTATCTTGTCACTATTGGCTTTCATTTCCAATGCAGATTTCTCACTCTATGTGAGAAAAACAGAGAAAGGTCTTACGCTGCTTGTCATTTATGTTGATGATTTGATCATCACAAGTGATAGTGATGAAGATATCCTTCATGTGAAAATGCTATTGAAGCAGAAGTTTGAGATGAAGGATTTGGGAGAGCTGCGTTATTTCTTGGGCATTGAGGTGATTAGATCACCGAGTGGGATACAGCTCTTGCAGAGGCAGTATGGATTGGACATGCCGTCCAAATATGGGATGACAGGCTGTAAGCCTATTTCAGTTCCTTTGGAGCAGAATGTGAAGCTGAGCACAGATGCAGGTGAGCTTCTGGAAGACCCTACTATGTACAGACGCATAGTAGGAATTTTGATTTATATAATTATTACCAGGCCATATTTGAGCTATGTTGTTGGATTGGTAAGTCAGTTTATGCAGGCTCCAAGGAAACCGCATTTGGATGCAGCTAGACGCATACTCAGGTATGTGAAGTCCACATTACAGTATGGACTATTTTATGAGGCTGGGGTTCAGATACAGTTGCATGGATACACTGATGCTGATTGGGCTGCTAGTATTTCTGATAGACGATCTACCAGTGGATATGTATTCTCTTTTGGGAGTGCTGCAGTCACTTGGAGCAACAAGAAACAGCCTACAGTTGCCTTGTCGAGCACAGAGGCTAGGTACAAGGGTGCAGCAATGGTTGCATGTGAGGTAGCTTGGTTGCATAAGCTACTCTATGATATGCATCAGTCTACAGATGGGCCAGTTGTCATTTATTGTGACAACATGAGCAGTATACACTTGGCAAATAACCTAGTCTATCATGCTAGAACAAAGCACATTGAGGTGCATTATCACTATGTGCGGGAGAAGGTTTTACTAGGTCTTATTGATCCAGTTTATGTCAGCACAAAGGATCAAGTAGTTGACATATTCACGAAGGCATTGGGCACAGAGAAGCTGCGCAAGTTCAGGCTTTCTTGGTGTGCAGGAATTGGGATTGAGCTCGAGGGGGAGTGTTGAGATATCGAGCTCCACTCGTGATATGCCAGGGTGACCGTTGTGCATTTATGTCACCGACTTATTAGCTGCAGATGCGGTTAGTACACCACCCATGAATAATAGCTGGATGACAGCTATCCTTATGTAGTCTAGTTTGTGGCTCAGTTAGTATGCCACCTTAGTTAGCTAAGATTGGTTGAGACCCACATATAGGGTTCTTCTATTTCTTTGGACAAGAGTTCTTTTGGCTTACACAACTAAGAAGAGGAAAATTGTTTTCAGCCTCCACCTTTGTGTGTGTTCCCCCATTGTGTATGTGAGAAAGCCGCAAGTGAGACTTCTTCCCTCTCTCCCACTATGCAGGGGGGGGGGGGGAGGAAAAAGTTGAATACATTCAAAAGGGCTTGCCCTGGAAGCTGAGAGAGAGAAGTAGCAGCACAAGAAGAAGAAGAAGAAGGAGAAGAGAGAGAGAGAGAAAGGGGGAGAAAAAAATGGGGACAAAAATAACAAGCAAGAAGAAGAAGAAGAGAGAGAGAGAAAGGGGGAGTAAAAAGTGGGGACAAAAATAGCAAGCAAGAAGAAGAAGAAGAGAGAGAGAAAGGGGGAGAAACAATCAAATGCCATATTAACACGCAAACAAGGCAACTAGATCTGGGCAGGTAGCTGTATTGACAGAGAATATGTTTTATTTGAATTTTGGAATTTTAGCATATAACCACACGTTTTGTTTTTAGAAAATTTGAATTAGCACATAGCAATTTTAATTTGGCACATAGCACTTTACTTTTCACTTTATGCTCTACACATAGTACTTTGCAATTAGTACATGACCACACATTTAGGTGGGGGGAGCGTTACCACACTTACTCACCAAAATTATAAGACCAAGGAATGTTTCCTTTTTTGGGTTCATTACAATTTGCATTTGGCACAAAGGACTTTTAATTTTGCACATAGCATTTTGAATTTGGCATATAGGACTTTGCATTTGGCTTATGGTACTTTGCATTTAGCACATAACCACACATTTGTGTGAGAGGAGAGTTGGCACACTTTCTCTCCAAAAAGCTCCCGAACTGGTGGATGACTACTACTTGAATCTTCTAGACTGGAGTTGCAAGAATGTTCTATAGTTGCTTTAGGGATGACAATATATCTTTGGGATGCAGAGTCCGATGCAATCAGCCAATTGATGCAGACAACTGAAGATGATAATTATGTTACAAGTGTCACCTGGTCACAGATGGAAAACATATTGCACTGGGCATCAACATGTCTGAAGTTCAAATATGGGATGCTTGTAAGGGGACCGAGGTGCCATTCTTGTTTTCTATAGTTCTCATTATATAAGGTGGTCTTCTGTTCAAAGTACAACTAACAATTATAGCTTTTGCTCATTTGCTCTTTATGTATCGATATTGTCTTGCCTCAAATCAATAATAAAAATGCAATTGTCTGGCAAATGTAGGTGCAACAGATGACACATTACTCAGCTCGAGTTGGAAGCCTTTCATGGAATGGCCCTATCCTTTCAGTTGGAGGGCGAGATAGTTAGATTATCAATCATGATGGCATGTGTCCAAATGTTGAGCATGATGTCTATGCAGCACACCCACACATGTATGCACACACGCACGTGCAATTCATTTTGCACTCGTATAAATTACATTATGTACCAAGTGTTGCTGGTAAGAAGCATTTATTACATCAAACACTTCACTTTTATTCATATTCTTTTTTTTTAATAATCACAATGGATTATTGTGCTGTCTTCAAAGAGTAGAATGATGTGGATTTTTGCCTCAAAACAAGTTTCTTGGTTGGGAATTTTCCCGTTCCTCTATGGGGTTTGATTGAATCACTTTGCCACTTTTCTTTCATTGGCATATTCCTTTGTTGTTACATGCTACAAAAATAAAACATGTGCATTACACAACTTCAGATGCTCTCTTTAGTTCCTTGTGTGTTATTTTCTGAACTTTCCCTACTGCTAAAGGCCCTCATGATCTTAGGGAGCCTAAACCTCAAAATGCAACAAATTTAGAGTCTATACTAAACAAAGGTTTTGGAGGTATTTCTGCTCTCCTTACTCTAATGTTTTGGTAGGAAGAAAGATTCATTTTCATTCCTTTTATACTCCAGGGATTGTGATGCTCCAACTCTTTGTATGAATGTCTTAAACAAGTACTAAACAAGTATGCAGGTGAATGGCCTTTCATGGAAGCCATGAAACTAGCTTGTTTAAGCTTGCGATGCATAAAGATATGCGTGCCGATTCTCCTCCCACACAAACAGGTGGTTTTGTATTAAATGTAAAGCTTATGTACAAAATGCAGTTTTAGGTACCAAATTCAAATTGCTATATGCTAAATGCAAAATGTTATGAGATCAATTTAAAGTGCTATGGGCCCAAGAACAAGCAGTTTCCTGGGTTGTATAATTTTTGGAGAGGAAGTTCCCCAGATATGTGTGGTGATGTTCTAAATGCAAAATACTATAAGACAAATGCAGAGTGCTATGTGCCAAACTCAAACTACGATGTGAAAAATTCAAATTGCTTTGTGCCAAATGTAAATTGAAATGTTCCCAAGGAAGGGCACATTCTTTGGGCTTAATTTTGGAGAGGAAGTATGCCAACTCTCCCCTCACACAAATGTGTTGTTATGTGCTAATTGACTCAAATTGTTATGTGCTATATGCAAATTTGCTATGTGCTAGATACAAATCGATATGAATCCAAAGAAAGGCAAATTCCTTGGTCTTATAATTTTTGGAGAGGAAATGTGCAAACTCTCTCCCTACACAAATTGAAATGAAGAAGACAAATTCTATTGAAGTATCCAACAAGTGCAAAGTGCTATGTACCAAATGCAAAGTGCTATGTGCTAAACTCAAATTGCTATGTGCTAGATACAAATCAATATGAACCCAACGAAGGGCACGTTCCTTGGTCTTATAATTTTTGGAGAGGAAGTGTGCCAACTCTCCCCCCACACAAATGTGTGGTTATGTGCTAAATGTAAAGTACTATAAGCCAAATGCAAAATGCTATATGTGTGATTCAAAATGCTATGTACAAAATTAAAAGTGCTTTGTGGCAAATGCAAATTGAAATGAATAAGAAGACAAATTCTGTAGAAGTATCTGACAAGTGCAAAGTGCTATGTACCAAATGCAAAGTGCTACGTGATAAATGCTAGAGATGGAGGTGTCAGATGATCCATTGGGGATATGAAGTGCTAAAGCTATGGCAAAAAACGCTTTGAAGCTCAGTTATGGCGGCTCAATGATGAAGAAGATGGGAACCGGGCACGAAGGGGAAGCAGTTGCAGAAATTCTAACACATTGTTCTAATGCCAACTCTTGGATTATTGTAAATCCAAAGGAAGGTTATAAAGTAGACACGTGGCTCAAGGACAGGCTAGGATTCCTTTTCATTCCATAATGCTACCTGCCAAAAAATAGAAATTGTCCTCCTCACTATATAGCCTTTCCTCCTGGGTAGGCCAAAAATGGGGACAAAAATAGCAAGCAAGAAGAAGAAGAAGAGAGAGAGAGAAAGGGGGAGAAACAATCAAATGCCATATTGACACGCAAACAAGTCAAAAATAGAATTTTTGTCATCTTCACCAAAACAGACACAGCACTATAGCCTTTCCTGCGAGGCAGGCCAAAAAGGGGTAAACTTGGCAGTAAACATAGAGCAAGTGCATAAATAAACAACCAAAAGAAAATCCAAGCAGCAAGCGGAAGCCCAGAAATAGACGCACGAGCACACAAGAAGCCGACGGTAGGCGAAACCAAATGAAACATCCACGAACAGGGAACGCCAAAGCAAGATCCCGTACACAAGTCAAGGGGGTTGCAGGAGCCTTCGAACCAATAGAGCTGCAAACATAGTAACTCCTAGGAGAAGGTCGTGTAGGATCAGAGATGGCGACGGACAAGACGGACTGCTTTCGTACTGAACGGGCAGATCCAGAGAAATGATGCACAAACCCAACGACAACGCAGGACAAGGTCAAACAACAAGTTAGAGATGCAGGAAAGGTCACCAGAGACGAGCCAACTCGAGAGAGCAGGTGAACTCAAAACGAGGAATGCTCTTCCAGTGGGAAGCAACGACAAGGAACGAAAGCAACCCTAAACTGGCCAAAAGCAGAGAAACGCCATAACCCTCCTCACTGTTAGAAATTGCCCGACAGAGGGTACGCACAGCAGAAGACTGATAGTAATGCCCAAGAGCTGACACAGTGTGGTGTGGGTGTGGAATCACAAACTTCTTAACTCAATGTGCATAATATAGATGTGCAGACTCATCAATAGACGATGAACCAGTCAGATAGAGAAACCACCAAAATATATATTTCCGTCCAAAACTATGGACACAATACAAAATAGATACATCCAGAGTCCCAGCAATGGTGTGGTCCTCTGATCTAACCACAAGGTCCTTCTCCAATCTGCTGGCTATCTTTAGACTCGAGCCCGCGTGCTCCACCTAGAGCGTCTGTAGACTTTCTGTCCAGTGTGTTCTTCTCCACCTTACTGCCTATGAATCAGCCTAGGTAGGCAGCCCCTGCCAAGCTTTGTCTGCAGCACACAGGTCCCTATTCCACTGCTCCAACTTGCTTGTGAATGGCTGCTCTAGAAGGTATGATGATCTCAGCACCTTGCTGCCCTAGAAGACAGCCAAGGTCCAGCCTCTCCCTAAAGCTAAGTCTGCAGCACCTGTTGCACTCTCTCACCTCCTGTAGATAGGCCCAGAGAGTAGGCTTCCTTCTGCTCCTTTCTGCCCTAGAACTGCTGGCTATGCTGGATATTAAATGAGGCCAAGAGCCTCTCCTTATATAGGCCCTAAGGCCTGCTGAGAAAACCGACCAGTCAGCCTCATACTGGCCGAGCAGCAGTCTGCTGCTGGTCCAGCCCTTTAAGGGCTCACAAGACTAGGCCTTTATGGCCCACACTTTTAGGGCTTTTGGCCCTCCAATCTAGGCAAGGGACCAGCCCCTAGGTCAGCCCTATATAAGGCCTGGTTGGCTGCCTCAAAGCAGCCCAACCAGCCTCTCCTGGCCGACCCATGTGCTGGTCTGTCCCGCCTCTGCTGTGCCACTCTGATCTGCCCACTTGCAAGCCCGCTTTGCTTCCGCACACCATCCTGGTACACAGGTCCATCTCTGGTAGCACCTCCTGGCACCACCATCTTCCGTCACATTCCTGCCTCGAACTCGAGCAATCCAGCCTCCACGATCTTCCAATTGTCCCTCTCATAATGAGTGAACAACCTGGAGTCTTCCAGGCACAATGCTCCGAGGGTCTGTTTCAACCCATCCTTCCTTTGGCAAGGTCTGCAACAAAAGTACATCTCCAGATAACCTGGACCGCGAACTTTAAACGCACCTGACTGAACCTGAGTTACCTTCCTTCTCGCAAGGGCACAATCCTCCAGTCGTGGAAGTCGATTCCCAAGAGCTTTTGAATCAGGGTCGTCCTTCATCAACGTCCCTGCCTTCAGGCTCCCACACCTGTGAGCCTCCTACTTGGGCTCTGATACCACGTTAGAAATTACCCAACAGAGGGTATGCACAGCAGAAGACTGCTAGTAATGCCCAGGAGCTCACACAGTGTGGTGTGGGTGTGGAATCACAAACTTCTTAACTTAATGTGCATAATATAGATGTGCAGACTCATCAATAAACAATGAACCAGCCAGATAGAGAAACTACCAAAATATATATTTCCGTCCAAAACTATGGACACAATACAAAATAGATACATCTAGAGTCCCACCAATGGTGTGGTCCTCTGATCTAACCACAAGGTCCTTCTCCAATCTGCTGGCTATCTCTAGACTCGAGCCCGTGTGCTCCACCTCGAACATTTCCGTCCAAAACTATGGACACAATACAAAATAGATAGATCCAGAGTCCCACCAATGGTGTGGTCCTCTGATCTAACCACAAGGTCCTTCTCCAATCTGCTGGCTATCTCTAGACTCGAGCCCGCGTGCTCCACCTCAAGCGTCTGTAGACTTTCCATCCAGTGTGTTCTTCTCCACCTTACCGCCTGTGAATCAGCCTAGGTGGGCAGCCCCTACCAAGCTTTGTCTGCAGCACACAGGTCCCTATTCCACTGCTCCAACCTGCTTGTGAATGGCTACTCCAGAAGGTATGATGATCTCAGCACCTTGCTGCCCTAGAAGACAGCCAAGGTCCAGCCTCTCCCTAGAGCTAAGTCTGCAGCACCTGTTGCACTCTCTCACCTCCTGTAGATAGGCCCAGAGAGTAGGCTTCCTGCTGCTCCTTTCTGCCCTGGAACTGCTGGATATGCTGGATATTAAATGAGGCCAAGAGCCTCTCCTTATATAGGCCCTAAGGCCTGCTGAGAAAACCGACCAGCCAGCCTCATACTGGCCGACCAGTCTGCTGCTGGTCCAGCCCTTTAAGGGCTCACAAAACTAGGCCTTTATGGCCCACACTTTTAGGGCTTTTGGCCCTCCAATCTAGGCAAGGGCCCAGCCCCTAGGTCAGCCCTATATAAGGCCTGGTCGGCTGCCTCAAAGCAGCCCAACCAGCCTCTCTCCTGGCCGACCCATGTGCTGGTCTGTCCCGCTTCTGCTGCGCCACTCTGATCTGTCCACTTGCAGGCCCGCTCCATCACTTGGATGCCCCGCCATCTGCACTGTAGTTCACGCCATCTGTTGCAGCCTTCTTCTCTTGTGAGGTGCTGCCCATGTGGCAGCCCCCTCTCTCTCTCTTCTCTGGGCATCTTCTGCCATAGGTCTCCCTCACGCTCTCCTCATTTGGGGGCTTACAGATGGGGAGGTGACCTTTCCAACACTCACACATACAGGCCTTTGGTAGAGAATCGCCACACACACACCCCCCCGCCCCCGCCCCCCCCGCTCACAAACACGTATGTAGACACACACACACACACACCTTTTTTTGTATGGAATTAACACACACACACACACACACACATATATATATATATAGAGAGAGAGAGAGGGTGGGGGGAGGGAGACAGCGAGAGGACAAATTCCTTTGCAGTCACATTCCTCCCTCTTCCTTCAATCTTTCTCATGGATTCTACTCAAATTCTCATGCAGTAACTAAAGGGAAAGTCTAGCGTGAAACAATAACACAAAAATCTATGAAGAATATGTTCACAACTCATCATGAAGTCATGTGAACATAGAGACGAACCCTTGCAACCATGTGTATCTTGTTGTTTGTCAAGCAAGAAAGTATCTTGTATGGGGGGATAAAGATTGAGAGTGATGGGTTGAAAAATGCAAATATGAACTTGTTGGGGATGAGGTAGGTGGCCATTAAAGTCGCCACTAAGATTTTCAATGTATCCTTTTAGGAGTCATTGGTATGTTGCAAAGGTTCAAGAAGCAAGTCACACTTTTAGGGGCAAGGGTAGATGTGTGATGGCAGTTATTGTGAGGTAGCATGGAGGGCTAGGAAATAGAAATCGTATCTCCCATTCATCTTATCAATAAATAATGTAGCCATGTTCTCCTTTTTTAAATTATGTTGTGCATTTATGTTTTGTGACATGATATGATTTACCTTGCATGCATACGCAAAATTGTGCACGCAGTCAATTCCTGGTTGTTGATTATATAAGTATGCATGCACAAGCATGTGTGCATCACACACGCACTTGTGCACACATGCGCGCGAGTGCGCACGCGCATGCGCATGCGCGCACACACACAATCTTTCTCATGGATTCTTCTCATATTCTCATGGAGTAACTAAAGGGAAAGTGTAACATGAAACAATAACACAAATTTGTATGAAGAAAATATTCACAATTCATCATGAAATCATGTGAACATAGAGACAAACTGTTGCAATCATGTGTAGTTTCTCTTAATTGTTTGCGCAAGGTGATAAATTCCAAATCCCTGCCTTTAACATGCATCTGCACGTTCCATTATCTAAATGGTTAAAAATAGTCTTTCACAACCCAAGCTTTTCCAAATATATTTTTCCCCAAAGTTGTACAATATCTCATCAAGTAAACAAACCCTTTCTTATACAATCTTCCCAAGCTAGCAAAAGTTTACATTCACTATCATTATGCTATGTGGGTCTAAAACTAGCAAAATTTTGTATCCATTACCTTACATAAGGCTTAGAAAATTTAGCTGGCCCATCAACTTGGGCATGATTTGATTCATTCGGCACTTCTTGTTATTCAGATGTAACAAACACGAAAAAATTTCTCGAACTTGCAACAAGAATGATGTACACGTTAGTTTCTTAGAAATGATATTGAGCCAATGCAGAGAGTTGCATCTGCTTCCATCGAAACTCCATTAAACCATGCTAGATAAGCAAAGCTGATGTATTCTTTTTTCTTGGAATTAACATTCAAGCAATATAGTGATGATGCTTCTGGTCGCTCAAGGGAAGTATCATCTTCAGTTTATTCTGTAAAAGATGTAGATCAAAATGCATCCATACCAGATGCACACATTTTGATTTAAACCTGCCCCTAATCAACATGTACTTATGCAACCACATCCAATGGTGGCTTCAATTTTGGGATCTTGTCATGCTGTAGTTTGCTTCACTGATATTTTCACCAGACTCCTCAATGGAACTAGAACAGAAACCATTCAAATGCAAATCCCATGAATGAACATATTGTGGGAGAATTTTACCGTGACTTCCTCCACCTTCAAATTGTACTGCATATCTAATGCCTTACAAGGTGATTTTGGAGACCTAAATATAACTACAAAATTGTTTCATATCTGTACCTTTGGGGCCTTTGTTATTCTGTGCCCTTCAGCCACGACAGAGCAGAGGTCTTTCAAACCATTGCATCTTATTGCCTGCAGATTCCTTATATTAACCTAAATCATGAACCACTGCATGTTTGAAATTGTGCTATTGGTTGATATTTTCATGGTTTCCTGAAATCCTCCCCAGCATAGCGAACACTTCCCAATTCTTCCTCGATACGTAGAAGCTTCAAATACAACCAAGCTATTAGCAATGTCCCTAATTGCTAGGAATATGCAAGCAATTAAAAGAAAGTGCAGCATGACAGATACACTAAAGAAATTTACCTGATTGTACTTAGCAAGACGTTCACTTCGGCATGGCGCTCCAGTTTTGATCTGGGTGACAAAGTTACATCTCAGCTATTCTATAATGCATGGCAACAATGCAGACTTGATCTTCACAGAAGCTTGTGCTAGCTGAAGCATAGCACTACTGCAAAAATAAAACTGAGAAAAAAAAATTATGGCTGTAGATTTCTTAATGATAAGTTCAATGGCAGCACACCTGCCCACTTGCTAAACCAACGGAAAGATCAGCAATGAATGTATCTTCTGTCTCCCCACTTCTGTGACTGACCATCACTCCCCACCCAGCAGCTTTGGAATCCAGTGCAGCCTGAATGGACTCAGTGACAGATCCAATTTGGTTGACCTGGATTGGACCAAATACATGCCAGTAAGCCACTCAAGAAAGAGATTTTAAATTGTCTGTTTCCAGACTACAAAATCACTGTTGAAAGACCAAAAGAAACTATGAAGCTTAACCTAAATTATCAAAGGCCTTAGTCTGACCTTCAGGAGCAGAGCATTGCAGGCTTTCTTTCCTATAGCCTCGGCAATTTTCTTTGGGTTTGTGACCAGCAAGTCATCCCCAACAAGCTGTATATCAACAGAACTCTGCAAGCGAGCCCATGATTCCCAATCATCCTGATCAAAAGGATCCTCAATAGAAACAATGGGAAAATCTTTTACAAACTCCTTGTAAAGATTCCCAAGTGACTCGCCAGTGAGGACATCCTTCCCATCATTAGGCTGCTCTTTAAAAGCAAGGTCGTATGTTCCATCCTTGGTAAGGAACTCTGATGCAGCTACATCCATACCGATTTTAACCTGCATCATCAAGGAGAAGAAAAAAAAAAGACTTGCTCAGTCAGCTTCATGCGTTAACTACTATAACAAAAACATAAACCCAGCCCTTTATTATCTTGTTTTGAACAGCAATAATGCTAAAGCTTGCATGCAACTCTGACATCAGTTTGAATAACCGTAAATACCTCCACTGAAAAGAAAGTGTATTTCACCAGAGGCAAGGCTCTATTCTGAAGTGAAGCCAAGTCAACCACTTAAGCTAAACGCAAGCATGCAGCTTTTAGAAGCAACTGTGCTCCACAAGAGGCAAGACTATATTTGAAGTCATATAAACTGTTTAAGCTAGCGCAAACATGCAGCTCTATTATCTGCTTGACCATGACTTCAGTTTCAGCTGAAAATGCAGAAATTAAGATTCTATATGTGCCCTTCCTAGCAACCAAAAACCTCATTATATGTAACTGGGGGGCTTGTGTTATTCATAATTATCCAGAAACAATGTGCCTTTGACAGGTAGCTCTCTGATGTTAGCCCCATTTGATACCAAAATAGTTAGGATGTAGTGCTTATGTATGCCAAAATTGCCCAGCAATTGGTTCCTCAAAACCAAAAATCACCTCAATTTCAAACAGTGTATCTAGCTTCGCTGTGGCCTAAGAGATACTCAATAAAAGGATATTTTAAAAACTATACAGTTTAAAATATCCCACTTTCACACCATTTAATGAGACTTTGACTGCAGCTACTTCAAGTTTCAAACTCCCAAGCCATTACAAGATCAAAAATTGATCTTCTCATGAAAAAACGTTTTAATGTAAGGTCCTTACTGAAAGAGACCTATTTCGGTGTAAATATGAAGTCCAAAAGATAAATTACACTTGTGTTTGCACATCGTTTTAAGTTTAGACACTGGACCACTCTTCTAAGTGCATAAAACTTGAGGTCAGTTCTTGCTCAACACTTCACTTCAGCTATTGTCTCTCAGATTGAGAGTAAGCCACCATCTTATAAAAAATTTTGCTTGCACCAACAGTCTTACGTTAAGGACAAGTGTGTGAATCACATGATCATTACATGACACCATGAGCCTGCCAAAGCCTCAAGGCTATCACTGCAAATGAGCTTGCTGCCCATGAAATCTGACTGCAATGTCAACTAATGCTAGGCAAACATGACAGAAAATATCTGCAAACGTGAATGCCCCAAATGGCTGCTCAAATCTGAGCCAAATGCACAAATCTTCCCACAAACAATAACTGCAAATGATGGCTTGCAAAAGTTTGTCCTGCAAAACTACGTCCAAGAAAACTCTCTCGAAATCTGCTTAAATGCACAAGTCTTCCCACTGAGCGCTTGTAGACACCTGAAAAGGAGAATTCCCAAGGCACAAATGCCAATGCAAAGAAATGGCAGAAAAGGCACAAAGGAACAAAGGCCAATGCACAGAAATGGGAGAAAAAGCCCCAAATTTCTGGCAAGCCATGTGTGTGAAAATTGGAGGACAAGGCCTTACCAGGCTCCAAAAGCAATTGACTGCAAATTTAAGAGCACAACTGAGCCAACAACAGGGCAAATGAATAAGAATGTCAAATATCATTGTACCAGGCAAACCTTACTGCCATGTGCTGTCAACGAATCCCAAAGCCCCAAAATTTCGGTATGTCTAGAGATCATGAAGTCAATCAAGTTGGTCGTACAGAAAAATGGGATAAAGAACAATGCATATTACTACATGCAACTGTTTTCTTGAAGTACAGGTGTTCACAAACTCTCTAACATCACTCAGTATCTTCAGGCTCTATGCACACTTCATGGGATCTCAAACTTTCTATGGGACATCAAAGGCTCCGGCATCAAGAAAGCCAGGTTGAATTGGTAACTTGGAAGCCTATATCTGAGCACAAACTTGAGGCTTTGCACATGTCATTTTGATCACCTAAAAGGACAGATATCTGGCTTGTTTTCTCAAGTAAGCTGGCAACGTAGTCTATAATAAAAACACATGAAATGTTTCTGTCTTGACTTTTCAGATGTCAAGGATTATTAGTGAACGGTGATCAACCCTGAGGTATTCAATAATCAATGGAATCAGTAAATGGGAAGGTTGTTTGCAAAGTAAGAGTGCTTCTCTTCCTTTGTGTAATTCAAATCCTTCATTCGTTGCAGAAAATCCAGGCATTTATGCAATGATAGGTGCATTCACTATTTTGATAGGCCATGGAAGAACTCCTGATGTATAAGTAGCTTTTAGGTTTAAAAAACCTGCATTGTAGCCTTGTACAGGTTAAAGAAAGTTCAGATCTGATGCTCTGCAAATTTATTGATCAAAGCTCTCTGGGAAAGCAGCACCAGCACCATCTAGATATTGGAATGTCAGAGTGCAAGTATGAACTAAAACATAAAAGGAAAAATAAGTAACCTTGACAAAGAGTTGAGAGACCTCTAGTCTTGTCAGGTCAGATGCCATGTGCACAAATTCTGAGATCCAGCTTTGGCAGATCTGCTGCTTAGCAAGTTTCTTTGAATGATCAATGTTTTTTGCAAAGTAAACATCTGGAGCACTTTGACTTTCAGAAGGTATATAGATAGATGAATCCAGGAAGGTGCCCGAATTCATCCTCTAGGAACACAACAAATAGTGTATTTTCCATCTCATCACGATAGCAAACATGTCATGCAGAGAAAATGTACATGTGATGTGCCAGCCTATACAAGTGGTGGACTTTAAACTCAACTCAAATCCAAGTGAAGATTGATATTTGAGTTATGACATATAATAGATGATAGCAATAATGTGTGAAACCACAGTACAAATGGTGAGAATATAAGGAGGCTCTGTCAATGATTTGTGATTGTTGAGACCATACTCCTTGAACATGTAAGTTTCGTTGTGTGAAACTAAAGTACAAGTGGAGAAAAGGTAAAGAGGCTCTATCAAACATTTGGATGATTTATGATAGCAAACAAATTGTGTTGAGGCCATACTCCTGCTGTGCAATGCGCCAAATGTAAAGAATCAACTCAAATAAAAAGGAATGGTAGGACCTATTATACATGATAAATGATAATACCACACATCACAGTCTTGTGGGTGTAACATTCCTAGACTTGTTCACTTATCTCATAATTTCTATCACGGGCGATGGCACTAGTTCTTTCCTCCCAGCCTTCTCTCGTGGATCGCAATTTGCAACAGATACGGTTTGTTTTTCCTCATGCATATCCACAAGACCCACAACTCCCTAGATGGTTCCCTTTGCCACATGTCATCATTTTAGCCCTTTTCACTTGGTGCACCATTTACCCCTCTCTTGGGGCACATTAAAACCATTTGCCCCTTGGCATTATTGCACATGTAGGTGCACCTAGGCCTTAGCACACAGAACCACCTAGTCAATGCCCTTTCACCCTCACCTAGGACCTTGGCAGTTACTTCTCTTGACCATTTTATTTACGCACATTAAATATTACAGAAGTCGGTCATCTAAGAGAAAATGCCCACCGATCTTTCCGAGGTCATGCTATCTCGACTAGAGCATAACATTCCTTCCCTCTTCAAGCATCAGCATCCTCGATGATGAAATCTGGGAACACTCTCCGTAACTGGTATACGGATTCCCAAGTAGCTTCCGATAGAGGCTGACCATGCCATGCAACCAACACCGTGGGTATCTTTCGATTTCGTATTTGCATTGTTCCTCGGTCCAGGAGTCTTGCTGGTTTGCGTCTTGCATTATCCTCTATCTCCTGAAACAAAACCACACCTTCGATTAGTGAGTCACCAATATGCAAAAATTTCTTTAAACGAGAAACATGAAACACTGGGTGCACCTTACACCCCTGTGGCAATTCTAATTTATAGGCTACCTTGCCTATTCTCTTTAGAATTAACCACGGCCCACAGTATCGAGGTGATAACTTAGCACACCCTCCCAACGACTTCGAGCGAAGGAACTCTGAGAAAAACTTTTTCTCCTTCCTTAAATATTCTTATAGATCGGTTTTCATCCGCATACACCTTGGCTCTATCCATAGCCTGGCGGATATTAGCTCTCGCAAGTGCTAGCATCTCCCGCATCTGAACCACAAAGTTCGCGGCACTAGGCACTTTCTGAGGTACTCCAACTATAGTTGGATTGGCTGGTCTATAACCATAGTTCAGCTCAAACGGATTGAACCCGGTAGATGAATGTTTTCTATCATTGTAGGCAAACTCCAACAATGGCAACCACTTGTCCCATGTATGTTGCCTCAATGACACATATGCCCTCAGCATATCCTCTAAAGTCTGGTTGACTCTCTCCGTCTGACCATCGGTCTCAGGATGATCCCCACTACTCATTCCCAACTCAGTCCTTAGTGTCTCAAATACAGCTGTCCAAAAATGACCGGTAAATCTGACATCTCTGTCTGACGCTATGGATCTAGGTAATCCATGCAGACGAAATATATGTCTAATAAACAAATCCGCCACTTGCGGGGCACTAACAGACTCTCTAGTCGGAATGAAGTGAGCCATCTTGGTTAGACGATCAACCACCACAAGGATAGAATCATACCCTCCTTGTGTTGTAGGCAGCCCTACAATAAAGTCCATGGAAATGCTCTCCCACTTACTTAGTGGTATCTCCAAGGGCTGTAAAAGTCCGGGTGGCTTCACCCGCTCGGCCTTACTTACCTGACACGAAAAACACCGTGTCACATATTCATGAATATGATTTTTCATCTTTAGCCAAAAGAAATCTCGCTTCACGAGATCATATGTCTTCTCGACCCTTGGATGTCCCGCACACGGGCTATCATGGCACTGTCGAATGACTCTCTGCCTGAGATCATTCTGACTAGGTACTACAACCTTGCCATTTCTTTCTAGCATACCATCCCTTATGGTATATCTTGCATAAGTTTGGCCTTTTCTGGATGCCAGGTCATCCTTTTCATTTTCCCCGGGTTTTAACACATGAGCCTTAGGCCATAAGCTCTGGACAAATTCGTCCACCTTTTGAGTTTCTCTGATCTCGGTCATACTCTCTAATACCGTACCGTGAAACTCAGGTTGTGCATAATGCGAGACAACGCATCAGCCACCTTATTATCTTTTCCTCTTCGGTACCGAATCGTTAAATTAAACTCCTGCATGAGCTCTGCCCACCTAGCTTGGCGGCCCCTCAAGTCAGGCTGTTTACTAAAATGTTTCAGAGTATCATGATCCATATCCACATAAAACTCTGAGCCATACAAATAATGCCTCCATGTTTTCAAAGCATGGATAACAGCATACAACTCCAATTCATGAGTTGGCCAATTCCTTTGAGAGGGAGAAAGCTTCTTGCTTTCAAAGGCTACTGGCCTTCCCTCTTGAAGGAGAACTGCTCCTACCGCAATGCCACTTGCATCGGTTTCTAGGAACAACGGTTTCTGGGGATCAACTATTTTTAACACCGGTCCTGTGACCACCGGTCCTGTGACCACAGCTTGTTTTATGGTGTTAAAACTTTCTTGTTGATTCTGTCCCCAAATAAAAGGTACTTTATCTGAGGTCAGATCAGTCAATGGCGATACTATTTCGGAATATCCTTTGATATGCCTTCTATAAAATTAGACAAATCCCAAGAATGATCGCAACGCGGTCAGACTCTGAGGGATTGGCCAAGTTAGTATCGCAGCCACTTTCTTCGGATCCATTTCTACCCCCTGTGGAGTAATTATGAACCCTAAATATTCAAGCCTAACCATACATAGTATAGTTTTCTTTTTATTTACATTTCCTCAAAGTACTGAACACTACTCTTAAGTGTTCACGATGCTCAGTAATACTTTTACTGAATATCAGGATATCGTCAATAAAATATACTACAAACTTTCCGATATACGGACGTAGTAAATCGTTCATAAGCATGACGAATGTCGCTGGAGCATTGGTAAGTCCGAAGGGCATTACCAAAAACTCATAATGACCAAACCTGCTTCTGAAAGCGGTTTTATGCACATCCTCGGCTCTAATCCGGATCTGATGGTAGCCACATTTAAGATCTATCTTGCTGAAAATCACAGCTCCATGTAATGCATCTAGCAAATCATCAATCCGAGCCATCGGATACCTATGCTTAACAGTGATATTATTCAATGCTCTGTAATCTATACAGAGGCGAAACATATCATCCTTTTTCTTCTTTAATATCACTGGCGAAGCAAAAGGTGAGAAACTTGGTTGAATCTGCCCCAACTTGGGGTATTCTTCCAGTTGTCTACGCACCTCCGCCTCTTCAGTAAAACTCATTCTATAGGGAGGTCTATTCACAGGTTCTGCCCCGGGGATCAGTTCAATCTTATGCTGAACTTTCCGCTCTGGAGGTAACCCATAAGGTAGTTCATCCCTAAAACATTCAGAGAACTTCTCTGATATCTCTTTAGCCAACTCAGCCATTTCCCCATCTTGGGTAGCCTCAGTGCTAGTCGATGCATCATCAATCGACTCTTCGATGCTATACACAGACATAGAAACTCTTTCGGAGTCCTCCGAATTTCTATGGCTGAAATCAGTGGTCCTCAAGGTAAATCCTTTTCACCTCGCAAAACATATTCTACCCCGTTCATCTTGAACTGGTAAATATGCTTCTTCCAATCAATCGCTGGATTTTTTTCGAAAATGCCAGGCCATGCCTAGGGCTATATCTACGTGAGCAAGTCTGGTCAATTCAAAGTCCAGCTTCTCAACATAGTCCTGAATTCGAAGTTCCAACTGGGTAACCCTTTGGTTCCATACTTCAGTTCAACTTCCGTCCGCCATCCTGACTGTATAAGCATAGTCAGACGGACTAGTTTTCAACTTGAGCCTCTTAATAAGCTTCGGTTGATTACATTGTGTGTTGACGCTGAGTCAAACAACACAATCACATCATGATTGGCTACTTGCCCTTTCATTTTGATCAACTCGGGCTCATCGAAAACCGTATACCCCGTTGCTGCGGGCTTTGAAAGGATGTTATCAGGTGCACCGCTTACTAACTTAGTAACAGACACACTTAACAACACAGGTACTAACCTCTGAGAAGGTCCCGCCAATTGCATGACTCTCTTGCATTTCCACGTCGCATTCAGATATTATCAAATTAGCCGTGCGACGGTCTTTATTCAGTGGACAATCTTTCCACTGATGTCGCTGAAGGCAGCCGAAGCACAATCCTTCTTTTCTAGCTTTCTCTTTTTGTTCAGGGGTCAACGAGGACTTTGACCAAGCCTGGGCTGCCATTGGAGTTATTTTCCTTTTCACCCCAACGGTGGTACTTGTTTTTGCTGGTCCCTCAACCGGCTTCACCTGCTTGGTTTGGCCACTTGGCTGCGAGACACTTGTCTTTGAAGTCCATTTCCTCTGAAATCCCCCTTTTCTCGGGTACTCATACTGAGTCCCTGCCTGCACAAATCCACTTGATCTGCCTCTGGTATCCTCATAGTTCAGGGCTACTGCAATAGATTCATCTAATGTAGTCACATATTTAGCCCGAACTTCCATTTTAATTTTGTCGTTCAGTCCATAGATATAGTCTTTTAACTGAACCGACAGAGGGAGAGGGTCTGTTATTTTCATGACACATTCCCTGAACTTGTCAGTGTACTCTGCCACCGACAAATTCCTCTGACGAAGGTTTCTATAAGCATCCCAAGCTCGGGACTCTTCGTCAGGTGGAAGAAAGTGTTTCTTAAATTCAGCTTTAAACCCTTCCCAGGTGGTAACTTGATCTTTCTGTTGCTTTATCCACCATCTATCCGCTGCCTCAATAAACAGGTGAGTGGCCTCACGGATTTTCTTTAGATCAGATCTGATTTCACAAATGGCGAAGGCTTCTTCCCACTTGTGTAACCAAACCTCGATCACATCAGAACTGCGCTCGGTCATCCGACCAACGTACTTCTCCGGTCTATAGTTAGCAATATTAGGCACCTTGACCCTCGCACGCTTTGATGAATGTATACTGGGCTCTGGCTCTGCTGGAGCTTTGCCCTTATCAAATCTAGATGATCTAGCCGACAAGGCTTGCACCATCTCCCTAATCTCATTCTGACCAGCATTCACTTGAAGCTGTTGGTTCATAATTTGCTGTAAAGCATCTTCTAATACCGAAATCCTACCCACCAGAGTAGGTGTTGTGTGATGTGACATTTGTTGTGTAGACCGTGCTCTAGACTCACTAGGATTCACCCTGGAATCTTATCCTTCTGCCTCCATAGTTTCAAAAGGGAAAATATATTTTGTTTTTGTTTTTTTTTTTAAAATAAAATTCCCTTTTGTTATGCAGGAAAAATCAACGATAGCCTCTGCTGTATAGAACAACTCGACTGCAAACTCGGATTTTGACAAAAAAAAGAAAAAGAATTGCTCCCTAGAATCTCCACGCAATCCAAGTTCATATGCTCCTCTTTCTCAAACGTACAGTCTCCCTATAACCACAAGAAAAGAAGTCCCTCCAATCGCTCTATCCGAGAGCAGGCTATCATCTTACTGAATCGAACCCCCTTCAACATCTACGGTTCCTGGATCACGCCCGCTTTCGCAGTCAATGTCGATATCAACTGCTTTGCTGCAAGCACCTGACTCGCCATGTCACTACGGCTTCCCAGACTTGTCAGGAGACTTCCTTCCTGATGCAGGTCCCCCTTCGAAGTCCAGTCCAAATAGGCTGTGCAGGGGCGTTCGAATGCCTCGGAGGCGGTGCTTCTGCAGATCAGCAAGCGAAATGCGACCGGATATGCGGGATATTGACTGACGTGACGCCTTTACACTACGTAGACTATCATCCCGCTCCACCCGAAGTCACCTACGAACTCCAGTCAAACCGGATTTAGAGAGCCTACGAAATACGTTCCGTGCGGGTACGGACAATTTTCGCGTCGCTCATTCAACTGGGATCGTCCAAACCTACGCAGCACATCAGCCAGCCTGCTCTCAGCCACCACGAAGGTTCCCCTCACACCGAATTCAACCGCCACGGAAGTCTTCGTCACGGCCAACGATCCTCCCGTCCATCACACGTCACGAACAGGCGATGCAAATGATAACCCTGCGTCACCTCTGCGCTCCAAGCCTTTCTTCCGTCACCCAGCTCGTATCTCTTCCCTTGATCTCTTTCCTTGCCTTGAGCTCTGATACCAATTGTTCACTTATCTCGTAATTTCTATCACGAGCGATGGCACCAGTTTTTTTTCTCCCAGCCTTCTCTCGTGGATCGCAATTTGCAACAGATACGTATCTTTGTTTTTCCTCATGCATATCCACAAGACCCACAACTCCCTAGATGGTTCCCTTTGCCACATGTCATCATTTTAGCCCTTTTCACTTGGTGCACCATTTACCCCTCTCTTGGGGCACATTAAAACCATTTGCCCCTTGGCATTATTGCACATGTAGGTGCACCTAGGCCTTAGCACACAGAACCACCTAGTCAATGCCCTTTCACCCTCACCTAGGACCTTGGCAGTTACTTCTCTTGACCATTTTATTTACGCACATTAAATATTACAGAAGTCGGTCATCTAAGAGAAAATGCCCACCGATCTTTCCGAGGTCATGCTATCTCGACTAGAGCATAACAGTGGGGGGTTGGTTCATTGAACCAATTGCATTATAAACAAGATTTATATGCACAAAGAACCAGCAACACCAAGGATTGGGCTTTTAAGTTAAACACCAACATCCATCTGTACTGAAGCTAGTTTTTGCAAGGGTATTCAGGAAAAGGTACGTGCAGTTTTATGGAAGAAAATTTGTTGTACCTTCCACATTTGAGTAGGATGATTACATGGCTCATTAAGACAAATGCATGCCCACAAATATATACAATAATTTTCTAATTATTAAATTGTGGTGAAATTCATAATTTGTTAACTGTTTTGAATCTTTTATTACCTGTTTCTTGAGATACATGTAAGTGTAAGATAGAAGCAAGTATACTTTAGGTGGCTTAAAAAGCATGGTGGAAAAAGAGAAATACCTTGCCAGTGTAACCGGCCTTCTCAATGGCATCCAATAGAAGAACCAGACCTTCCCTATTGTCCTGAATGTTTGGAGCAAATCCGCCCTCATCCCCAACATTACATGCATCTTGTCCATACTTTTTCTTTATAATGCCTTTTAAAACCTGGTAAACTGATATGATCGTAAAACAAATATGGGGTTCATAAGAAAACAGAATGGTTAAGAGCATAATTGACACATAATAACTTTGAACTTTTCTCTTAGGTGATTGTTTGCTCCTTACCTTCACTACCCATTTGCATGGCTTCCGCAAACGAGGAAGCTCCTATTGGCAAAATCATGAACTCCTGCATTGCAAGCTTGTTGCCAGCATGACTACCGCCATTGATTACGTTGAAAGCTGGGACCGGCATCACAAGGTCTTTGGTTCCAGCAATTTGCTGAATATGCTTATACAGAGGTACTCCATCAGCTCCAGCACCTGCTCTACATATACTGAGGGAGACCCCTAAAATAGCATTGGCACCAAGCTTGGCTTTGTTAGCAGTTCCATCTAACTCTAGCATTAGATTATCCAGCTCCTTCTGATTCCTGTAATAGAGGACAAAGCAGCTTCGTCAAAGACTACTAATTCAAAACTAGAAAGTGCAGAACTAATTGCAACTTCCAGACCAGCAGATGCCTATATTACATCTGTTTGGAAGAATGAGCGATACTAGGAACATGTCACTTGCACATCTCATTGAGCAGAACACTTAAAGATATTTTTACATTGCCAATGCTGGATAAGCTATAGGTATAATAGTCCCACCATAATAAGAACAGCATAACCCAAAAGAGCACATCCCTTCTGGGCCTTCCAAGCAGATGTTTGTGAAAATGTACAGAACTCCAAGCAAGTTGAGGAATCTCAAGCTTCATGAGACTAAACACATTCACATGCCGTGGGTATACTCACATTACAAACCCAATCAATGCAATACCATTCATGCAGTGTTCTTATAGGCATCCCTCCAACAGACCTCATCTTTTTGAAGACTTAGAGGCATTTCCTATGACAAATAAACTAATCTAAATTACAGTCTATGCATAATCCATACATCGCAGAGCCTGCAGTTAAACAAAAATCCCATGTGCTGCAAGCTCTTACACCTAGACAAGTGTGTATTCACTTAATCTTGCAGTGCAGCATCTACATAAGGCTATCTGTAACTCAGCAGTCCAAAACAGAACTGAGAAGGGCCCATGCCTTATCATATCCTGTGGAAATTGTCAGACCAAATTTCAGGTGGTCTTACTAGCCCAGCTTGGAAATACCTTGAGGTGCGAAGAACTGAACTGGCTGACCTCATCAGTCAACCAACCAGTTGAGACCAAGCTCGTGTCCATAGCTCCCAGGGGTTTCGGAAACGGGGAAACAGAAACGGGCGGGAAACGGTGTTTAGGAGTTTCGGTCACCAGAAGAAACGGTGGAAACGGAGTTTTTGTTTTTAAGGTTAATAAAAAATATATTATATATATAATTATTAATACATATGTCATACAACAAGAGAGGACAACGAGGAGGGGAGGAAAAGGCAAGGGCTGAGGAGAGCAAGGAGAAGAGGGCAAGGGCTGAGGAGAGCAAGGAGGAGAAGAGAGGGCAAGGGCTGAGGAGAGCAAGGAGGAGGGGCAGCGGGCTGAGAGGGGGATTGTAGGATGAGAGGAGAGCAAGAGGAGAGACTGGAGGAGAGCAAAAACTGCCCTACCTGCCGATGGGGTTCTAATTCTTACTCGGTGGTTGAGGTGGGTGTGTATGTGTGCTGGTACTTTTGCTTCTATAGCTGAACATTGGTGTCTACAAGCTCTTACATTGCTGCTCTATATATATGTTTCCTTGGCTAAATTCCAGAGGCACTGCAAAAACTTTTATATATTAAAAAAAAAAAAAAAGAAATTGGCCTGCCCGAAACGCCGTTTCTGGTTTCGGAAACGGCGAACCGTTTCTGGGTGCTATACTCCTGTCCTTGACCAGTCAAGTTTGACCAGGTCCACATTACCAATAATGAATCATGCAGTGAGACAGATGACCCTATTGAAAATATTGAAATTTTAGATCATTCTTGCTGAAATGCCCTGCAGCTTGAAGGCCATTTACAAGGGCACCCAACTTTGGAAGTGACGAGCTTCTTTCTTCTTTGCGAAAGCAATTGGGATACTCACTAGCCCTATATGCAATATACATAGATAAGCAAATGTTATCCTATAGTCTACCATCCTTTGAGGAGTTTACATATGATAACTCATTTGAAAACACATGTAAAAACTTTAATATTACCCTGCTCTGGCGATCGTCTTGAGAGGCAAGAGCTCAAGAGAAGGCTGATTTTCAGTGAAAGTGTGAACATCCCTGGTGGTCAGGCTGTACCTAACTAGGACACGTGGAGACCCAAGGAATTGGAAAGGTATCAACTCAAATCAATAGACTTGAGCGGCTGAGGACACATAGACAGACATTAATAATTGGGTGATATAGGCAATGGCTCACTTGGATTGGTAGACTTTAATCTCGTTTACGCTAGTCTTTAGTTAGACTACATGCCGATCGTAAAATGAATAAAAAATGAACTTATTTCATTCTTTTATGTGCTGGGTGGCTGCAATGGACCAAGGGGTGGTTTTAATGCAGAGGATCAAATGATTCTAACTTGTGGAAAAGTCAAAATGTAGATCCGATGTGCTCAATGCGTAGAGCAAGATTTGTAGATCATTTTTGCTTTACATTCATGAGCTTGAACAGCCTCCTGATCATCCTTGGCTCAACAATCAACCGTGCATAGCTATTGCTAACAATCCTGTCACACATGGTCATACTAAATGCATTGATATTAAGTATCATTTCATACAGAAGAATATCAGGATGGTCTTCGATGAATGAACAATAGTTTTCGTGTCAAGGGGGAATCTTGTAATATTAACCCCAAAAGAACTTTCATTATATTCCGACATATATAAAATGCCTTATTTGTTCTAAGGCATATCAGATTAGTCACAACGTTTTGTTCACTATTTATGACTATATTTCTTTCTCGAGGTCTATATGACCAACCTACTCATGCAATACATCCACTCATTATCTGTTTCTCGCATTACTTGGCATTACAATCTTGTGATTCTCTTCTTGGAGTCTTCTCAGACACATGAGGAAAAATTGGATCTATGCCCAACAGAGAGGAACAAAATCGGCACATGTAAAGGACCTGGCATGGCTCCCCATAACAGAGAGACCTTTACCGATTAAGTTCACAACCTCAGGAGTCCAACTTCACAAAACCTTCATAGCAGCAGGCACACTCACCCCGTTTGGTGCTATCACCAGATGCTTTCCACAGCCATCTTCTCTGCAGTATGGGCAATTTAACTCACAAAGGCCCGTAGCAGTTTATTTAAAGCCAAAGCAAACGTCACAATAAGACAATTTTCGTTTTCCCACAATAGTTTCAATGTGGTGGAGTTGGGTAAAGATGATGAGAAGTACCTATTGGACTAAACATACTATCTTTACCCAACTTCATCTCATTCCAGTAAAATAATGTGCATCGTTCAATTGGAAGAAGAATTGAAAAGAACAAGTAGCATTTGAGATTTCTTAGGAGTGGTTGTCCGTTTATGCAGGAAGAGGAGAAATATAAAGGCAACAGGCATGCCTTGATTTCTTAGTTACGAAGAATTATGGCAAGCTAAAAATTACCTTTAATGTAAGATATCTACAGAACGCTTGCTAGAACTAAGAAAGGAGCCAGCCAGTTCTATACAAAGCGAATGACTCAGTCCACTAAACGCTATCACAAAAATTCAAGGTCTGCGAAATTCGGGAACAAGAGGACTGGGTAAGCTTCCAATCTTTGTCCGCAACAAGACGTGCGTTCTCGATCCCAGTTCTAAGCTGTACGAGCTTGTCTTAAGTATAAGTTTCTCCAATTGCTGGTTTCTGAAGCAGATACTTAGTGGTGGTCTTTCTAGTGAAACCACAAACTATTTAAAACCAAGCATGCATACTGTGCATGGCGAGTAAAACTTCCAACTCGAATGATGAATTGTAAAGGACAAGGGACAAAGAAATGAACGCTAGAGACGATGAATGAGAGAGATATATGCAGAGGTCACAGGTGGTATTTTATTATCCTTAGAGACGCTGCGTTAATTAGCCCTCTCCGAACACCATCTACCTGTCACAGTTCGCAAGGGGAGAGAGAAGCAGCTCACCTAGTATCGAGGCCTACAAGCTTAGGTGCCAAGATCTCATTGATGTTTTTCACCGCCTGCAGCACACCCTTCCCCCCGTACACTGCCTTGTCCCCGTCTCTGAGCTCCAGGGCTTCATAAATTCCCGTGGAGGCTCCACTGGGGACTGCCGATCTATAAACTCGGTCGGTCTCGAGATCTACTTCCACGGTGGGGTTACCCCTGCTATCCACGATCTGCCTAGCTTTGATGGACTTGATGTTAGTGGCGCGACCCACTTCGATTTTCGAGGGAGAGGCGACGGCAGAGGCGACGGGGAAGGAGGGAAGGGAAAGGGGGAGGGGAGGGGGGGGGGGGAGGAGGATGGATTGGCGAAGGAAAGGGGAGTGAGAGGAAGGCAAAGAGAAGGAGGGGGAGGCCATGGATGGAGGAGTGGAGGAAATGGGTGGGAGGGCGGAGGGAGGGAGGAGGCTATGGAGGTGAAAAGGGGGTAGATTGGGATGAGCTTTGGGGGGAGAAGAGCACAGAGCTCGCCAGAGAACTCTCCAAAGCTCGCAGTTTGGAAGTTGCTGCTTAGTCTATTTGTCTGCTTGCTCTCGAGTTGACGGAGAGTCTGAGGAATACAGGGGCGTCCTCCCACGTGGCACCGCCTCCCTCCCAACCACTAACGACCCTTCCTCCTCTCATGACACACTCAACCCCCCACTTTGTATTCCCCCCCCCCCCATTCCCGAGCATCGAAACCCGTTCTTGCTCCAGTTCCAGCTCTACCCGCGAGTTGCCATCTCAAGCAATTATGCCGTCTCATGCCTCCGTTTGCTCATCCTCCCCCCAGCCTCGAATTCCTGGGTTCCATGTTGTAGCGTTCCTGGTGCCACACTCGAGACGAGATTTTGCCCCCTCTCCACCCCGCGGCATTACAAAGCCCGGACTTTTTTGAGAAAGAATTCATAGCTCATAGTCAACTATGTCCAAAATATTAGATGAACGTTTGGAAACCTTAGCAAATATGCCATACAAGCAATACTCTGCTGAGTCGCCAAAAGCACTAGCATTTTGCCATCGCAGCAATGCATGGGAAAGGCCTCTAAGAATTGAGCATTTGCTCCGCCAAGCTACTCATTACCGAGACGTTTAGCCATATCCAAGGTGGGGCCTTGCAAACTTGCCACTGTCTAAGATCCAAACAAGCTCTATACTGCCAACAAGCTCGAGATGCCATTGCCTGACATCCCAACATTGTTGTTTTGCAAGTTGGCACCGAAATGCCTGGCTGGAGAGTGTGAAATTCCATCTCTAGCAGGGTAGTATAGCACTTGAACTCGGCATCAACGAGCAAGACATCATGCCATAGGAATAGCATTGGCGATGGCATTTTCTGGCTATCTCGCTCACGTAGCCATGAGCAAACACGAGCTTTAATTGATGTTTTGCCACATCTCTATCCTCGTGATGGCAATGACCATGCCAACCATTACCCCTCGATCCTTGTGCAAAGGTTTGCCAATGCATTTGATTTTATTAACTCTACGAGACCTATGTCCCCCCCCCCAATGAGCTCAATTTTCTTAACTCTATTGGACGTCCTTTCCTGCCCCCCCAACTTATCCTAGTAAAATTGTGCTCAGAGCCATGGGAATAGGTGCTACAACCTTCTTTTTGCATGCTAAGGATACTTTTCACTACAGAGGAACATAGTCCTCCAACCCAACCAGATCCGAGTGGGTTATCCTTGCTTGCAAGATCTAAACCACTTGTCGAGTCAATGTCAAAGACAACAATTCCCAATGTCGAATGCTACATCTAGGACAGGTATAGCTGATTGTATTAGCTATTGAGCTGAAATTTTTCTTATCGAGTTAAGTCATCGACTAAAACCGTCCAATTGATCATTCTAGCTTTGTTTGATAAAATGGACTTTTTTAAAACCAAGCAAACAAAATTTTTATTAGCAATCTTGGTAATATGGCTTTGATTGGAGAATATAGATCAATGCTATACTTCCATCGATTTAGTATGCTCAAAAAAGCTCTTGTCTCTACTGATGCTATCCTTTAGATGTAGCCATCCAGACATCATGGTGCATTTGCTTTCTAAAGGATAAGTGGAATTGTACAAAGTAGTGATTTCAAGGAGGAGGGAAAATTTGGGAAGTTCTACAATTATTTTTTAAATAAATATGTATATTTATTAAGAAAAAAAGGAGTGGGTGTAGCCCTACAAATCGTGTCAAAGCAATCACCTAGACTCCAAAGCCTCAACAAGCAGAAACACCTCCACCTCTTTGAATTCCCACCACTACTAGTGCACAGCTACATAAACCTACTCTTATCATTTTACCTACTAGGGCATAGCGAGTGCACAGCTCCAAAAACCTACTCTTATCATTGGCAAGATCATCTCTGTCCTATGCTAAAAAATGATTAAGTTCGACAAGAGCAGATAGAGTACAACATGCGTGCTCTTACCCTTTGCTAAATATATGCTAATGATGAGATAAATCCAACCACATCCCTTCATCAAACAAAGACTATCAACTTTGAAGACAAAAGCGATGCCACACCCTACACTCCTAATGGTTTAGACATGACCAAAAGATGTAAGAGTCTAAGTTGCATTAATTCGCTTGAAAAAAAATTCGATTCGAAAAATCGTGATTTTCCCGAATTAAAACGAATCCAACGATTTTTCCTAATTTATTTGTATGAATAGGTTATTCGTACGAATAAAGATATTCGTACGAATAATTGATGTTATTTGTATGAATAAACGTAGTATAAATTTGAGACAATTGTTATTTTTGGTATTCGTACAGGTGTATTCTTGAGCCACCTGCTTGCCTACTTGCCACCTCTTAGTTGCCTACCTGCTATTCCATACCTACCAGCTCTCGTCATACGTACCTTACTACACCTTACTTTTGTTGTAGTCTTTCATTAGTAATCAATGTTTCTCTTTCTCTTGTTTTGTTTAAGACTAGCACTCATCTCTCTTAGGAGTGGTGTGTGTTGCAGTCTTTTTAAATTGTTTAATATTTATTTTGTATTGTATTTAAGTGTGTAGACCAGAGGCTGGCACTCATCTCTCTTGCGAGAGTTGTGTGTTGCAGTCTGTTTTTGTCGTGTTTTGCAATTTTAATTATAATATAAATAATTATCTTTTACCTGAGACTAGCACTCATCTCTCTTAAGAGAGTTGTGTGTTGCAGTCTCAGTTTTTATAAAAATGTATGTTTGTAGGAACTCTTGGACTAGCACTCATCTCTCTTAAGAGAGTTGTGTGTTACAGTCCATGCTTAGTGATGTTTTCATAGATGCTTATTCTGGCACTCATCTCTCCCTTGAGAGTTGTGTGTTACAGTCTAAGTTTAGATATGTTTTCAAGTACTTAGTCTAGCACTCAACTGTCCCTTGATAGTTGTGTGTTGCAGTCTAAGTTAGATATCATGCAACGTTGTCTTAGACACTTAGTCTAGCACTCAACTGTAGTTGTGTGTTGCAGCCTAAGTTAGAAATCATGCGATGCGCTTTTAGACACTTAGTCTAGCACTCAACTATCCCTTGATAGTTGTGTGTTGCAGTTGAAGCCTAGTGTCAGATGGTGAAGTCCACCATTAGGTTATACCTAGGTCATTTTTTGTGTTTTGATTTTCTATAGTATGTTACATGATTTGAGGCTTGAGCTTGAGTTGAGAGCATATGCGCTCTCCCATTGCTTGACATATTCTCCCATCCATCCCCTTGCATACAACATTATATCAATATAATTAGAGCTTCATCCATCGCTTCTATCACCTATCATATTCTTCTATCACTCTATACTGCATTCAACACAAGTACAATATCGTCTATCTCTTCAACTTCGCTGTTGTCACTGAGTAGCTCTCAAGCTCGTCTTCCTCTTCACTGAATGTACCCTCAGCAACTAATTTTGTAGTCAATCATTGTCCAATAATTCTCATTACAACGGCTTCGCTTGCTGCCCTAGCCGCAACATTAAATCCTTTCAACAATCGTAGACTTTCAAAGCAAAATACCAAATCTGCAGCTCTTGATGGCTTTAAGCAATTGCGTCTCTTAGAATGAATAAAATCGTATGCACTCCAATTTTGCTCACATGCACCTGATGATGTAGCAACAGATAGCACACAAGTTGCAACATGCTGTAACTCCAATGTCTCTCCACCATATTCCTTCCACCAAGTAGGTGCAATAATCGTCTTAATAGCATCAAGATTCCAAGGATCTCCAAAAGAGCCTTCGCGATTTGTATATCTCACTTGTTGCTAGTAGGCCAGTTTTCCTTGATCTCCAGGAAGTAACTTTTTACAAACCTCTCGAAAGTTATGACTTCAGGATTCTATGATTGAGCATGCATTTGATATTGTGGATGTACTGCAAACGCAGCTCCATGCAAAGGGTTGTGCATTCGCTTCCATCTCTTATCGGCAAAATATACCATTTGTTGCTTCTCCCTAGGAGCAAAGCGCTCAAATTCTTTAACTTGTCGTATTGCTTCTGACATCTTCCAATACACTTTACCCATAACAAAGGCATCAGCATCAACCATCCTCAATACTGTTACAAATGGTTCTACACCTTCTTTTATTCTTTCAACATTTTTCCAAAATAGAGATGATTGTACAAGATGTACACATTTAGAGCCTGGTATTGCATACTGCATCTTTTTTTCTAGCCAATTCGCCCATCGTCTATCAGCAGCAGTCTCGACTAAAGCTTGACGCACTTCCAACAATCTAGCAAGAACTAGAAAAGAAGTGGCAAATCTAGTTTGACAAAATTGCCTAAGTTGCTTCACAGAGTGCTCTCTGAATACTGCATGCAAGTATCGATGACTGTTTATAAAACTCACTACGATGTTGGTTGCACAAATGGCAATTGTCCAATATCCTTCAACAATAAGTTGAGAGTATGAGTGCCACATGGCACCCATGTCAGAGTGGGATACTTTGCCATGACCATCTCACCTGTGGTCTTGTAATTTGATGCATTATCTGTTACTAATGCAGTAACATTCTCACTGCCACCAACTTTGCTGATTGCTCTTTCATATATTTTTACAATATATGCCGAAGTTTTTCCTTTTAGAGACATATCAATACTCTCCAAAAACATAGTTCCCTTGGGAGTAATGCACATTACATTTATCAAGGGTCTAGCCTGCTTGCTAGTCCATCCATCAAATGTAAGAGTGCACCCATATATAGGAATAAAGTCCAATGTCTTTTTTTCCAAGCAATCCGCCACAGTTTGTTTAACTCTATCAAGATGATTGGTACGCATTTTATAATAATCTGGCAAAATAAATCCTAGTCTAGCACATGATTTCAAGGCATTACGAAACGTGTCATCTCTCATGACATTGAATGGTATACCATTTTTAACAAATACTTCTGTCCATCTTAAGTGCTCTTCATGCACTTGTTGTCGAAGAAATCCATCCTCTATAGAAGATTGTTCTCCCTTTTTTCTCTTCTTTACCTGACACAAACACTAGTTGCATCAAAACTCACCTGCGACCCCCTTGCTAGCATATCTACATCACCTTCATGTATGGATACACTCCTCACATTTATTGGTGCTTCTCCTTCAACCATCTCATCAACCTCAGTGATCACATCTTGTTGATTTGCACAATTTCTTATTAGGGTCGGATTAGCCACTTTCTTCACTTTCTCTAAATACGATTTGCATAATGGAAGAACATCAGACGGAGTGCATGTGCAAGCTCCAATGTCACTGCCTATTCCGAGAAAATGTTGCTTGATGCGAGTAGAACCACCTGTGAATTTGTGTCCACAATATTTACACTGCAAGAAAGAGACTGAGGCATGTACTTTTTGTATCTCCATCACGTATGACCAAATCTTGCCGCGCACCATGCTTTTGAAGTTGCCAAAAACAAAATGCAAAAAAAACTAATTTGAGTATATAATAGAAACATATTGCAATACACATTTTATAAAAAACAACACATATCCTTTGAAAAACACATTCAGGCATGCAATATATTAATTGTCATTCAATCACGCTCTTTTAAAATTAATTCACATTCTATTGAAAGAATATTAAATATTCTTTCAGAAAGTGTAAGAATGAGAACTCTTCTAATAACTTTTAAAACTTTCAATTCGTACACTTTAAAACTCTTTGTATTCTTTCACATTCTATTAAAAGAATATTACATATTCATTCAAAGAAAGTGTGAGAATACAAACACAATAAAATCATATTTCTCACATTAGGTCTAGGGAACTCAGCGAGAAGATCCTAAAACTCCCACATACAAAAATTCCCACAAGAGATCTAAGGAACTCAACAAGGAGATCTTAGAACTTCCACAAACTAATTTAATAATTTCATAGACACGAAAACAAGCCCATTTCTCACAAGAGATCTAAGAAACTCAACAAGGAGATCCTAAACTCCAACATACAAAAATCTATTCACATGAGATCTAAGAAACTCAACAAGGAGATCATAGAACTCCCACAAATAAATTTCATAGACACAAAAACAAGCCCATTTATCACAAGAGATCTAAGGAACTCACCAAAGAGATCCTAGAACTCCCACGTACAAAAATCTATTCACATGAGATCTAAGAAACTCAACAAGGAGATCTTAGAACTCCCACAAACAAATTTTATAGACACAAAAACAAGCCCATTTATCACAAGAGATCTAAGGAACTCACCAAAGAGATCCTAGAATCCCACGTACAAAAATCTATTCACATGAGATCTAAGAAACTCAACAAGGAGATCTTAGAACTCCCATAAACAAATTTCATAGACACAAAAACAAGCTCATTTATCACAAGAGATCTAAGGAACTCACCAAAGAGATCCTAGGACTCCCACGTACAGAAATCTATTCACATGAGATCTAAGAAACTCAACAAGGAGATCTTAGAACTTCCACAAACAAATTTCATAGACACAAAAACAAGCCCATTTATCACAAGAGATCTAAGGAACTCACCAAAGAGATCCTAGAACTCCCACGTACAAAAATCTATTCACATGAGATCTAAGAAACTCAACAAGGAGATCTTAGAACTCCCACAAATAAATTTTATAGACACAAAAACAAGCCCATTTATCACAAGAGATCTAAGAAGAAACTCACCAAAGAGATCGATCCCAAGGAGATCTTAAAACTCCCACAAACAAATTTCCTAAAATTCCCATGTACAAAAATCTATTCACATGAGATCTAAGAAACTCAACAAGGAGATCTTAAAACTCCCACAAACAAATTTCATAGACACAAAAACAAACATATTTCTCACAAGAGATCTAAGGAACTCAACAAGGAGATCCTCAAACTCTCACAAAAAAATTTATCTCACAAGAGATCTAAGGAACTCAACAAGGAGATCCTAGAACTCCCACAAACAAATTTCAAACACATAAATATCTAAATTATTTTTATCACAAGAGATTGAAGGAACTCAATAAAGAGAACCTAGAACTCCCACAAACAAATTTCAAACACATAAATATCTAAAATATTTTTATCACAAGAGTCGAAGGTACTCAATAAAGAGAACCTAGAACTCCAACAAACAAAAGAAAAGACCAAAACCAAAATCCAAACAAGAGATCTCAAGAACTCAGAATGAGATCCTAAAGCTCCCTAACAAAAATCTATCTTATTTTGGACCTTCTAGATTGCTTTCACAACCTTGAGGACCGTTCTCCTTTTTTTCCTTTTTAGATCTCTTATGCTCGGCTGAGGAACCAAGCGTGAGATAAGAAAAATTGGCAAACAATGAGATTATATGCAAAATCGAACGAACGTATTCGTCCTAATACAAGTTTATTCGTACGAATACTTATTCATACGAATATGTGGTGATGACGTGGCAATTTATATAAAAACGTGACATGTCACCATTTTTTTAATTGAGTTTTTCTTCCATTCGAATCATTCGAGCGATTTTCTTGATTTTATGACATCTTGATGAATTGCCAACATTACTTATGCAATTGCCACATGTTTTTGGTGTTGTTATCAGGTGATCCTTATGTTTGAGTGAGAAGGTTATGAATCACTTCTATAAATTTTGGTTGCTTGGTTTCTAACTTATTATCAATTTACATCATAGGCAAGGGCAATGGTCCCTTGTTTTTCTTAATGGTACATGTTTTAATTAACTTTTTTAAAACTTTCTTAGTGTTATATGTTTTACTTTCTTAGCATTAGATACCCTTTTTGAAATTTCTTGGCATTGGATGTTTTACTTAATCGTACATGTTTGACGTGTTTTTCTTAATGGTACACGTTTTTTTTAACTTTCTTGATGTTATATGTTTTACTTTCTTAACATTACATACCCTTTTTGAACTTTCTTAAGATTAGATGTTTGATTGTACATGCTTTACTTAATGGTACAATGTATATTACTTTGTGTTTCTTGAACTTTGTTGATGTTAGATGTTTTACTTTCTTAATATTAGATGTACTTTACCCTTTTTGAACTTTCTTTGAGTGAAATGGTGGATAGTAGTGAGGGCACATTTTTATTAGGGGATGGCTCTTGCATGGGTAATTGGCCTTGCCTACAATGTAAAATTGTGGTCACAATTTATGCTCGAGTAAAATATTTTGTACCCTTGGTTAGTTTGATTTAATGTAGATTGAAATTTGTTATGAATATATAATAATAAATATAAGACTATGCATGGTAATGGCTATAAGCTATGCCAATCTTTTGAGTTGTTTCTTGGCTGCTCACACAATTACTTTACTTTCTATATTGTGCTCCTTAGTTATTGCTAGTGTTGAACTCGTGGCAAGCTATGCATTAGGAAAGCTATGTATAAGAGGAAGGGACGGAATACTTAGTAGTGGAACCCTGTGTAACCACTCCCTTGGTTGTTACTAGCATGGAGTCCTTGGTTTCGCACAACATTGTGGAACCTATGGCAAGCCATGGGTTGGGCAAAGGATAGTCATGTAATCATCTAAGAGGAGGAAGAATGTAACAATCAACAAAACCTTAAAAAATTAAAGGATGTAAAAGGAGAATTTTTTGGGGCTTTTTTTTTCTCACTTTGTGCTCCGATTAAACACTTAGGAAGGCAATTTTATATAGTAATGCATAGATCGCAGGTATAGGATTTAGTGAGGGGTGCACACAGTTCAAAAATTTTAAATAAAGGAAGTTGAAGAAATGTAGCAAAGCGTAGTAAGTTTCATTGCTAATCTAGAAGCAATGGTATGTTGTGAATGTAGATTCAAGACTATATGGAGGAATTCATGGTGGTGGTATGTCATAAGGGTATGCATATGACATGGATATGGAAAAATGATATAAACACAACATTTAATCCATGGGTCCTTTAAAAGAAATTGTCCATGGAGCCTTCAAAGCATTTATCCTTTTTATAAGCTAATATTACATAAGGCTAGCACATACATGTTTTGCAAGTTTTTGTTTTCCTACTTTATTCAAAGTATGCTATTACAATGTGTCTTGTACTGATGCATGTTTCGAAAGATGTGAAGATGAGTTTGCACTAATAGCATGTAGTGCAAATATATATGTGTAACAATGCATGTAATAAGATTGTGGTTTCATTCCATTTAAATGAGTGATTGCATATGTATACTATGATAGTTGCAAGGATTTTCATCATATCACACATGCACATGTTAGAAAGAACCAATCGATTACCTACTGGCATGAAGGAATATTGGATCTTGCATAGTGGCAGTGGGCACATTGGTATGCATTTTGTGTTTGCACACAATTTGTTGCTAGTAAATGTATTGTTGAACAAGTTAAAATTTCATGAAATCAAATTGTGTGACTTGCATTCCCTTTGCTCGTCCACACCTTTATAGAAGTAACCTTATTGTGCTATATATTGTGTGTCTTTGAAATCAAAAGAATGCACATGCTAAATGTTCTAGTAAAATTAGAACAAGTCATTACAATCAAAACCTACACATTAAAGTCGAGTTAATGAGATATGATACAAAATTTGTGGTGTCTATATTTTTTGGGACAAAAAAAATTATTAAGCCTATAACAATAGTGTAATATTTTTAGTGAATGTAATGTTTCACAATGCAATCATGAAGTTTAGTATATCACTATTAGCAACAGAATGTGGTTGTTGTTTTGAAAAGCATCCAATATTTTGTAGGCAAAGCCCTTGATCATCACTATTCCTACTATGGACATTGACGAGAAAATTCCTAGAGGTAGTGATCCTAAAGTCTGTTTATTTAGCAAGCATCAATTGACAAACCTCCCTTCATGTGAATCTTTTAGTGAGAATTTGTGTGAATCAAGAAAGTTCAATGAGCATACAAACAATTTAAGGTATTTGCATGCAGGACATTAATTTAAGGTATTTGCATGCAGGACATTAATTTAAGGTATTTGCATGCAGTACATTTGTCATCCAAAACAATAACTATTTACATGGTTACACAAGCTCATTACTAGTGGCTTAGCACTAGTTTTTCTATCAACAACATGAGTTGACCCATTACATTTAAGAGGTACGAATGAGCTATAGGGCTTAGGTAACCAAGAACTTGGACCGTGTAATAAATTGAACACCCAAAGGGTGTAAAGAAACATTCATATACATGAGCCTCACTTCCATAAAAATTTATATTAACCAAGATCAATGTTAAACAATGTAGAGGATCTATGTCTACTATACATGTAAACTAGCAAGCCTAGAAAGAAATGGCAATAATAGGAACCGTGACTAAAAAGCACTTTGGGAGAGGAAGCATGTGGAATAATCAGAAAGGCTACAACAAAGCCTACAAGATGAGCAGAGTGGTTCTTGAGAGACATGCAAAAAATGTTTCTTTGGGTGTATATTCTACCCACTATTACACAAGAGAGGAAGAAAGAGAGGAAGGTGTCCACATGCACTCACAAGAGGAAGCAATATCATATAGCATTAGCTATTTATATTAGGTCATAGATCATCTTTTCTTAGTACAACTTGGCACTTCTCTTGTATGCTTGTACTCTTGTATTTCGACAAGTGTTCATTTTGATTAAGCATTTTCCTTTGCAATTGTGTTGCAGCAACCCATTAAGACATTGACGCTCAATTCTTACTCAATTTTCCCCTTAGTAAGGGCTAAGTAGTACCACTTAGAGTAGATGTGTTGTTGTATACCCAAATAACAAGTGTGATTGTGAGAAAAACACCATCAACATTTGGCAACCACAGAGGTGAATGCTACAATAGACATGTGTAAGCTCAGTACATTGAGAACTAGAAGCCTCTAACTGAGTAAGCTACTCCATTAGAATCGTGTAAGGCACTAGAAGCCTCCATGTTTTTTCATGTTAGTTTCGTAAAGAAGTGAAACTTTTATATTGGCATCAAAATTTATATGTCCTAATAAAATAGAAATTTGAAACATTCGATAATATTTGAATCTTTTATGCAAAAAATTTAATATTTTCGCTAGGATTTACATATTTTACTTAAATTTTCAAAAGAAAATGAATATTTTAAAATCGCACTATGAACATTTTGTCAATATCGTGAAACTAAAAAAATTAGCTAGCTTGATAAAATTTCGCCAAGATTTTATATCAATATAAAGTATAGCCTCGATAATGACATCCATGGAAGCCTCTAACCAAAGAGCACAATTGTGAGTTCAGTGCATGAGGATTCAGGTCTAAGTTTTGCAAAGTGTGGGGATTTGTGTCCTACTTTTAATGATTGGGTTTGGTATCAAGTTTGGACATGTGACTTCTCAAAATGTGAGTTTCTATTGGAGTCTAGACCCCCTCATTAAGGCCTCCATTATATTTCATCATATGAGTTAATCAACTTATTGGCTCTCACAAAAATTTCCAAGGATTCATCAAAGTTCATCCTTTTAACAATTGAGCTTAAAGAAGCTACACTTTGAAAGGATTACTTGATCATTTGATCTGTCAACCAATAGAGGCACTAGACATGCAAAGAGGTCAGAACTGTTGGATTACGAAAATTGGATTTCATGGGAATTCCTTGGCTAGATTTTAGACAATATGGATATTTTTATTAAATTACTTAATGAAAAGAAACATTTGATGAAAATATGTTTAGGCTGATTCAATAAGCCAAACTCAAAGTTAATACTTATGAATTCATCCATGTTAATGACACCAGTATTCTTGATTGACTACTTAGGGAGATTCTTTGATTTAGTTTGTAGATGGACATAGTATCTTATTGTTTGTCCTCTCTTATGGGAAGTTTCAACTTTCATAGAAAACCTTTAGGATGATTATGAATGCATACTATTATAATTTTTAGACGTTATGGAATCTCATTTTGGCATTCAATGCTTCTTGGCTATGTGTTCTGGAGGCATCGATTTCTTAAAGAATAACGATATTGGCACAAACCAATTCTATGCATTGATGCCTATCTATGATGTTGCCTTGAATTTACCACTCAAAACTTATTTTGTATTCATATCAAACATAGGTAAATGTTAGGAGAACACATCATTAAAAGGGCATGAAAAAGATCTTAATTTACCTTTTGAATTTGCAAAAGGAAAATACATCACATTAAACCCTTGAGAAAGAGAAAACTAGTATTTAGACAAGTTTTTGGAATCCCCTTTATTTTTTCTAGTTTGGACTCCAATTTATCAAATAACTAAAAATATTACAAGCAATTGGGACCCTGATGAAAGGTTTGAACTCATTTAGATACATGGATGACATTTTGATAATGTTCTAGATGCCCACCTTTTCTTGGACAATTGTAATTTGTTAGACTGGTGATGAAGATGTTCCACTTTAAGAATACTAATCTAGCCTTTGCAATGCTTGGAGGTGTGTAGGAGGTAGGAAGCGGAGCATCATTTCTCAACTTGATAATCCCTCTTATAAATTCTAATAATGTCTTTCATTCCATTATCAAATTTGATATGATAGTTATGCTTAATTATCATGCTTGTGTGTGCACTCTATAAAGAATCAAATAGGCCTAGATCAATTTCTTCTAATGTAATACTTTCTTAGGTTATTTCCATTTTGTAAATTTGCAATAGATCCTTTGATATGTTCTTTGAAAATCTAGCAATAATGAAGAAATTTGTTGAGAAATGATTCTATTGGCAACACATCAAGCAAATTACTATTGATTTCTTACATTGATGATTTCTAGGCATATCAAGCATTCGTGCAATATGTATTTATTTACTTTTGTTGCATAAGGGCAACACATCCCTTCTTATGGTTACACACTTTTTTTTATAGTGAAAGTCTTCTTATGGTTACACATGCACGCACACACACCTCCCCCCTGCACACACATAAACATGAACACATATGTGTGCATTCTTTTGTGTTTGTGTGTGCATGCACATACACATGCACTTGTGCTCGACAACATGCTAAGCTTTGATTTGTATTACATACTTATCCTTATCTTAGACCCTTTGCTTAGGATAAGGTTTGAACATGTTAACGATTATAGAGATAGTTATAAACCTACCCCTAGATAAGTTTCAATCCATGTTTTTAGATATGATCTTGCAATTTTAAGACTAAGTTTAAGGATTCTGCTATATGTTATAGGAAATATATTACCTTATAGCAATCGCATAATATGCTCATTGAGTGATTGTGACATAATTGCATAACATTTTGGTCCATCTTTACATTTGCACATTTATGAATCCTATAATCCTTTATAACTAGGAGAGTCTCTTGTAAAGTTTGATCGACTCAATCAAGACCATTGCTTGATTTGTCATCAAGAGTTTTCACTTGTTTGATAAGATAATTCATGTTTGATTTAACATGTCTACTCATTCTACACCAATAATGGAGAATTGATTTTAGCTACTCTTTAAGGCAAGTTTTTGTTGTTGTTAGATTTTTCCAAAATTTCCAAAATCTTGTGAAGGAGATAAAAACTACAAACTAGATTTGAAGTTTGTCATACCTAACTTACATACAAGTACTAACTTTGGTTTTGGTAGTATTTGAGTTGGTATGCCTACAACATCGTAATTGTTTGATGATGGTTTTCTATTAAACATCATAATGACACTAGTAGAACATGCTCTTCTCAATGATACCCTCTACTTGTCCAAGCCAATTTGGACAGTTATACTAGGCTTGATGGGTTGTATATATACAATGCAATATTTGCCCTACCCCTTACTATCAAGCTTTTGAATCAATACATTACTTTTTCCTTGTGTCCACTAGTTTGAAAGGAGTTCTCACTCACTCATTGGAATCATCAAAGAATCATGATTGATAGACAATCTTCCCAATAAAAATAAAATGGAAGGCGATTGGCAAGAAGGCAATTGCCTAGAGTAGACAAAATCTACTTTTTTCTTTTGTCAATGAGAGAATTTTCTATCTTCAAAGCCATATCATAAATATTAGCAATTTATTATATGCACATATCATAGCCACAATAGATATTATCATAAAAGAAAGACAATCCATAAGAAGAATGAAACGAACAACTATAGTAAGAGAAAAAACACATGTTGTCTGTGTAGATGCATCGTCCTCTCCCAGTAATGGGCTCTAGTAGACCAATGGGTGGTGAAAAATATAGTTTGGATTATAGAGGCATCACCTCATCGTTTTGGTGGATCAGTGGGTTGCAGTGATTGATAAAAAAAGAGTAGAAACAAAGCAAGCCCACAAATCAAACTCAAGAAATAAAGTAACATAGATTTCCTAGTGAGACTTGTCAACAAACTGCCAATGTTAAAATAAGAACTACGAATCAATTGCTAACTAATAGGTAGATGATAGCTTTCTAGTATAGTCATGTGCTAGACAATTATATTCCACAATTTCAAGAAAACAATTGCAAGCATGTGGATATATAAAAGCTAATAAATAATAAGAGTGACTCTTTGGTGTGTATGCATCAAACTACATTATTGATCACTTTTTGTTGCTTCATCCAAACTAATTACTGGATCTAACAATTCTTTTGAGTTAGGGGGACCTATTGGCTCTTCTTTGCTCATAAGATGAAAAGCGTAGATATTAGATTATGTAAATGGAAGAATTTATTGAATTATATAAACTATGACATTACTTGCAAGCTTTTGTAATTATTGATTGGGATAATGGAAGATAATATGATACTTGATGCCTTGAACAATTTATGGTCTACTTGAAAAGGCCTTCTAAAGTCTTCAAGATTATGTTAGTTCATGCCATTGAATTAAAAATTCCAAGTATGGTGACTATATCATCTAGATGAATCTAGCAACCATCCCACATTGGTTATCTTTTCTGTGAAGCTATTCAACTTATCGTTCGTGTTTGTGTGTGTGTGTGTGTGTGTGTGTGTGTGAGAGAGAGAGAGAGAGAGAGAGAGAGAGAGTCATGGGGAGCAAGGGGGAATAAGTTGTGCAACGAAGGATTCACAATCTGTTGTTGGCCACATTATGAAGTATCCTCAAATCAAGGTAGCTAGTTGAGCCCTACATTGTCTTCAGCCCTTACCATAGGGAAGCTCTAGCCTAAGCCATCAGAAGGTAGTAGAAGCTAGGCCAAAAATAGATCCCTTTATGTAACCCTTCCTCCAAAAGAAATAAGTGCAAGTAATGGCTATCCACCATGAGCTCGTGTAGTGATAGGAAAATGCAATTGACATTGTACAAAGTGTCTAGAATATCAGCTCTACCAAAATTCTCATCTTGAATATCAGCTCTTGGCACTTTTCTTTGATGCAAGCATTTTCATTTTCTTATAAGTCTTGCCATATGATAAATTACTCTCAGAGACCATATGCTAAAGGATGCTATCCATTGTTTATGCATATAAAATTTTTCCAACGGTCATCAATAGGTTATATAGCACATGAGCTCATTTAAAAATAAAAAAGCATTACTTTAGTCATCTTGAATAATTCTGAAATTACATTATTTTAGTTATTATCATCTTGAATAAGATTACATTATTAAATTATTTTTATTAAAAAGGGGATACTTTTTTAGTCAAAAATCTACAGGAAGGGGTTTCATTTGTACCCATGCATAGGGAAGGCAACACCTAGAGGGGTTTACAATTCAGTTTTTAAAATTTCCATGTATGGTGGACTTAGATTGATACTTTTGGGGTTGAGACTTGTAGGTGACTAAGCTCTTCCACTCTATTTAAAATTTCTAAGACATCAATTATTTCATATTCTCAAAGCAAGCAATTATATGCATTTGAGCTTTGCCCGATTTGCTGCAAATTTTTGTGGATGAGACAAGGTGCTCAAAAGGTCGGAACTTTGGCATATGAGATGAAGCTACCAACCACATTAAGAATTCACAATCTTCATTATATCCGTGAACAAAATAGCAATTAAGAGAAGAATTCAGATAATATATGTTTTGAATTCAAGGTGCATGTTTCTACATCCTAGTTAAAACATGCACCTTGAATTCAAAACATATATTATCTGAATTCTTGCTATAGTCCTTGCTTTTGAAACCTTTCAGTGCTTGCTGATTTTTGACGCTCTTTGTTTTGCTTGACCTGAATCTCACATTGTCACGATGTGTTGAGTTCTTTGAAGGCTGCCATGAGGCGCCATAAACTTTGCTTTAATCTTGCTTGGAGGGCTGCCAATAGACACACCCTGAACTGTGGTGTTGTCTGCCTTAAGCTGATGTCTCGGGTTGCATGCCCCTCCTGTTATCATGGAGGCTTCCTGGGCTGCATGCCACTGTCTCTCATACATGGATGCTGTTGCTCCTCAGGGCCATTGCTGCTGCTCCAATAAAAGTAGAGTTGCATAGATAGGTAAGCAAATGAACAATGGATTGGGTACTTCCGACATTTCTATTATGACACAGTCATATCATGAGATAGCTTGGCCTTGCAGAATTTCACTGTACTGAAAAGTACTTTGCAGTAGCTCTCAGCTATTGCCCTTCAAATAGGCTGCCATCCCCCCGGCTGACTAGATCTGTCGGCCAACCAACATACTGATCAGTCACTGTCCACTTGGGCCGTGTGCCACATCAGCATGTCTGTACTGCTGCATCAGCATCGTATATGTCAGTACTGATTCATCTGAATATGCCAGTACTAATTCCATATAGATCCATGTGGCCTGTGAATCATGCCAGCACCTTGGACTGCTGTCCACATTGCCAGCATACCACATCAACATCTTGGCTGCAGGCCACTTCTGCATCCTCCAGGATATCTGGAGATGTGCTGGACAGCTTGGAGCTTTCCTCTACATGCAGCCCCTCACATCCTGACGTTGGATGGCTGCTCAATGATGTACATGCATCCCATCATCACCTAAGTTGTCATGCTCATTGCTTCTCCTCAGTTGGGGGCCTTACAATAGAGCAACTAACCTATGGCAAAGGGTAACAGAGGGTGGAGCATTGACCTCCAAACCCCCTTCAATGTCCACACTCTGGACTATAGCTTGTCCCATGTCGAGAAGCTTCTGAAAATCAATAACCATTTTTTATTGGTTCCCTAGGATCCTGAGCCTCCAAGATCTCTATAGAACAAAAAGGACGAGTCACTTTGAATATGTGAGAGTATAACTCACTTGTATAGCACATGCAATGGGCAAGGCTAGGACAACCTTAGGGCCAAACCGACCAGCAGTCGGCTTGAGCTGACCTACTCCAACTTGTAGTTGACTTGCCACATGGAAGCTATGCCAGATCATCAATTGGATGCCATATCAAGAGTCGACGTGTACACATTACCTGCAAGCTACCATGTTAGCTGTCGACATATCTTTGACCTGTGTCCCACATCAGCACGTTCATACAAGTCCATGTGGGCTAGCATGCCACATCAACATCATGGGTGGCTGGCTGTCAATTCTGCACCCTCTTGGATGCTTGAAGATATCTTGCACAGCTTGGAGCTACCCTCTATATGCAGCCTGTGTGCTCCATGATGCAAGGCATCCCATCTCCTCCTAAGCGAGGTCACAATCTATGGGAGAAGTGTCTTACTAAGCTCCCTCAATGTCACCCAGGCCCTCGAGGAGAGCCTGGTTTTCCTCAGTCCATATCTAGTTTTCTTTATTCCGTGGTTATGGTCAATGACATGAATTCAAAGCACCATGTATGTCACGGGCATCCACAACCCGTGGCATGCTGCCATCCAAATACCACCAAGAAGCCTCAGAAAGCATCATAGGTTAAAAACGCAGAGTTGAATTTTTGGTGAAAAAGTCAACACGTTAACTTTTACATTGACGTTGACCAGCCGAGCAGGGGCCGGCCAGTCTGCCCTAAAAGCCTATATAAGGCATCCCCCATGGACGTCATTTCTCATCCCATCTTCACAGCAGTTTGGGGCTTCACCACCTCAGCCAGTAGCAGGGGATCAGCCAGGATCAAGGTAGGACAAGAGCAGCAGAGCAACTTTCTCCCCCCTGTCCTCTTCAGGTCATCTTCCGGACCTGGTCCAGCCCGGACAGCAGCAGTTGGGATTCTCCTTAGAGCATCCCTTCCCTCCATCAGCACTCAATTTAGTAGTGAGGGTTTGGTCCCTCTATATAGTAGTTGGTGAGGGTTCATCCCCTTCATACAGTACTTAGTCCTTTCAGTTATTTACAGTTGCATTCTGCCCTGTATTCTTTCCTCTTCAGAGGCCCATTATATTCCTCCCTCAAACTCTCACACTCACTCCACAATTCCACTTGTGTTTTGAGTGCATTATTGTATCAATTCAGGTAGCAGTGAGTAGAGAGAGAGTGAGTAGGCTTTCTCCCTGTTACATTGGTACCAGAGCTCCAGATTTTATTTCCTGAGATAGGGAGGTTCAGTTTAGGAACAGCCACTATTTTATGTTCTAGACAAGGTCCGGAAAAGACACCATCAGTTCCCGTGACAAGTCCAGCACCAATAGAGGAAGGGGCCGCTTCCCAAGTCTCAACACCACAGAACCCTGTAGACGCCCCCAATATCAGTTTTTGGCATGATGGCCATGATGCTGACTAAAATGCAGATGCAACAACAATAGTCAAAGAGTCTCTTTACCCGCATGGTTCAGCTCCAAGCGATGTGGGATGATCATAAGCAGCTGCCAGTGAGCGCGAGAGAGAGCACCTCGGGAGGCAAAAGAAGAATGCGATCGTGAGGCTCTGGAAGCCAAGGAACTCCGAGATCAAGAGGTCCAGGAAGCCAAGGAACAGAGAGATCATGTGAGCAAGCCGCTAGAGACCGTGAGGCTCAGGAAGCCAAGGAGCTTACATAGCGTGAGGCCCAGGTGGCGAGACGGTCACTTGGTGGCTCGAGTGGTAGAAGAACCACTATGATGCAGACGAGGAGACACCTCTATGAGTGGATGGAGTTCGGCAAAGATATCAGAACACGGTTCCTGCAACCTCACTGCCTGGATAGACTTCAGAGTCAGTTCTATGAGCTGCACCAAGGGACACTGGACGAGGAATCATTACACCAATAAGTTTACTCAGGTCGTCATGTTCGTAGTTTCAGGCTACGGGATTATGAGAGCGCATACGAGCTTGCTCAGAATTTCGAGCTCATGCACAAGGGTCAAGGATCCAAGCACAATAAGAAGTCCCGGGACTCCACACCAGGTAATGGTGGGAATGGGCCACAAAAGAAGAGCTGGATGACGGGATAGCAACGGCTATGGTAGGTACTGGATGCACCGACACAAGCAACCTATGCCATTAGACAACCGATGCTTCCATTGCCATGTGCAAGGCCACATAAAGCAAGATTGCCGACAATTCCAGAAGCTTCAAGCCAGAGGAGCCACATCAGGTGGTTCATCCACAGCTTCAACTCCTATGGGGACAATCTTAGTGGTCATCGAGGAGCTTGAAGATTGGTAGAAGGGGGGGCCTTGTAAGTTTCCTACAATGTTCCAATTTTATGGACAAATGGGTGGTTAGCAGTGTGAGAAGTGCAGCAGAAATGAATGGGAAAGAGAGAGATAGCGAGCCTCACACACACCACACTGAGAAGGAGAGAAAGGAGAGAGAAAGGCACTGCAAGTTATCTCTGGAGAAAACCCCGCTACAATTGGGGGGAAACCTCAGAACCAACCGGCTGCTTGACAACTCAGACAAACAGCTCAACAACCACGAACACAGGAGGCACAAAGAGGAGTGCATGAACTACTCCACAACTCTCCCATAGCACTCCTCTACAAGGCAGACAAAGCTGCTCCAGATCTGCTCAACTGAGCTGGCACTGCTGCTGCACAAGATGGAAAATGAGGGGAGTTTTATTTTCACTAGTTATTGGGCAGATTGTCTCGGTCAATATTCTTTTTGAATCGTGCTATTAGTAGGCATTGGATCTTTAGTGTTTCCTCTCTCTTCCCATTTTAGCTCCGGGGGTTTTGTTGGCAATAGATCCTCATGGGGCTATTGTTTCATAACTTTTTATTGATAGGTGTTGATTGTTGGCACTTTGATGTGGCATGGAGATGGGCGCAATACTATTGGAGCATGCAATTAATTTTTATTGGCTTGAACGAACGGTTTGTAGTAGTAAACCAATGGGTGAACGAGGGGCATAGCTTGGATGGCATGGTGGTGTGGAGGCTTGTAGAAGTGGCTTCAGTGGCATCTAAGGCAGTACCAACTTGACTCTACAAGAAGCGTGAAGTCAACTCATCCCTTCCTCTTTGTCTGAGACTTCGAGGCTCTCTGTGTCTTAAGATCGTACTTCTTTTCCTGAGCTTCTTGTTGCAGCAGCAATGGAACCAGCTCCTCGGAAGTCACTGGCACCACCCTATGCCTTGCAGTCATCATAGTCACAAAACTACCATAGCTTCGGGGGAGCATTCCCAACAACAGCCTTGCCATCCTTGTCAAGCTCATCCTTTGACCAATTGCCGCCAGCTGATCTGAAGAGCTACCTGGGTTGTCAAAAAGCCAGCACAGACAAGAAAGAAAGAAAAGGCTAGGGGCTCAAGAATCCTGTTCTGGCTCCCTAGCAAATAGCCTTGTGGAAGGCCCCGAAAGGGCTGGCAAGGAGGGGCCGGGGGCCGGAATATCCAACAGCTCGAGGGAGAACTGAGCAGCCACAAGAGAGAAGAAAGGGTCGACACTAGACCGCCCCTCAGGGCTGTTTGAGACAGGCTTCCAAGAAGATCATGCTACAATGGACCATATCTTTACATTGAGGGCTGTCATTGAGGATGCTTGAGCACGGAAGCAGAGGGTTTATTGTTGCTGTGTGGGTTTCCGCAAAACCTTCGATACTTTACCATGAGCCCGACTTTTTAGATGCCTTTTTTAAGTTTAGATTTTACCAAGCATTTTTTGTACAATTTATTTAATTAATCTAACTTCTTACTACCCTTTTCCTCCTCTCTCTATGAACAATGATCACATCTCCTATGTACACAAAAGATTTAAAAGTGGCTATCCACCAATGCGTAGGCCCCACAATATGTTGAATCCTTTTATAAAATGGTTTAATAGTTCTGGTCCTCACTGCCTAAGCCTGGGCTCGAAACAGTACATTCCACACTTTTCCAATTCGGTGGTGTAATCCTTTGCCACGATCATCTTTGAACAATGTGTGTTTCGGCTAAAAGGCCCTTAAAAGCAATCCCTTGTGGCATCAAGGGGAGTTGCCACTAGAATTGGCAAAACAGTTGTCATCACGTTGGATATTATAAAGACTGCCATATGTTCTCGTGTGACCATCTCATCATCTAGACATGAATATGCATGATTGCATGGCATCATTCACATAATCCTTCCACCCATCTCATCATGTTATACAAATCCGTCTATGAAATCATCCTAGGAAAATCCCATACTGATTACTTTCCTCAAAGAAGATCAGAAATTGAGGGGGTCACTGCATGAAAAAGGGCAAATGATTAGATCAATGGCAGTACAATTGTAACGTGCAACAGTAAATGATCTGTAATGCGCAGCAAGACCTTCTTTAAACCTTTGTGCGAGGCGTATGCATATGCACCATAGGAGATAGATAGAGTGTGTATAGGGTTTAGAGAGAGAATATAGACGACACCAGATTGGGACCCTGTACCCACTGAGGGCCACCCTCCCCAACTGGGAAGGAATTTTCTTTATATCTTGGATAACTGCAAAAGAATACAATTGACACTGCTTCAAAGAGCTCGAGAGACAACTCTGAGGATGACCCTTCGATACGGTGAGTTGACCCACAAACGCCTGAGAGGCAACCCAAATCTTGACCAAGATCACACTACTCACATGGAAGATGTGGACCATTGTGCAAGGCTACTGAAGAGGCTCCTGGACATGCGGCGGAGCTACGTGAGAGAGAGAAAGAAAGAAAGAAAGAAAGTCTATTAACATCCACTGGAGACCAAAAGTTCTATGGGACAGCAAGAAAACCTCTAGTACATCTCCTTAGGGAGGGCACATGGCAGCTCCCAAGGAGTGCAAACGAAACCCCCATTATTTTAGAGTACCTACATAATAGTCTAAAAGAGTAAACAACCATACATTAATTTAAGACTGAGAGTCTTTTGGTTTTGATTTAAACTCTTTGATTAGGGCCATGCCTTCAAGGTACACTGCCCATTTTCCATCCTTTCTCATAGCCTTGACTTTAGCTAATTCACTTGCCTTATTCTTGAGTTGAGCTTGTGTAAGCTCTTCTACTATCCATACTTTGGTACCCTTCAACTAGTAAGATTGTCGAAGAAGCTTGATCCGCATATCTTTTGACTTCAGTTTAAGGATTGCATGACCTTTATAGTGCATAATAGAAACAAACACACTAACCCTAACCCCGAGTTGGGCTAACCCCCAACCCAACCTGGGGGGTTAGGTTAAGGTAGGGCTAGCCGAGGTAACTCCTGGCTGAGGCAAAGGGCTGACGGTTGGAGGGCTGTTAGAAATGACCCAACGGAGGGTACGCACAACGGAAGACTTATAGTAATGCCCAGGAGCTCACACAGTGTAGTGTGGGTGTGGAATCACAAACTGCTTACTTAATGTGCATACAATAGATGTGCAGACTCATCAATAGACAATGAACCAGCCAGATAGAGAAATCACCAAAATATATATTTCTGTCCAAAACTATGGACACAATACAAAAGATATAGATCCAAAGTCCCACCAATGGTGTGATCCTTTGATCTTACCACAAGGTCTTTCTCCTATCTCCCAGTTATCTCTAGACTCGAGCCCGCATGCTCCACCTCGAGCTTCTATAGACTTTCCGTCCAGATCTCAGCACCTTGCTGCCCTAGTAGGCAGCCTAGGCTTCAGCCCCAAGTGAGCTCAGTCTGCAGCAACTCTGGCCCTGCTTTGCCTCGTGGATGTAGGCCCAAAGATCAGGCTTCTGCTGCTCCTGCTGCTCCTATGTTTGCTGACTTGTTGGATGATGAAATGAGGCAAGTGCCTCTCCTTTTATAGGCCTAGGGGGCCTGTCAACCAGCCTGCCCTAATCTGGCCGACCAGACTGTGGCTGGTCCAGCCCTTTAAGGGCTCACAACCCGGGGCCTTTTGGCCCACACTTCTAGGGCTTTTGGCCCTCCAATCTAGGCAAGGGCCCAGCCTATATAAAGCATGCCACTGCCCACTAGCAGCCTCATTTGCTGCTCCACCAGGCCCCAGCCATGTCAGTGCCTGTTCACCCTGCTGCTGCTGGTTCTGCCCTCTGCCAGGCTCTTCTCCAGCCACGTGTGCAGCGCCGTACTGCTGCTGACATCATCGCGCCCTGCCAGGTCAGATCTAGGGCTTGCTGTCCCGGCCTTTTGCTCCTTCCACAGGTTCCGTCCTTTGCAGCCATGCTCGTCTCTGTGAGGTGCTGCCCATGTGGTAGCCCCCTCTCTTTCTTCTCTCTTGGGCACATCCTGCCCTAGGTCTCCCTCCCCCATGCTCTCCTCATTTGGGGGCTTACAGATTGGGGAGGTGACCTTTCCAACAAGGGCTGCTAACGGGCTGACGGGCTGCTGCTGATGGGTTGTACGGAGAGGTACGGACAGAGAGCTACGGGGCTGCTGAAGGAGAGGTACGGACTGCTGAAGGGGAGAGAGAGAGAGAGAGAGAGAGAGAGAGAGAGAGAGCTGAGATAAGAGAAAGAGCTGTGATATGAACTGAGATATGGAGCTGTAAGAGAGCTGAGAAAACTGTAAAAGAGCTGCTGAAACAGACCCAAACCTTGCTCTGTTTGCTGCTCCGAATCCCCTGACAGTTGTGCTGCGTGTACACCTTCCAGGCAGGCTGATCTGGACTGCTGAAGTCTTCTGCTGTTCAGGTCTCAGGGCCTCTTCTGGAGTGCACAGGGGCTAACAAAGCGCTGGAGGGGAGCTGCAGTGGAGGAGCAGATGAGGCTGGAACTGAATGGCAAAAGAGTGTGGCAAAGGGCCCCTTAAATAGGCTTGGAAGGGGCTGGTAGGGTTGAGCCAACAAACCAAAAATAACCGACCAGTAGTCGGCTATTTTGCTGGTTGGCTGGCTGTTCAAGTCTTTACCCCCCCCCCCCCCCCCTGGACTTCATTTGGGTCCCAAACTATGGGGTTTGGGGTCAGCCTTTCAGGGCTGTTTGCCCTTGGTCCCTGGTCAGCGTTTGGGGGCTCCTAACCTCAGGTAGACCTAGACCTAACCTAACCTAAGATGGAAACAATAAGTATCTATGGTTCTCCAGTGGGTACTAGTGAACAAGGACCAACTCTCTGACCTAAGGCTGAGAGACTCACCTACGTAGCTCGTGCTTGACTGTCCCTGTAGAAGGGCTCACAATGGGGTCACGGCATATGACAAAATATCATATCATAGGAACTATTTGCACTTTGTCGATGAAGCCAGTTGTCACCTTGCACCCAAGTGTAGGGTTGCATGTGGCAGTCGCTCCGTCTGAACTTGGCAGTAGGTGCATGGCCTCCAAGTAGTCTGCCAATATCTACGGGAACTCCTGGAAGAAACTTTTGTCTAACGACACCGCTTCATGGGTTCCTCGATCTCGAAACTTTGTGTAGAGTTCATGGATCCGGTGTCCTGACCCATGCTTCCATTTGTGAAGGAGAATTTGCTCCGGCTCAATGACTTCTGCCTCGTCGATCACCTCGGGCTTTTGGTCATCGGAGATATCACTAAGTGCTGATATAGACCAATTAGGTGACCACTTCACTAGTCAGATGAGGGGCCGGACTTTGTCCTGTTCGTCTTGAATACGAGCTAACGGAAAATGAGCTACGAGTTGATGAATCAGCTGCCAAATGGCTGAGTGGTCACACTTACCGTCGTACTTTATGAAATTTGGAGTGGACCGGGTGAGTGGAGTAACCTTAGGTGCGGTCGAACCCGAAGAGGAAGCAGTCCTCATGCTAGCATTCATAGTAGCCAACATCTGTTTGTGCTTCCCGGAGTTGGTGCTGCTTCTCGGCTTGGGCCATCTTGTCATGCCATAGTGCTGCCTCTTGTTTGCGCTTCTCGTGCATCAGCAAGAGTAGCTTTACAAATTCCGAGAGTCCCTTGCCTTCTTCAGGTTTGTCCTCCTCTGTAGTTTTTTTTCCTTCAAGCTGTTTTTGCGTTACCTCTAGTTGCTTGTCTTTTTTGCCCAACTGCCATGAAATTTCTTCAAGAGGAGTCTGTTATGTTCCATGAGCTTCTGTAGCATTGCTGAGTGCTTGGTGGAAGCATACTTTCTTTCACCAACCAGCTGATCATAGGGGGCCGAGCCCATGCTATCTAGGGCCGACCAGGCTAGGTGGGCCGACGCACCTGTAGGGCTGCCCACGGCCCTATAAAAGGGGCCCACCCCCCAGCCTATGGAGGGCTGCATCCAACCAGGGTGGCCGACCTGCAAGTTGGCCCACCCTCTGCTCTACAGACCACAAATAGGACCCATAAGAGGCACCTAAGGACTGACCCATGGTAGCACAACAGGGCAGACCTGCCCACACAGCTCCGCACCCCTCTTGGGAGCCTCCATGGCCAATGTGGCACTGCATGGACCAGCAAGAGGCGCTAGAAGGCCACACAGTCCTACTCTCACTAGGGGTAGGCATACCCACAACACAAACCCTCACTCATCTACCCTAGCCTCATTCACTAGGATGGCACACCCACAAGCAAGGCCCTCTCTCGCTAGATGACATCAAGAGATGTTGACCTCTAACACCCCCTCTCAGCTCCTGGATGAAACAAAGACGCCAGGGAGCTGGGTGTGCCGCTAGAACAACTGGAGGAATCCATCATGTAATACTCCATCAGTGAAGACTACCATAGGAACTATTGAAGAAGCCCGTGAACCGCCTCAGCATGATCACTGGAAACCTAGACTTGTTGCTCCCAGGCCACTGGGTCATTTGGTACAACAATCAAAACTGATTGTACTGGTATGTCACTCCAACAGAAGGTACTTGAACAAAATGCAACTGATACTACCACCGGTGCAAGGTCTGCTTCCCTACATTGGCACCTGTATCTCAGGCCTAGATAGCCCCTCTCAAGTCCAAACTGGTACACTATCGCTAGATCGATGATTGCAGGGCTGTGATTAAAATGGGCATATAACAGCTCACATGGATCAATCAACTGTGTCTGGATTCCTGCACTGGCAATTTGTTGATCCATCCGGATCTCTAGTAGCATCAAATAATAGCTACAGTAGAACACTAGGAGACCCTCTCTGGATTTGCCAAGTCATGACGTCCAAACAAAAGACATATTGGTAACATACAGCCACGTGAGTCAGTGGGAACAACTCCTCGTGGCTCGAGGTCCTGCCTAAAAGCCTGCCTCGATAAATGACCCCCTTCCCCTTGCACCTGATTGGCAGGTCTCACCGCCACAAACAAACAAGCAATCCTCCAGATCCGGAAAGCCTGCTGACAGCGCCTGCCCCATGCTACTAGAAGGCTGGAGTATACGTCGTCGCAGTAGTAACACTATTGGCCAACTAGTTGCTCGGCCCCTCAACATTCCTTTGGGGATATTGCCGCCAATAATGACCTTTCTGGCCACTTCAGTTACATATACGGGATGCCTTGAGTGCTTCTCATTCCTCGACTATCAACTCCTTTCTGCCTTTTTGCTCAGCTGCCAAAGCCTCAAGCTGACTCTCATAGGTACTTTTGCTTCTATAGCTGGACATTGGTGTCTATGGTTTCGGAAACGGCGCCGACACGACGAACCATTTCGGGTGCCTGGAAATGCCGTTTCTAGGCACTATGGACTCAAGCCAACTGTGGCTCTTATACCATGTGAGAAGTGCGGCGGAAATGAATGGAAGAGTGAGAGAGAGAACCAAACACACACACACACACACACACACACACACACACACACAAAACAAGAAAGGAGTGAGAGGTGAGAGAAACTGCAAGTGATCTCATGCCAAAACCCCACAGCCAACTGTGAGATAGGAAATGAGGGGAGGGGGGAGGCATATATATAGGCTCAGCCTCCCTTAGTCGGCCAGCCTGCTAGGGCACCGACCAGCTGATCGTAGGGGGCGGACCCCATGCTGTCTAGGGCTGACCAGGCTAGGTGGGCCGATGCACCTGTAGGGCTTCTCACTGCCCTATAAAAGGGGCTCACCCCCCAGCCTATGGAGGGCTGCAACCAACCAGGGTGGCCAACCTGCAAGTTGGCCCACCCTCTGCTCCACAGCCCACAAATAGGGCCCATAAGAGGCGCCTAAGGGCTGACCCGTGGCAGCACAACAAGGCATACCTGCCCACACAGCTCTGCACCCCTCCTGGGAACCTCCATGGCCAACGTGGCACCACATGGACCAGCAAGAGGCACTAGAAAGCCACACAGTCCTACTCTCACAGGGGTGGGCATCCCCACAACACAGGCCCTCATTCATCCACCCTAGCCTCACTCATTGGGCGGGCACAACCACAAGCAAGGCCCTCTCTCTCTAGATGACATCAGGAGATGTTGACCTCTATCAATGAGCTGACCCAAAAATGTCTGAGAAGCAACCCAAATCTCGACCAAGACCACGCTGCCCACACGGAAGATGTGGACCACTATGCAAGGCTATTGAAGGGGCTTGTTCTGTCCCCGAGCCTGCAGCAGAGTTGCGTGAGTGAGAGAGTGAAACTGATAGAGCTGAGATAAGAACTGAGAAAGACTCTGATATGACCTGAGATATGGAGCTGTCAGAGAGCTGAGAAAACTGAGAGAGAAATTTGTAAAAGAGCTGCTGAAACATACCGGTAACTAAAGCAGGCTCCCAACCCTGCGTAACTCTTGCTACTTCGAGCCTGACCTTTTGCTCAATTTTCTCATTGGTGTTGCATGGCCACCAGGTCAAGATTCCTTGTGTTATGAACCAATGTCTTGATGGTGTAGTACTCTCCATTATTGTCACATGTGATTGGGTGCCCTCCTCCACCTTTCCTCTATCTCATCCTTGTCCTTTGTCTTCTTCCATGTCCGCCTTACTCTTGCATAAAAAAGTGGTGGTTGTTTGTCATGTGCACGAATTGTATCTGACCTGCGCTTAGCCGCACAGGATTAGCTTTGATAGCTGGGGGAGGCTAGTGGCTAGGCAGGCGATTCTCAGGTTGGGTTGCAAGGGCAATGGACGAGTTAGGGTTCCAGCTGTTTTTAGCGGTGCTGTGCCAAAGCCTATATAAGGGGCCCATGGGCTCAGTTTTCAATCACGCAAGTCAGAGCAGGTCTAGCTCTTTTTTGCTGGTCTAGATCCTGGATTGTATTGACATGGCCCACCAAACCCATCAGAGATGACTGCTATTGGCTCTGTTTTAGGGCTAATCTGGGGGCTGATGCAAGCCCTGGAGAGGGTAGCATCAAGCATCCAAAATGGGTAAGCCAACAAGACTTCCAGCAGGTCCACAGCTGCCAGTTGGCAGTCCAGCAGCGCTGCTGCAGCAGAGGCCCATGGGGCGTACAGGATCAGGTTGGGCATACAACCATATGGCTTACTGGTGAGCTGGTCTGGCTTACTGGTGGGCCAGTCATGAATCTGTCGCCAGATCAAGGGCTCCCTAGCCCTTCAAAAGGGCCCCTTGGGGGTACTTCAAAAGTTCAGCCAGCAGTTGTTTGGAGCTCTCTAGAGAGGGTGCAGTTCACCACCAAGGTGAAGAGCAGCAGAGAAGCCCATGAGCATAGTGAGCAGCAGTAGCTGCAGAAGCCTGAGAAATGGCACGCGGCATTTTGGAGGAGATTTTCTGCAGAGGATGCAGCACACAAGGCTTGTGATGGTACCTTACCTCAGCAGAGTTTGCTGCCACCTGTACACATTTGGATGGAGCTCCTTTTGTACTTATTTCTATACCTATTTATGAGATCTTTTCATTCTTTTGGGCTTTACATCTGAGTGTCCTCTCACCCAGTTCTGCAATTGCTTTCTATCTTCTTGTGTGTGTACATGTGTCGAAGTGAGATACAGTGGGAGTTGTACCTTGGCATATCTTCCGCACTAGATATCTTGTGTTATCAGTTGGTGATTTCAAGATGTTGGTTTACCTACATGTTATATTACCTCTGCTATGCTATTAATGTAGGTTTCTTTTCAAAAGAAGATGGGTTAAGGAAAGCTTGGGGTTTGAAAGGAACACTAGGAGTTGACTATATGAACAATAGTAGGCAAGGGAGATGCTACATCTTGAATAGCAATGAGTACTTGGGATTAATTTTCAAGCGCCTTTAGACACTCACACTCTGAGGGATCATGCACAATTTTTTCATAAAAGTTATAGAAAGCTGTCCTTGCCTTCCACTACAAATGACCCTATGGATAAATGTTCAATATGAACCACTGCATCCTTTTCGCCACACCGCTTGGACAGGTAAGGCTGATTCTCTACCTTTCAGATTCGCACCCAACACATGTGATGCGTTTTTCAAGCAGCTTTGGCATTTGAAAGCTTAGAACAGCCTTCTCTTGGACTGTCTTCACTTCACTCCACTTGGCTTGGGATCAGAAGACTCCTAATGGACTTTTTTCTTTAATTGTTGGACTTTAGAACAACAAAAAATTCTAAATTTGTACGATTGGATATATTCTAGTCTTACAAAGATATATTTTTTCTCAAATTGTTGTGGTGTGGGACTGTCTTCAGGTCACTCCACTTGGAATGGGGATCTTGAGACTCACCTTATCCAGCATTCATTCTCTGTGTGGTGTAAAATGCTTCTTTCTCTGTGTGTTGTAAAATGCAGTCCGGGAGGTCATGGGACTGACACAAACAAAAGTTTCCTGTGGACATTTATCTGTCTGCAATGTCTCTTGTATCCTCTCCGTTTTCCACTTAGTTTCTTTGAGGTCGCATATTCCACTCTGGTCTCGAGCAAATTCTCAATCTTAGTTCTGAAGATTGGCAAAGTTACAGTTGCCGGACCTTTTCGATCGTGGCGCAGGCAGCACAGAAAACAAATGCGCTAAAAATAACTTTCTATACCTTTAAAGGTTCGCGACTTAAATGTTTATTCGCAACTTAGCAATTTCGTTCGCCTCCCGGATCACATTGTCCTTAGAGGGAGCGAGTCAGCTCTCTCTCTCTCTCTCTCTCTCTCTCTCTCTCTCTGAGGGAGCGAGTCAGCTCTCTCTCTCTCTCTCTCTCACACACACACACACACAGAACAGAGCCCTCTCTCTCTCTCTCTCTCTCTCACACACACACACAGAGAACAGAGCCAGGAGTTACAATACGACGCTCGCCTATAATTTTTGCTGCACGATGGAAAATGCCAATGTTGGCCTCCAGGAAGGCGCTGGCTACGACACTCGAGTGTGCTTTGCGAGGCCTAGCTGCAAGAGGACTGTCCCTGATACTGTAACATTCCGCCATTACACAGGCAAAAAGACTGTACTAATAAAGAGCCAACGAAATCAGGATACTTGGCCACTCAGTGGACTCGCCTACGTAGTACGGAGTCCGGACTTGTGTGCCGTCACTGCCGTGTTCGACAGAAATGTGACTGGATTTTCTGCGTTGCGCGTGATCCATACGTGCGCAGTTTGCAGGAGTATTGACGGCGCAGTTTGCAGGAGTATCGACGGCAGCAGTCGCAGTCGCAGTTGGAACCGCAGCAGCATCGCATTCAACGCGCTTCTCTTCACAATCTTTGAAGTTTGCAGGATGAAGTTGCAAGCTGTGCAACGGCCACCGTAACGTCTTCCGCAGACACTCTCCTGAGTCTTCTCATTTCTTGGCCTGCGCTTTGCAAACTGCCGGTGATTTCCTATTTGCTTACACGTTACATTCTCTCCCAGTTAACGCTCACACCGCGCCAGTTTCGAAACCAATCATGCATGAAGGGGGGAGTGCACCTTATAATCTCCACGGTAAAGTTGCCTGACTGCCGTTAATGCTTTCGGGGATGAGGGCTCTCGCTGCTAGACAGAGTCTTGGCCTTCGATTGAGTGTCAAAACAACGGAGGCACCCTGCCCGTCACAGAGAAACCAACGCTTAGGATAGCAGGCGAATCAGCAGCTTCTCGAAAGGAAACTCTCGAAGTAATTGTGGATGGACATGGACGCGGGCAGGCCATCGTGCAGAGGAGACTTCTCCCGCATGAGGTCCGTCAAAGGATTGAAGAGGCGGAGAAAGTTTTTGAACGTTTTTCGCTCGATCCTGACGTTCCTCCCGGGATCCGGGATCACTAGCAAATGGCTGGCAGCACACTCGGCAGCCTGTGATCACGCGTCGCTTGTGATAGGCACTCTGTACGGGCACAGAAAAGGCCGAATTCACCTCGCCGTTCAGGAAGCTCCCGCGTCACCACCTCTGCTGTTACTGGAGCTCGCAACGTCAACAAATGCTCTAGTGAAAGAAATGGCGACGGGGATGGTGAAGATCACCCTAGAATGCAACAAGAGGACGGACGAAAGAGCGATTAATCTGCTGGAGGAACGGACGTGGACGATGAATTGCAATGGACGGAAGAGTGGGTTTGCGACGACGAGGAAGGGTGGTGTGGAAGCGGATTTACAAATTCTGTCAAAGGTGAAGGCGGTGTCGATGGGGGCCGGAATTCTTCGACCGACGGAGGAAGAGGGGTACGATGGAGAGATAGTTTACATGAGGGCCAAGTTTGACATGGTCAAAGGGTCCCGTGATTCTCAAGCATTCTACATGATGAATCCTGATGGTTATGGAGGAGACCCCGAGCTCAGTATTTTTTTGCACAGGCTCTAGTGCTTCTTTGCAAAATGGAAGGATTTGCATCCCTTCTCATGCCTTGGAGATTATGCAGATGAATGCCATATTTTTATCAAGATTTCAAACATTTTCTCAGTTTTGTTTCCCTTTGCTTTGTCCACCTTACACCCACACACTCCCTTCAACTTTCTCCCCCCATTGGCATTTAACTTCCATGGCCTTGCTCCATTAGAGGAGATATTACATCTTTGATCTTCAGTTTTGTTCTTTCTTTCTGGCATGCCCTCTTCGTAGCCTTAGCAATAATCCTTCTCATTCTTAAAGCACAAATTTGGAATTTTTAGGATTAATTTGCTTCTAATATAGGTGTGATGCTTTGATTGGGTGCCGTCAAGTGGGAGTTAAGTGCACTAATGGCTTTGAGACGAGCTTGGCACAGTGAGCTTCAGGACTTGGTGTCCCCTCGTATTTTCGGTCATACCATCTCTCTCCATTCACTACCTCCTTTGTTTTACATTTTGGGCAAGCCTTATGAATGACAAAAGTCATTCATTTCTTTCACTTCTTCACCTTTTCCCTGTCCCCCACACACACAAGAAAGGGGGGGGCTTAGAGGCTCCAGGAGTCGATTCTCGAGAGGAAAACCAGGCAACCCGATTGCCCCGGTTTTCGAATGGTCAACCAACGCGATTGGGGCTGATTCTTGGCCGTCGATCGATGCGAGATGCAGCAGTAGACACGTGTTGTTTGTGGATTTGTTGATTTAGCGGTGATGCGTGGTGTGGTCCACATGTTCGTTCATCCTTTATGTCTACTGTTGGATGAAGAGCTTCGATCTACAGTCAAAATGAGGCGCTTCGCGTGAGTCTTTGATGTCTTTTGCATCACATGGTCGTGATTGGAGCAAGCTAACAAGTAAACCGCATTGCGCCACGTGGAATGCAATCAAAGCTCTAACCTTTGTGGAGGCTTGGACCTAGTTTTAGATCCAATGACTGGAATCAAGTGCTTCTCGTGAGACGTTGATAGAGAGATGATCTAACGATTGAGGTGAATTACTTGTATTAGCCGGTCAACTTCGTAATTTAGGCTGTGACAGTCTGCAGCACTGTTTACCATTAAAAAAGTTTAAAGTTCCTATGGTCCAAATTGGCCCTCCACTAACTACAGCCATTGACGGTTTGGAAATCTCGGAAGGACAAAAGAAACAAAGGAAAATGATCACAAACATCATATCGAAAGAAACGACTTATGTCCAGGCCTAGTGTATGTATATATGTATGTATGTGTGTATGTTGATTGCCTCTCTTGTGTTTTCGATAGATTACTCTATTTACTTGTCTTACAATGAAATCTTCTCATATTGTAATTGCATTTCTCCTTCTTCGGAACTGCTCTTTGTAACATTAATATACATGGATTTCAACCCCAACAAAAAAAAGTATGTTGTTGCTCTGAACATGCGATGGAATTGTGTTTCAGAATTTGCTTAAAGGAATAGTGACGTGCTGGGGCAAAGAATGGTAACTTGCTAGTGGGACGTGTTTCCACTCCCACTAAAGGTGGTGCCCTTGGTAACTTGCTAGTGGGACGTGTTTCCACTCCAAGTAAAGGCAGTGCCCTTTTGGGCACCTTAGGGAGTGGGTGGTGGGAAGGGGTAGGGAAAGGCCATGGGAACGCCTTTCCCTCATATGAAAGGCTCTCGCCACTTTCATATGAGGGAAGGGCCAACCCATGGCTTCTCCCAGCCACATCAAAGTCATGTGGTGAGGAGTTGACACATAAGCAATTAAAGGGTTGACGTGATGGGCACATTAGGAAGATTTTGACATGTCTAAATATAGGAAAGTGCTTTGGTATGATGTGATGGGTGGGTAGGTAACCTTTTGACACATCACGCAGCTCATAACGCCCACCATTTTCCATGATTTAGGATAGACTTGATCCAACAGTTGAGATCGCACCTACGAGCCCCCATGACTTTAACGGTTGATGGTGGCCATTACCCCCCACCATTGGGCCACACGAGAGCAGATGCAGATTGACAAGTAGGGTTGGAAGCAGGCAGGGAGGGCTAAAAGCAGACTGATAGGGAGGCCAAAGGCTGTCGATTGATTGGGCACTCTGCCGAGTCCATCCAGCATCGGGATGGCCAAGTGAGTCCAACAACAATCAGTGGACTCGTTCGGGCACCCAGCTGCATTAAAGTTTGATTCCATCAATCTCACAAGCATGAACCAAACGAGCTCTTGCACTCACCCCCACATGCGCGCGTTCTCTCCATGCGAAAACATGGCCTTGTTTGGCTTGTTGTTTGGCATAATCAATCCCGTCTGGCAACTTGTGTCCCCAAAAGGGGTGGGATTATGGCGTGGTGGAGTTTAGGTGCTCTTGGGATTGCTACCTGTGTCCTCATTATTTTGCATGTTCCCTTAGGTATCCTTTGATAGTTTTAAATTCCAATTTTCGTTTTATGGTTAATGTTGGAACATATTACACACAAATATTCATGTCCCCATCGTGCAAATGAGAACATACAAACTCGGTGACGAGACTTCCATATTGTCCTATGCTTGTTTGAAGCTCGACACTATAAGTGTAGATAGAAGGGAGGTTGACAAAGGGTAGGGGCTATGGAAGGATGAGGTGCCTCCAATGCGTTGGGCAAGACCGAAATGCCTAGGAAATTTGGGCTCCTAGGACTTGGTGCTGGTGGCCAAGGATGGAGGGAGCCAACGTCAAGCGGCTCTCAGTCTAGGTGTAGAAGCCAATCTTTCGACCACTACTTTGCTATGAGGTCGACATCCGACTCTACAATTCCTAGTTCCTTGAACTTGAATCTGTATCTTGCTAATTGGGAGGCAGGCTCCATCCATTTGTTAGTGGGATTTCTACAAGCATCCAACAAATAATTTTGTCCTCTATTATTGTAGATCCCACAAAATAGTCAAGCAAGCATTCTAATTCTATATAGTCCACGAGCAATATGTCCATGGTCAAACAAGGTAGTGCCCTTATCTTGTCCATGAGTGCATGGCACTTTTTTTGAGTTTGTACTAGACCTCTAATCCATCAATATTCTCATTGATAAGAAAAATGCCAAAGTCAATTATTCCATTGATAAAAACATTGATAAAGCTTTGAAAAAACAATATTTGGACTATGAAATCATGCTCTATTTCTCAAATCCATTTCATATTAATGCATAAATTGTATGGAGGAAAGATAGCATGTACTTACAAAGCTTGATGTGGATCAATATCGTTATGGTCGCCCTTAGTGGAAAAACAATACACCAACCGATTTCCAACTGGATCCAACACCATAACCAACAAAACTACAACATGGTATCAGAGAGAGTGGGTGTGTATCCAAAGAAGTTCATAGGACTTCTATCTCATAATCTGGGAAGGGTATAGCGGCCCAAGAGGAACTTGTACATAAACATTGTGGGTAGTCGCAAAGGTGAGTACAACACTAGCGTTAGAAACAGAATCTGCACCAAAGCTAAACACTACTATTGTACAAGAATTTAGTACAACACTAGCATTAGAAACCTTTGCGACTACCCACAATGTTTTTGTACATGTTTCTCTTTGCCCTTATACATTTTGGCATTCCAGATCCTGTGAGAGGACTCCTAACTTTTCTATGAACTTTTTCAGATGCATTCCCACTCTCCCCAATGCTTGTCTAGCATTGGAACTCTCATGCCAAGCATATAGAGGGTGAGAGGGGGGTTGGTGAGAAAGAGGAGGATTAAGGAGAGGGGGGGATAGGAAAGGGAGGGCTATTGTTAGAAAGAGAGGCAATGGGGGGGAGGGGGGGAGGGGCAGAAAGGAAAGGGAGGAGGAAGACAGGTGAGGGGGTCTTGTTGTGAGGAAAAGAGGTAAGGAAGGAGGAAGGGAAAGGGGTTGTTTTGAGAAAGAGAAGTGAAGAAGGAAATGAGGTACGGGGGGATATTGTGGGGTTAAAGGTCAGTGTGCCTTTACTTCGGTTATGTACAATACTCAAACACATATATAAATGAATGAAAAAGAAGATTAGGGTGGTTTTGCACCCAACAAAACTTGTGTGGCTCTCTGTTTCTCTCTCTCCCCCTTCCGTTCTTGCTTCCATTGAGAGCACTCTCAACTGGTATCAGAGCCCGGGTGATCTAGCCAAGCGTGCGTGAATGCTTGAAGCTCAGCAGCTCTGTGGGAGGAAGGAGAAGCTTTGTGGGAAGCTTTGTGGGTGACTTTACTTGCATCCGAGTGTGTAAAGACCTTGGAGGAACATTTGGAAAAGTCACTTTGGTTTTGCGAAATGGTTTTGAGAGCTTGTTAAGTGTTCTCAAAGAAAAGGTCGTTTTTGGAGCTTTTCCCTGTTCCGTTCAATGATAGAGACTCTGTATTGACTTGTAGAGGCAACTATTGCTTGCATTTGGTATCCACTTCACTTCAAGAGCTTGGAAACACCTTCATTCTTGAATCTGGGATCATTTCATTGGATTTGTGACTCACTGTGTCAGTTTCTGCATTTTTCTACCTGGGTGTTGGAACTCAAGTTTGGAGCAACCATTTGTAGATCTGCCAGTTCCGGTGGACTCAGGAGGTCCTAAAACTTCTATGTTGCTCATCATTCACACTCCGGTGGAGTTTACAAATAGCTCTGTTTCCAAAAACGTTTTTCAGACTGTGTGTTGGACCCAGTGATTGAGACCATGGTTTCCAAAACCGTATGTCCCATTGCATTCCGGACGCCCAAAAACCCCTACCTGTCAGTTCTTATGCGATTCGGTGGAGCATTTTCAGAGTTATAGATCTCTGTGTATTCGATTTCGTCTCTCTGTTATGCATTTTTCATTCTAAGGTTTTGAAACCTTAGATTTATGCCACATGGCAGTGGATAAGTGTTGACTCCCATTTCTCACTCATCGGTTGGGATTTTGGAGTTCCGGCAGAAGAGAGATATTTGCAGATTTTCTTGCTGAGTCCGATTATGCAATGGTGCCCATGTTTTGAGGCATCTCAGGTTCTATTTTTAGTAGCGATCATTACCGTGGGACTATGATTTCTTGAGCATACCTTATGCAGATCACTCTGGTTGCAGTTTGAGTAGTGTGCACTCATTTGTGGTGTGCATTGGGTTGTAGTGGATGATTTATAGGCCATTTGGATGCATTGCGGTCCTTATTGGATGCGCTGATAGGCCCAAATTGCCTTGTGGGATGCAATTTTTATGGACGCTTTGCACATGGATGCTATTTTATGCTGAGGGATAGCTTTGACACATTGCAGGTGATGCACTGATAGTGCTATGCTCTCTTGGATGAGATATTCTTAATGCATATGCCAGTGGACAGTGTTTATGCTTGAGTCATTTGGCACTTATTGGCATTTTGGATTGCCATTGCAGTTGGCATTTTCTTTTGGGCCAGATTTGCTCATATGAATGCATAGTATATGCACATGAGTCAGATGCTTTGAGACATGAGTTTTGGTGATATTTCACTCTATTGTGGCATACACATTTGGGTGCACTTGGTATTTGGTGTGATTCTCTCTTGTAGGCACTAGCATTTGGGATTTTTGCTTCATTTGCATCATGGCATCCTTTTCCATGTCTGAAAAGGAGTTTTTTAGCATTAAAAAGTTTGATGGGACAAACTTTTCTTTGTGGAAAGAACAAATAAGGGATGTGCTTATTCAAAAGAAGCAGATTAAACCCTTGGTAGGGATTGAAGCTAAGCCTGCAAATATGTCTGAGGATGATTGGAATGAGTTGGATGCATTAGCAAAATCTACTATTAGACTTCATCTTGAAGAGTCAGTTTATTTCACAGTAGTAAATGAGCAGACTACGGAAGATTTGTGGAAGAATTGTGTGCCACTTATGAAAAGGAAACTGCCTCTAATAAAGTTTACCTCATGAAGAGGTTGCTTGAGCTGCAGATGAAGGAAGGGGTCTCCATTGCTTCTCACTTAAATGAATTCAATATTATTTTCAGCTAGCTTTAGGCTCATAAGATGAATTTTGATGCGGAGACTAAGGCAATATTTCTCTTATGTTCATTGCCATCCTCATGGGATACCTTCCATACAGCTGTCAGTAACTCTGCACCTCGTGGAGTACTGAAATTTGATGATGTTGTGGGTAGCTTGTTGGCCGAGGAGATTAGATGGAAGTCTATGGACGGCAACAAGCGGGATGCAGCCTTAAATGTGCAAAGGGGCAGATCACAGTTCAAGGGGAAGTCCCAAGAAAGAGGGAAGTCTCATAGCAAATCCAGGGCACGGAACATTGAGTGTTACCACTGTGGCAAGAAGGGCCATATGAAAAAGGATTGCTACAAGCTGAAAAGAGAGCAAAAGGATAAGAAAAAGAATGCAAATTGGGGTGCAAATCAAAAGGAAGAGAGTCCAAGGGAGGACAAAGGAAAAGTGAAGATCGAGAAGATCAAGCAGTCACACATGATAGTGACAATGACGTTCTCTTCATGTCTAGTTTATCTGCAGAGTTGCTTACCACTTCAGATGATGCATATTCCTAGGATTGGATTTTGGATTCTGGTGCTTCATTCCATGTTACTCCCCATAGGGAATGGTTCTCCACTTATGACAGTGGAAAGATAGGTTGTGTGCATCTTGGAAATGACTATGCATGTGACATAGTGGGAGTAGGTGACATAAAGTTTTCTTTTGCAAATGGGTCTGCATTTATTTTGAAACATGTGAGACATGTGCCTAAGTTGACCAAGAGTCTTATTTCAGTGGGTCAGCTAGATGATGCTGGTTTTCACACCACTTTTGGCTTTCAGAGTTGGAAAATTTAGAAGGGCTCTATGCTTTTGGCCAGGGGTGCCAAGTGTGGGACTTTGTATCCCTTACATGTATCAAGGGTATTTGATCATGTTGTTGCAGTAACCGAGCAGCCAAGCACTTCTTTGTGGCATTGCAGGTTAGGGCACATGAGCCAGAATGGAATGAAACTCTTATGCCGTTTGGGTTATGTACCGCATTTGAGTTTCTCTAATTTTGAATTTTATGAGCACTGCCTCTATGGGAAGCAGACTAAATCAGCCCATAAAAGAAGGGGAAAGAAAGAGTTTGAAAAGCTTGATTTGGTGCATTTAGACGTATGTGGTCCCATGCCTACACTGTCATTAGGCGGGGCTGAATACTATGTGACATTCATTAATGATGCAACTAGGAAAGTGTGGGCTTATGCTATAGCTCGGAAGAGTGATGTATTCCAGGTATTTCAGAAATGGCTGACCTTGGTTGAGAATCAGTCAGGTAGAACACTTAAATGCCTACGAAGTGACAATGATGGAGAGTATCTCTCTCATGACTTTCAACATTTCTGTGATACACGTGGAATTAAGAGGGAGCTCACATCCCCTCGTACTCCAGAGAAAAATCCAATTGCAGAAAAGTTGAACCATACTATTCAAGAAAGGTTGCAATGCATGATTTCCAATGCAAGTCTTTCTGGTGGTTTTTGGGCTGAGGCAATGAAGACTACAATGCATGTGATCAATAGATCACCTAGTAAGAGTTTGGATGGTGGTATTCTTGAAGAGGCATGGAGTGGCAAGAAGCCCTCTTACTCTCATTTGCATATATTTGGGTGTGAGGCATATGCACATGTGCCAAAAGAGCTTCGAAAGAAGCTAGATCCTAAGTCTAGGAAATGCATCTTTCTGGGTTATGGTGAAAGTGGAGAGATGGGCGATCATCTCTGGGATCCAGAAGCAAAGAAGATCATACGCAGCCATGATGTAGTCTTCAATGAGAAGAAGATGCATAAGGCACCCATGAGGGATGTGGAAATGAGGAGAATCACTTTCCAGAATGTGAATCCACCTGCATATGTTGATAGACAGCAAGCTGTCCATGCACCAAATGTGCAAGAAATGGTACCACCAAGTACTCCCACAGGTATACAATCAAGGGTAGATGATGGATCATCTATTGGTGGAAATGATGAGCCAAATGTGGCTGATATGCAGGTGGGACAGCAAGCTGAAATCGCCTGATAGGTTTGTTCCAGGGGTAGACTATGTGATGCTTACTGATTGCGGGTAGCCTTCTTACTACAGAGAGACTATGATGTGCGAGGATCAACGCAAGTGGGAGTATGCTATGCAATTAGAGATGAGTTCACTTATGAAGAATAAGACTTGGGACTTGGTTTCTTTTCCACATGGAAAGAAAGCATTGCCATGCAAATGGGTCTACAAAATGAAGGTCACAGTGATGATGTGCCTAGGTACAAGGCCCGTTTGGTCGCTAAAGGGTTCAAGCAAGAGAAGGGTGTGGACTTTGATGAGATATTCTCTCCAATTGTGAAGATGACCACACTTAGATGCACGCTTGGACTAGTGGCAGCAAAGGATATGGAGCTTATGCAGATGGATGTCAAGACAACTTTCTTGCATGATGGGGATTTGCATGAGGAAATTTACATGGTGCAGCCGGAAGGCTTTGAAGAAAAGGGCAAAGAGCATTTAGTTTGCAAGCTGAAGAAGAATCTCTATGGTCTTAAGCAAGCGCCTAGAGAATGGTATCAGAAGTTTGATGCTTTCATTTGGTCCCAGGGTTTTAGAAGGAGTGAAATTGGTCACTATCTCTATACTAAAAGGGCTAAGGATAATAGCCTGATAATCTTGGCACTATATGTGGATGATATGCTATTGGCTAGCAAGAATACTTATGAGCTAGATGCATTAAAGGTCAAGTTGCACGAGGCCTTTGATATGAAGGATTTGGGACTTGCAGGTCATATTCTTGGTATGCGCATCACGCGTGATCGGAGTAGGAAACTCCTTTGGCTTTCACAAAAAGAGTATGTTACAAAAGTATTGTAGCGTTTCAATATGGAGGGGGGGAAGGCAGTGAGTACTCCATTGCCTCCATATGTGAAATTGAGTCATACAGATAGTCCCAAATCAGATGAGGAGAGGGCCATGATGGCCAAGGTTCCCTATACATCAACAGTTGGGAGTCTTATGTATGCTATGATAGCTACTAGACCAGACATTGCATTTGCAGTGGGAGTTGCTAGCCGGTATATGGCATTGGGAGGCAGTTAAGTGCATCATGAGGTACATCAAGGGTACAAAGGAGATGTGCATCTGCTTTGGTAGAGGAGACATGCGTGTACTTGGGTACACAGATTCAGACTATGCAGGGCATGTGGATAGTAGGAGATCCACTTCTGGTTATGTGTTCACCTTTGTAGGTGGTGCAGTGTCGTGCATTTCTTTGTCTACCATAGAGGCTGAGTATGTTGCAGCCACAGAGGGTTGCGAGGAGGCTATATGGCTTGATCGGCTAGTGGGAGATTTGGGGATTCATACAGGTGTACCGACATTGCATAGTGATTCCATGAGTGCTATTCAGCCAGCACGGAATCCGGTCTTTCATGCAAAGACCAAACACATTGAGGTCAGGTACCATTTCATCAAGGAGGTACTTGAGGACAAGCGCATAGAGCTTATCAAGGTTCATACAGATGATAACCCTGCAGATATGCTGACGAAGAGTCTAGCTAGTCAGCGGTTTGAGTATTGTCGTGTATTGATGGGCATTGGATAGTATGCTCATTGGTTGTTTTCCCTTAAAGGCACATTGTCCTTTAAGTGGGAGGTTGTGGGGGTTAAAGGTCACTCTGGCCTTACCCCGGTTATGTACAATACTCAAACACATATATAAATGAATGAAAAAGAAGATTAGGGTGATTCTGCACCCACCAAAACTTGTGTGGCTCTCTGTTTCTCTCTCTCCCTCTTCCGTTCTTGCTTCCGTTGAGAGCACTCTCAGATATTGTGAGAAAGAGATACAAGGGAGTGTTAAAATGGAGCAGAACAGAAGCAATGCATCATAAACAGAACACTTTATTCATGGAGAATGCCCAATATATAGGCAAGAGAGTATACATCTTTGACATCATTGATGATCTCAGAATGGAATCCTTAGATCCTATAATCACTCCATGATTCTCTCAATCACACCACATGACACACCGTAGAATCTAGCAATCAGGTGAGTTGGTATACTGCCTACCTCACTGCTTAGATCATGCACACAAGAACACCTACTAGCACACTTCTAGTCCTATGCTCTCACATATGATCAACCATGATGCGATTTCATTACATTATACCATCCATGAGTTTGCATTCTCAACAGGGAGGAGGGAGGGAGCTGAGGGAGGAAGACAGGTGATGGAGAAAGAAGGGATGTGAGATGGGTTGTTGTGAGAAAGAGGGGCAAGGAAGAAGGAAGGGATGAAAAAGAGAGGCAAGGTAAAGACCATCTAGCCTATGTGCGTGTCTCCAATTGGTATGATACTTTGCACAAACCTTAATCTTACTAATATTAAGACTCATGCAAAGTATCATACCTATTGGCAGATATAATTTTCTTAGTTGGGCATACATATTTTCTTATTTCTTATCATGCATCATGTATGATTAGGCATCAATGTGCTTCTAGCCTATTCTTGAATTTGGCCTATTGTATAACATATTCTACCAATTTTTTGTAAACACTTTCCCCATAGCACTAGAGTGTTTATCATGGATAGACATGAGTTTTGAAATAGTCCTACAAGCAATCACTTGATGCTTCCATGACCACGTTTCTTGGATATTTCATCCATTAGATGCAATTTCCTCTTATCAACTATTAGACCCATAGGAATATCTTTCATGAACACTAATGTTTCTTGCAATGTCTCGATGTCATCATCGAGAGATGTTTGCATCTATAAGTGAACTACATCTACAATGCTCTCTCTCAATTCAGCATTTAATCTTGCAGTTTTTACCTAGAACTCTTGATTTTCTTTCTCTATTCTAGGATACTATGTTTCTATCTTAGCCATGTGAACACATGAAGCTTGTATAGATGATACTAAATGTTGATTCCAAGCCTAAAATATCGCAATCCTTTTGTCTTTTTCACTAAGCAAAGAATTGATATTGGATGTGTAGGGATACTTTATTAACCCTTAGTTAATAGGTGACTCGGGTTAGGTCACCATGACTCAGGTTGAACCTTGAACCTGAGACCATGCAAGTGAGTGGCAAAAGGATTTGCAATGAGTTGGTGATGCACCTCCAAGCCCTACAAAAAAGTGAAAGGGAAAGACTGTCAGTCGACTAATCAAGACCTATGGTTTAGTTAAATATTAGGAACAAGTTTAGAACCCAATATAGCTTAACCCCACCTTAGTTTGAGTCCACAATCATTTTAGGCATATAGGGATTTAATACAAGTTTTCATAGACTCTATCCTATATTAGGTATGGTCTAGTTGTGATAGGCTATCAGGATTGAGTCAAAGCTTCTTTCATAGAGTCTTTTGTGTTTAAGTCGACATGAACAAGAATGAGTGTGTGGGTCTTGTGTACTAGTTCCGCAGCTATGAATTTTGGTAATATAGACAAATAGAAATTTTTATTAATTTAAGTGATTTTAATATATTTGAGTTGTCTCTTCCTACATTCTTTGGATTACTCGTATTCCACTTAAATTTTGTCCACTTATTCTCATACAGTTTTGCCACCTAGCACAAACCTCGATTATTTGTATTTTTTTATTAGTATCTATTTTTGCACCTCGAATGGAGTAAGAAGCCTTGTAAAACAATCTTAGGAATACAAGAACGAGCATCTTCCTACAAAACTAAGCATGCACTTGCAGTGAGTTGAGCACAAGGGTTAGGGTGTGAGAAAAAGACCATCAACATTTGGTGATCTTGCTACGGAACATGATGAAAGGTTGAGTGGAAAGTTGATTGGATTGAGTATCGAAGCTTATAGAATTGAGTGTGCATATTCTCAAATAGTAGTACAAGCTAAATAGAGAAGGGCTACAACAATTGCTCAGTTTAGCGAACTGCTTCAAAAGATTTCACCATTTATAAGCCAAGGATTTAGAGCGTTGTAGACATATTTCATGACTAGTGTCTCAACTGAAGATTGTATGTAGCCAAATCTTTGCATCATTCAAGCACTAAACAGTGTCTAAAACATTCTCAATGAGGTCAGAAGGATACATATCTAGGCATGAAGAGAGCTTGCACTAAGGTAGAAGAGGTTGTTGCCATTAATATGATCAAAAAGCTATGATGAGTATTGAGACAATAAGGGATGAACGTTGGAACCAAGATGAGGTAGAAAAGAGTCATCTACAATTGAGACCTCAAGGTAGAAGAAGACCTGGCCATGTGTGGAGAGAGATGGCTTCTAACTACCAAATCAACACTAGGAGTAAATCAGTTCCAAATCTATGTCCTAGAAAACCTGAGGCCTTCAAGAGGGAAGCGACTTTTAGGTTCTGGAAAGAAGATTCCAAGCAATCATCTAAAAAAGTTCTAGATTCTAAGGAACCCAACAAGTATGCCCGTGGATTGAGCCATGAGAGTGGATCCCTAAATAGAAGATAAGAATCTAGTAGAGAGGCACGATGGCATGTCTCAAGACAGGACCAGCAAAGAAGATCTATGCATATTGGAGTATGGATAAGACTAATAGTCTCTATACACACACTTATGGGAACAAGAATCCAGATGTGATTCGGCTTGCTAACCAATCACCAACAAAAATGGCTCTATAAGATGTAACAGTATCTGTCGATTGAACACAATCAATTCTTTGTGTATATATCATCTTCTCGCACTCTCCATGGATTTCTTGATCACCCTCCTCAAGCCTCTTGGCTTTTTGTCTATTTTCAACATGGTATCAGAGTAGTAACGCTTGCCTCAGGCAGCTTGTGCTCAACCCATGACTTCAATTGCTCAGCGTATCTCTGCTAGTCAGTCTATCTATGGTGCACTGCTTAATTCCTCTCTAGAATCCTTGCCACTTCAACTTGACCTTTTACCTATTCATCCATGTGATTGCAAGTCCCAAAGGATTGCTCCTTTATTGCTGTGCCAATCTAACCTAAACGACATCAAACATGTCCTTCCTATTGTAGGCACCTCCATCATAACAATCTCAATGGCACAAATGCATACATTCTATGCTCAAAAGTTACCTCTCATCCAAGTGACATCTATTTTGGTGATCGCCTCCACACCCCCTTCTTCATGGCACTGACCACTCTTTCTTGTGCAATTATGTGTCCACTTCCATGGACATATCCAATGGCCCAATGACTTGCTTTGAAGTAGTTCAAGTGACATTTGATGGCCTTATTCATTTGAGGCACAATGTCGAGGTCCTTTTTGGCAAACACTATACCTTTGTACATGCTAGCGCACTCGAGGCACTCTCCTGCCTTCTATCAACAACAACCAAAGTTCCATCAATGGTCATGTTGTTGCATCAATAAGCACCATTCATACTGCTCTGAAGTAATTCAAGTCACATTTGATGGCCTTACTCTTTGAAGACACGATGTCAAGATCCTTTTTGGAAAATACCCCACCTCTCTACTTGATGTCCCTCTCCAACCTTCTATCAAAATAGCCAAAGTTCCATCAGTGTTCATACTGTGGCATTAGCAATGTCCACAACCCCTACATAAGTATCTTTATGAAATGATCATAATGCCTTAACCAACAATATCAACAAACTTCCTGAGCTTGGTGTTTCTTCTCTGGTATAGCAAAAGACCCCAAATAGGCATCTTGATGCCATTCTTGTGATATACTTTAGTCTCTCTCAACTAGACAGTGATCTCATTTTATGCAAAACTTTATCTAAGGGTAATGATGCCTTATAAGGTTCCCATGTCACACACCACCAAACAAATATCCCATTTTGATTAATCTTGAAGGACGTAATTTTTGATGACCTTGTGTTGATGGACCACAATTGTCTTGGTGCCTTTGTCTTGCAATAGAACAAGACACCCAATTTCCAACTCATTGGCTCTTGCATAATACTCATTCCACATTCCAATGACCAAGAAAGTTTGTGTTTAGTAGCCAAGAATGATCATCAAAACCTCTCTAGTGTTTACATTGCTTCTTTTGCATTTATTGAGTTGTCCTTAATTCCTTTTCGAGCAAAGATGGAAGCATTTTATGATTTCAATGTTCAAGCATACAAGTTCACGCTCCACTCTCAATTGCAAGTGAGCAATGGTGTGATTAAAGCTTAAGTAAAGCATGATGCTAGAGATGGAGGACCACCCTATGCCTAGGTTTATATACATACGCAAGAGGTAAAGAGAGATGCAATAGAAAGTATTGATGAGGCTAGTGAAGCAATTCTAGCCCTAGAATATGTCAGTAAGACAATAGAAATAGGGAAGCACATGGCATAAGTAGAATGAAAAGTAGGGTTAGAGTTGTCCCTCTACGAAGAGGAGGTAGGACCATCCAACATGGGAGAAGAGCATCCTCATAGAGGACAAGACAAAAGAAGAGGACATGTTGGACGAGGTTTTGTTACAGATTCTTTGGTATGTTCTTATCAAAGATATAGAATACTAGTTATTATTGACATTCAATATATCCCATAAGAATCTTGAGGGAAGATGAAGTTTAAGAGGAAGCTGAAGACTTTGACTTTCCTTTTAATGGCCATTCGAGCTGAGTTGACTTTCCTATAATGGAGAAACACATCGTAAACCTAAGGTATGGCATATCAAACATATAAAATAAGAAAAGGATATTAATTCTTCTCTAAGATAAGATATTAAGGAAAAAAATTTAAGTCTTCACAAACATAAGGTATTACAAAGAATCTCTATAAAGAGGGCTTTGAAGAAAAAGACACACAAGAGATCATAAATTCATGTTATTTTACAAGTCCTTTTGATTTAATGTTCTTAAGTTACTAAGTTTTGAATTAAAATACTTTTATAATTTTCAAGTTGCCTTCATATTTTGAAATTTGAGGTTGTGACATGTGGGTCAAAGGGAGAACATGGGTATAGACTCTTCACTTAGACATTACATGTGATTTTTTCAAAGGGATAGCCTAGTGTGCTCTTCCCCTTTCCCTCTTCCTTATAAGCTTTGAATACATTTACTAATGTTGACCTATTGGTGGTGTCAGATTTAGTTGCAAATAGAATATTAGACATAGGGTGAGCCTTCCAAGTTTGGAGATCTAGCCTCATGACTTGCTCATCCTTTCGTTAGGTAAATAGTATTCAAGCGCCAATCATGGACAAACCCTACCATGTATGATCTGAGCTGGTTGTGAAAGTCCATAACTTCTAAGTACACCCAAAAAATGAGTCCAAAAGGTTTGATTTAGTGTTCTTCAGGAATCCCACTAGTTCAGGTGTGGCTCCATCAACCAATTTCTTTAGGGATTGTACATGTGGGGTTTTCCCCACTTTTCTCGACATTTTTTGGTGATGCTATGTCAAAACTTTATATAACTAGCAACCAACTTCCTAGGCTCATCGGTTAGTGCTGACTAGTAAGTGAGAAGAAAGCTTCCTTTTGTTATAATGAAACACACCTTCATTTTTTATTACTACCCATAATCTCTCTTTTGAAAATCCACCATCCACAAGCTCCCATTGAGATTCTTATATTTGAGTTGAGCCAAGCTCGCATGGTGTAATTCATGATTCCCATCATCCCTCATGGCCAAGGTCTCTGAGGCTAGCACTCAACACCTGGCTTATAAGCAGCATTATCTTTGCCTTCCTCTCTTCTCTTTATGAAGACTGATCCCCGGACTGTTCCCCTAGTCCTAGTGTATATGCCTCCATCATTGAGATGCCCTCCAGAATCTCAAACCTTCCACTACACACGGTTCTCCTTCCTCCACTACAAACCTCCCTTGTCTAGTAGCTTCAACCCGCAACACTCTACACAATGATGGCTTCTCAACCAAGCACCAGCTACTTGGAAACCTTCAAAACGTCCACTCAATCCCCTGTGTGCTCATGTTGTGATATCAACCAGCCACAATACACACATTATCTTGTCTTCTATAGAACGTCGAATATCTTTTCTGCTTGCCCACGATCTAGGAACCTACGTACATAAAGAATTCCTGCTCTCGAGATTCATCTCATCAATCTCACCACGATGCTGACCTCAAACAAAACATCAGGAGCCTCTCCTCCCTAGAGTCGCCCCTGTGGTCTGTCGCTACCTCTACACAATGACTCCCTGTGCCTGTGTGCAACCCTTGCTCACGATCTTCTTCAACACAACAAACACCAGATTCCCCTCTATCGCACACTGTCCTCCCAGCATAGTATCGATGCCGCCCTTGGCTAGAAGCTCATGACCAATGCCAAAATAGTCTGTCCTCTATTCATCAGCTCTAGACCAGTGCAATAGTCCATCTCTCCATCCATGGACCCGAACTCCCTCCTCAAAGACACTATCCCCGTCTCAAGATCTCCTAGCTTGTAGAATAAATGACCTCTGTCATCTCAAGTCCTCCTAGGCCACACAGTCCTTGTAGCCTCACATCTTCTCTTCCCCTCATGGAGCACACGCCGCCCTCCCTTTTCCTCAGCTCCTTCTCATGAGCTTCCTCCTCCTAGACTGCAAGCCCACGTCCCTCCTTTTCCAAGACCATCTTTTTCGCCACCTTCTCCATGTACGTGCTCTTTCTTTCTCTAGAAGCTCTTCTTTCCTTTTACATAACCAGGCTTGCTTGCATGGATTGCCTTCTCTCACAAATAGCCACATCATTATTTTTTAAGACCACTCTACCCACACACCGAAGAAATACTAGTACCAAGGCACAAATCTAGCACCTCCACTTCAAATTTCACTGATGACAAACCTCCTCAAGCCCATAAAAACCCACATACTTGTCATAGGCACTCACCCAGGGCACATATACTTCACAAATGTAGACTCCACATTAACGGGAATCTCCCTCAGTGACAGAAAAAAAACTTCTTGGAGGAACACAAAAGGACACATCTAAAGATAAAAATTTCCCAAGCCCAAAACCATTTACACAGGGACTCTACATGCTCTAGGATGCCTAGTGCAACCACACTGCTTTCCATCAAAGCCTAAACTTGATTGCCACATATATCCACACATCCATGATGCCCACACTGAGAGAATGAGTGCTCCCATGACTTTACCACAATACGGAACATCACTCATGTACACATGTACAAGTTGAGTTTGGGGTTTTCAAAAATCTTCACACAACGTGAGCCAGTAGTTTATGTCAAGGATGCTCTTCCTCTTCTTCTTCAAGGTGCCCATCGAAAGTCAATCATAAATGACTATACCATGTTTGAATGCTATTAGATCAATGGCCCATGGGTCACTGATGAATCTTACGGATACGTTTGCAAGGAAAAATAATGTAAAAAACCATGTTTGTCTCATTTGGTGGTGGGCACTGAGCAAGTCTATGTTGCAACATAGGGGTTATATAAAAGATTTGATGAAGGGACCCAGTGTAAACTCATGGCCATGAATCGCACTAGGTGAGCCTGGGAGCAGATAATATGAAGATTTGATGCAGGGATCTAATGTAAAACTCATGGCTTTGAATCATGGTGGGCCTAGCTTTATACTACATGTGGCTAAGGCTTGTAGTTGCAGTCCAAAGGTGTAGTGCTTGTGTGTCTATCGGTGTGGGTTCTCTTATAGGGCAGTAGTTTGAGCATACAAGGTAGTTAGCTCCTTAAGGTCAAAGAGATCCGGGGTTGTTCTTCATGGACTTTGTCAGGGGAAATGTGAGCATGGTTGTTATGCATTCCTGAAGTTGTCATTTTTTGGAGTTTTATGGTTCATGGGTCATCTATGTTCCTGAGCTTGAGCTCAGTTGGTAGGAGCTTGTGTTGGGCTATGTAGTCCACTGGGTTTTTTTAAAGAGTTGTTAGGCTTCTAGAGGAAATGTGGCCACAGTGTGAGTTGTATCAGAAGGTGTGTAGAGAGAAGGATGTTGAATGAATGCCTTTTACCTTGTGCTTGTGTTGTTCAGTTGTTTTAAACGTGGATGAGGGTGGCTGTGAAGGCGGATTAGGCTCTACTGCTTTTGTCCATCCAACGTCTCTCCTCAACCTTTGTAGTTTTCACTCTAACCACATAGTTTTTAAGATGAACATTCAAGTAAAGGTTTTGTTTCTTTGGGGGAAAAGGAAATAATTTCATGTTTTTACATAATAAAAGGAAAAAAGTACAACTGTGAATGAACTAATATTGTAGAATGTCCCTCAAAGCCTTGAGAGCATTTTTTAACTATTTAGTGAGCTAATAGTCTACAGTGTCCCACAAATCCTTGAGTGCTCTTTTGAACTCTTTGATCTTAATGCTAAAGAAATAGAGGATGGTTGTTTGGTTTTTTGATTGAGGAGGATATCAAAACAAAATGTGTGTAATAGTTGAAAGGTAAGAAAGTGCAAAAAATGACATCCATTTCCTAGAAAGAAGCCATCAACAACTATTATCACAAGTCCTCCATCCCAGCAAATATGAGTGTGGCATAAACCTAAAGCTTTCGACCATACTACCAACATGGATTGCTAAATTTGTTTCCTGTATCTATTTCTTGTGAGACAGGAAAGCATGGCACAAAACCGGGCATCTAAAAGAGGAAATGTTGAAGGCTAAGTTCATTCGGGGGTTACATCTTGAGCATGTTGGCGATTGTAGTCAGATCTAGACGAAAGTTTACCTAATAGGGACCATGTCAAGATGTTGTCTATTTTGGCTTCTAGCATAGATTTCTATAAGCAAAGATTGATTTGTTTTGGAATTTAATTCATTTTAAAGAAAGGGATGTACTTGGGATGTAAAAGTGATTCATTAGGGAGGGAAAAACATGGGTTTTAGCATTTGCAAATGCATGCAATGTGGACTATTCCATTCAAGAAGTCCTATGAAACTTTTGACTTGTGTGGAAGATTTCATTGGTGATCTCACTTATGTTGGTGGAGAGAGATCCTGTTGCACGAGCATCGCTTATGGTGACTTGGGCATTTTAATTATCCATTGCACATGTTTGCTTCCAAGGAGCACATCAATGCAAGAGGAGCTTCTTCTAATGAAGGGTGCTAGAGAGAAGGATGCTAGCTTTCCCTCTCTAATGACCCACATCAATGTGCAAGTTCACTACTTGGAGAATCCTTAAGCATTTTGAGTTGTAACAAGTGAAGATGGAGAGACACAATGCAACAAAGAGAATGTTGTAAGAATGTGAGTACTCTAGGCATGATGTAGTGTGGGTACTCTTTAGAGTGAAGCTACATGTAGCTCGAGGTATTGCACATCCCCAAAACATTAGGTCGCTTATGAGCACTTTTGAGGGATAACATAGGCTATATATAGTTCATACTTAGCTCTTAAGGTCTTCGGATGTTATAGTCTTTTCATGTTTCATAAGGGGACCTTCCATACATTCTTAAATCATCCACTTGGCCTTTCTCTATTTGAGCCACTATTCCTACTCGAGTAGAGCATTCATGCGATGCTTTTATTAGGTAGCCTAGCAGCCTAACGGTTGTCTTATTATATTGCTATGGGCTCCATCGAGTTGAGAAACATAGAATTGCTATTTTTCTTTTTGGTTGTCATTCCTTTTGCGTTAATCGTTATTATGTTCTAAGATAGTGCATGGATTATTGCCAACATAGAACTCTTATTTTCCTTTGACTTTCTTCTGCCTCGCTACTAGAGAATGAAGCATAAGATAGACCATAAATGGCATACTACGAGCTTAAATAAAAGAACAAGAGAAGAATGTATTCATACCAATACATGTTATTTGTATGAACAATAAGTATTGATATGAATAGAACTATTTGTACAAATATGTTGGGATGATGTGTCATCTTATGAAACAAACGTGACTTGTCAGTGTTCTTTTGCTCGTTTTTTTCTCCCTATCGAATAATTCATCCAATTTTCCCATATTTTTCAAATCACAAACTTGAATTTTTCTACTTAGCTAGGAATCATGCATTTCTTCTTACTTCTTGAAGACTAATTCCTCTAGAGACCCATTAAGGGCTAAGTCTATACACTAGTGAATCGCTTCCTCTTCAAAGCCTAAATCAATATTACTCTCCCAAGCAAAGAGTATAGCCAAATTTTTATCATCCCTAATCTTTTGGATGTATTAAATGTCAATGAAAAATAATGATTCACCTTCATTAAAAACATACTAAAGAATCTATAAGAAAACCTCTTCTGAGATGTCTTCTTCTTCTATCACGTACTATATAAGGGATTGGCCTTTGGGGTGCTATGCTGCCATGTTGGATGGTCCTAATTCCTCTTGGTAGAGGGCTATCTCTAACTTGTTTGATTCTTTCAAATTCTACCATGTGTTTCCCTTTTTCTAGCATCTTGCTAAACCCTTCTAGGGCTAGGACTACTATAGCAACCTCATCAATATTTTCTTCTTCTTCTCTCTACCTTTGGTACAAGTGGAAACAACTTTTTATTTTATCTTTCTTCTAGTAGTTTTTGTAGTAGCTCTTTATGGTAGGTAGCCTAGATTCAAGTTTTCTCCTTGTGAAACCTCATTCAACCACTTGTCACCTTATTGTTTTTCATGGTAAAAAGAGGGTGTATTCACTGTTGATAACCTACAAAACTGATAAGATAGTCTTTATGATGACACCACCAGCCAGCTTTCCAAGGTAAACAAAAAATTAGATATAACTTAGCAAGAGTAATTTTTAACATAAAAAAGGGCTAGTAGACCACTAGAGAAAATTAGAGTGATAGTAGACCACCAAGATATTTGAAATAGTGACAAAAACATCACTTCTAATTTGGGAGGGACTTGAAGATAGCCTCCAAGTGTCTTTGTTGTTTTTGAAAGATCCATCGATATCTTCCAGGAGGTTCCAAATTCCCTTTGTAATCACGAGATGGGCACAAGAAAGTAGTACATCTTTCTTAAAATTGGAACTAATATGTTCAATCTCCTCATCACACTCTTTAATGATGGTCTTGTGGGCAATAGCCAAAAGACCAGTAGACCACTAGGGCAAATTAGAGTAATAGTAGACCACCAAGATATTTGAAAATGTGACAAAAACATCACTTAATTTGGAAGGGACATGAACATTAAAGTGTTTTTGTAAGATCCATGGATATCTTCCAGAAGGTGCCAAATGGCCAAGTGGGCAGTGGAAAGTGTAATATTTTTCTTAAAACTAGAAGTAATATGTTCAATATGCTCATCACACTCTTTGATGATGGCCTTACCGGCTTAAGGGCATTATCCAATGTGACTTTCGTGACACAATCTCTAGAAAAAACTTTATTAGACACAATAGCATTCCTTTGAAGCCATACAAGGTACAAAACATGACTTCTCATGACTGATAGTATCCTTACATCATAGGGGCATATCTCTGAGTAGTGTGATTGAATAACTAAATGGCATGCATCTGCACCATTGACAAACTTTTTGCCATACAATTGTTGAGAATTTACAATTAAGAAACAAATGGGGGATATATTTCATTGCACTAAGGCATTCTTGGCAAACGGTAGGACCTTTTCTAATACTATTATTGCCTTACTACCGATCTAAACTAATGTGTGGATTATCAACCCATTATTGGAATTTGGGACTCAAAATTGCCACTTGCATTAGGCCCTTAAGGCATGATTGGAAAATGGTAGGCCTTTTCCAATAGTTATTGCCCTAATAGCTATCTAGACTTCTTTGTAGATTATCAACCCATTATTGGGATTTGACTCAAAAGGGCCAGTTACATTATGCCCTTAAGACATTTCCATAATCAAGATTAGTAAGATAGCTAGTAGGAAGGCTGGGCATTAAAAATTCCATCTCATAGGGTAGAGAGACCTCCCTTGGTCCCCACTCCCTCCCACTTTCCCCCTTGTTGCCCCCACCACCGCCTAGGGCATTTACTCACCCCCTTGACTTTTGGTTGGTCCCACCTTCCTCTTCTCTCTCTTGGGGGGTCTCAAATGTCAAGTATTTTTTCCCATCCAAAAAATTTGAAATTTGGGAAAAGTATCTCCCCTCCCCCCCAAACACTCCCATGAGTCCCCCCAAACTATCCCCATTCGCTCATGACCTTTCTTTTAGCCACCTCCCCCTCCCAACCTTCTCCTCTCATCCTCCTCCTCTAAACCTCTTCCTCTTTGCTCACATTCTTCCTATGATGGTGAAGTTGGGACTCCCATTCCCCTAGACCAAATCTATCACTTCAATCTTATGTATGTCACATTTTGGAGGATGACAGTGATGTTTGGATTTCTCAAGAGTTTAGGCTAATGTAACCTTATACAATAGGTCCATTCAAGGTTTCAAGAAAGGATAGAGAAAAGAAGTGGAAGCATTAAAAGGGTCGCATTGTTTGGTTTTGTAATACAAAGAAAGGACCCAAGTTGAAGTTTTAGCACATGTACATGGCTTGAGATATGAACTTGGATCCTACAAATCAAAACTGTATGTCTCATTTACATTGTATGCTTTCCTTTAAATTGTCATTTTTATATGATGGCACTTCATTTGCCCATTCTAGTTTGTATCTTTATGTGTGCTAAAAAAGGTGGACATATTGGATAGGAGGGAGAGATGTTAGAAGGGGTGTGTATGGAGAGAGAGAAGAAAGGGTGGGGGGGGGAGGGGGGGGGAGTGGTATGAGGGAGGGAATAGGATGCACGTGCATGTGTGCATGCCTCTTTGTGTGTGTGTGTGTGTGTGTGTGTGTGTGTGTGTGTGTGTGTGTGTGTGTGTGTGTGTGTGTGTATGTGTGTGTGCACACGTGCATGTGCATGTGCATGCACACACACACACACATGTGTATGTGTGTGTGTGCGTGTGTGTGTGTGTGAGAGAGAGAGAGAGAGAGAGAGAGAGAGAGAGAGAGAGAGAGAGATTAGCATATTGACATGAGATTGACATCTTGCTTGTCATTGGTTGGTTACTATGCAGATATATTTTCTTCCACCAAATCCAAAACCCAACCCTTAGAAAGAGTCACACAAACATTTAGCTTTCATTTCAAACATTGGAGAGTTCTCAGGGTGAAGTCCTACCTCCTTGAGAAATTCTAGTATTCTTTTCTATAGGGCATGCTACCAAGTACCTTGAACAAAAGGTGCACATGGAAGCCTCAACCCACTTCCTCTTTCTAAGTTTAATAGTCTAAAATGACGTCATTTTGATCCATTCTCTATAGATGCATTTAGGATGAAAATGAGATCTAATATTCAATCACCAATGTTTATCTCAAAATCTGTCAGTCTAAGTTGGTTCGTTCCCTCTTTTTTATTTATTTACTTCTTTGGATTAGTCTTCATCAATAAAACAAAGACTCTGATGGTATGCAAGAGACCTTTCTTGATGATCTCCTCTCAATCTTCTATACCCGACCTGGGATGTCATAGAAGGTTTCTAGAAGGGAGAACCATTTTAGATGTGTATTTAGGAAGGAAATTTAAGTAATAAGGTATTAAGTAGTGTGTAGTATTTGTTACATTTGATATATTTATAAGCAGTGGGAAAATATTCATAACATATGGATTCCTATGAATTGTGATGTAGTCAACACAATATGCGAAATGGTGAAATCCAATGTCTTGAAGCACATTCAAGAATATGTTGCTATCGCCTTTGGTGATAGCAATTTTTTCTTTATAGTGGATGCTCAATGGATGGAAAGAAGGTAAGAAGGTGACTTGAAGAAACATCAATGCTTGATACATGGAAACTTCCTTATACCTTGGACATTTATAGTTTTATTGGATAAGAATTTAATATATTTTGAAGTCTAACATCACTTGTGAATGTAAAACTTAAAAACTTTGGATTCCGTGTATTGAGCCTTTATTGTTTTGTTGAAATGTTGAATACTTTTGGAAAATTTCATTGGAAAATTTATTGCATTTTGTTGACCAAAACTTTTTACAATCACTTTAGAGAGATTTAGTGTCTAGACTCAAAGCATTACCAAGAAATGAAGCAATTTGAATACAAAGTCAACTTTCTCTTTTTAATAGTTTTTTAAGGAGCCTATGGCATATATAAAAGACTGATGGCCACCATCCTATGATGCAAACCACAAATTTGTGGCATATACTACTTATGCAAGTAGAGAGGATGAGCTTGATAAGAACTTTTATCCCAAAATTGGTATGATTGAGGCTACAACAAGTAAGCCCAATGACATTTTTAGTGATATACTAGAGTACTTGGATACTATTTTCTTTGCACCAACATGGACTTAGGTAGCACAGAATATGTGTGTAGAGTAGCAGCAAAGCTCCACTTGTACTTGCATAATGCTAGGAATAATCTCTCTTAGGAATCCTACATGCATGTTCTACATGTTGCAAGTCCTACATGTGATTCTACATCCATGTTCTTCATGCAAGTCCTACATGCAACTCCTACATTCATTTTCTACATGCAACTCCTACATGCAACATGCAACTTCTATATGCGCATATAAATACCCCATCATGGAATGAAGCCCAGACTCTTTTGGACATTGTGTTGAGTTCTACTTTGGTATTCCAAGCAATTGTCTCCAAGTGTCCATGCTTTCTTGCACTCCACATCCAAAATTGTGTCCTAACCTTGCAACTCCTCCTCCCCTCTCCTCCAACCTTGCAACCCATCCTCTCTATCTCCTCCTCCCAACTCCTCCCTCTCCTCCTCCCTCCTTCTCCCTTCTCCTCCCTTCTCCTCCTCCCTCCTTCTCCCTTGTCCTCCTCCATCCTCCTCCCCCATGCTCTTACACCTTCGTCCTCTCCCACTCCTAGGCTTTCCCTAAACCTCCAGTCCCTCAACCCTTGACCTCCATGATCTACAAGGGAGACGAGTTCTCTGCCATGTACTCTACCCTAAACCTTTGATCCTCCTTCTAACCCTTCAACCCCTTATGAACCCTGGAACCTCTTCTAAATCTCAATATCCTCTTCACTAGCTCCCATCCCACCTTGCCACATTGGGAGGCCTCAATCGCCTCATATGTATTTCCTAGGGTTAATATAGTATACCATGAGATCATTTTTTAGAAGACTTTCTCACATTAGAGAGAGTAATTATAAGGTTGACTTGTCTCTATTATAGAGCTAAAGTGATGAGATCTTCATCTAGGCTCACTCTTCATATTCAAACAATTGGCACATGTCAAAGATGAGCTATTGGAGATCTATAGCAAGAGACCTACTCATTCATCATACTAGCAAACATTTTTTATTGAAAAGATGAATGATATTGTTGAGATAAATTTAATAAAGTAGATCCATATCATAACTACAAAGCCTCAAATACCTCAAAAGCATCCATAGTCTAATCATCAAGCATCATGACATGACAGTTTGGCATTTCTTTACATTTTATACATAAGCAATACTAGTTAACGAGACATTAGGGGTCCAAAAAGTGCTCCATCTATAAACATTAGCTTGGACCTAGCTCTTTCATGATTTCTAGGTTTGGCATATCCTCAAGATGGTAAACCCATGGATTGTAACTCTTCACTGTGCTCCATCAATACTCACTAGCTTTTTCAAAATCTCTGACTTTTATCAATTGCAGTCTAGCTTTGAAACCAAATTTCAAAACCTCCTACCTTTATCGATCGCATTCCGACTTTGATTATATAGAAGAGTTAGAAGAGTATACAGACTTGCCTTCATCTTGTGTTTGGCTGTGGTTCTTGCCTAGAGCTTTGCCTAGACCTATGGTCATGGTAGTTGTATTTCTGGTCCTTGCCTTGAGTAGTGGTGGTTCAAGATGATGACTGCCAATTATTGTCCGTGCTTGTCAAAAAATGTTAGGATAGAAGCTCCATCCACATAGAAGTGGAATGCGTGCCTTCCCAAGCACTAACACTTCTTCACTCATTTGAGATTGAGTGCACCACGTTGTAGCTAGCTTTCATTCCTCCCATGCTTGAACAAAACAACACCAAACATGCTGCATGCAAATAGAAGAGAGAGGATGTTAAATCATTACAGACATAGAGCTATAGCCATACAATACCCTAATGATCATTCTATGGCAGCAACATCCCCTAATATTCTTAAGCAAATCCTCTATTGAAGAAGCGCAGCTCCTGGAAAGCAGGGACGGGAAGAGACAGTCATTGAAAGCAGAGGCACAATTCCTACCCGCCGATGTGCAACTCGGGTTGGTTGGCTGCCTCTACCTGGCCTATAAGCAAGCCTTCATGGCATTTCCTAGCCACATGGCTAGCTTCCATTGGCCTTCACCTACCTTAGCCAGTTATACATGTATATGAGACCCTTTCATGGCCAAATCTGGTGTGTCATATCTTGCAACGTATTTGCCTTCTTCTAGGTCATATTCTAGCTCTAAATTGATCCGCCTTTTGCCCGATGGATGTGCCAATCTGCCCTTGTTCTGACTATTTCTCGGTACTTTCTAGCATCCAATAGCTCCGTACACCTTGTGTAGATAGCTTGATAAATACCTGCCTGTCTTGCTCACTATTTGGACTACTCTCAGTCTCAAATCTAGTCGGTTATCTGCTGCTGCAAGCAGTCACATTTGTCTTGCAAGCATTTTGCCTCTAATCTATGATAATCCAGTTCTCCAAAGAGCCTCCAACATGCCAGATATGTCCTTCATTGTGTTGCCCACATGATAGTCGTTTGCTACCCATGTGGAAGCCCTTCTCTATGACTTTCTCTCAGAGCTTGTTGGCCACATGGTAGCCTAGGTGTTGCCCATGTGGTAGCCCCCTCTTCATGATTTTCCTCCTGGATTTGTTGCCCACATGACAACCATAGTGTTGCCCATGTGACAACCCTAAGCTGAACTCCACCTCCCCACATACTCCTCATATGGGGGCTTACACAGGGTATCCCACAGCGAAGGCTAATAGTGTGTCCCAAGAATTACACACGAAAGTGTTTAGCTACGGAATCAAAAACTTATTTACTTATGTGTACTTCACAGTAGTGAATGGGTCTCCTAACTCCCAGTCTCCTTACTACCCTTGAGGATAGCAAAGGGTCTTGATCCTCATGAGCTCTTTGTCTGTTGCTGATGGCCATGTGCATGTCTTGGTCCTTTAGGTAGGCTACCTACAGCTCCAATCTACTCCTTAGGTGAGTGAGTAGTGAGGCCCCAAAGGACCCTTTATATAGGGCAAATCCCTATCCAAAAGTAGCCAACCCAATAGCCCTAGTGGGCTGACATATGCTGTCCAAAACTGACCCGGGTCCAACCCTAAAAACCAACCAGCAAAGCCCCTACCATCTAACATGCAAGTTGGCCTGGTTGGCTACCTCCACCTAGCCTATAAGCAAGCATTCATGGCCATGCTTGGCCACGCCTATATATGAGGCCTTTCCTAGCCTAAATCTAGCACACCTTACCTTGCAGCCTAGTCACCTTCTTCTAGAGCATATTCTATCCCTGAATCTAGTCAACCTTTTGCTCCATGGAGACACACATCTACCCTGGCCAATCGACTCCTATTCTAACTATTTCCCTAGCCTTTTCAGTCTCCAACAGCTCTGTACACCTTGTGAAGATAGCCCATGTAATACCCACATGTCCAACCCTCTTTTCAACTACTCTCAATCCCGAATCTAGTCCTTAACCTACTACAAACAGCCGCATGTGTCCTCCTGGACCAATCAATTTGACTTTGATCCACGTTGGTCCAGTCATCTAGATATCCTTTTCCATGCCAATTATGTCCTTCATTGTGATGGTTGCATGGTAGCCTATTGGCTGCCCATGTGGTAGCCCCTTCTCTATGGGTTTTTATGAGAGCTTGCTGCCCACACGGCAACCTAGGTACTGCCAACTCCCTCTTCATGCTCTTCCTCTTAGGTTTGCTGCCCATATGGCAAAGTGTTGCCTTCATGTCCTTGCCACATCCCTTGGTCTTGTGGAAGCCTTTCTAGTAGACTATATACTACTCAATCGAAGCTTCCACACTGGATGGCTGAAATGGCTCTCCTGATGCCCTCCTTGCTGCCCTCGAGGAAACTGAAGGGTGTTGATCCTCATGAGCACTTTGTCTACGGGTCTCATGGCCACCTTCTTTGTCCATGTATTGGTCCTTGAGGGAGGCTCCATACAGCTCCAATCTACCCCTCAGATGGACTCCTCGTAAGTGAGTAGTGAGGCCCGAAAAGGCCCCTTTATATAGCGGGGATCCCCCTCCAAAGGTGGCCAACCCAACAGCCCTAGTGAGCTAGCCTATGTTGTCTTGAAAGTCGCTGGGGCATGGCCGTGATCAGCACAGTCTCTACCAGTGGACATGCAAGTTGTCTTGGTCAACTAGCTCTACCTGGCCTATAAGCAAGCCTTCATGGCCTACCTTAGAACAATACAAAACTCTCCCAGGCCAACCTCAGCTAGATAGACGAGTATATGAGGCTCTTCCTAGCCCAAATCTGGTGCGCCATATCCTAAAACTCATTTACATTTTTCTAGGGCATACTCTAACCCTAAATTTAATCCACCTTGTGTTGCTTTTCAGCTTGGCCAATCTGCCCTTGTTCTTATTGTTTCTTGGGCCTTTCAGCATCCAACCACTCTGTACACCTTGTGTAGATAGTGCATAAATAACCTACCTATCTTGCACTCTGTTTGGTCCACTCTCAGTCGCAAATCTGGTCCTTTACTTGCTGCGAAGGGTTGCATGTGTCTTGCAATCATTTTACCTCCAATCTATGTTGATCTATATCTCTAAAGAGCCTTTGACATGCCAAGTATGTCCTTTATTGTGCTGCCTACATGGCAGCTTGTTTGCAACCCATTTGCAGCCCCTTCTCTATGGTTCTCTCTAAAATCTTGCTGCCAACATGGCATCCTAGGTGCTACCCATGTGACAGCCCCTCTTCATGCTTTTCCTTTTGACTTTTCTTCCCACATGGCAACCAAAGTGCTGCCCATGTGTCCTCCCCCACACACTCCTCATATGGGGGCTTATAGTTGGGTAGGTGACTTCTCCAACACCCCCTCTCATAAACACATCTCATCCCAATCCTAACTCTCAATGAAGAAGCTCCAATCGATTCCATATTGAAACCCTCTTGAACAAAAATGAGCCCCAAAAACCGACCAAGAGGTCCCTACCACATGACCTACACAGTCCCTACCAACTGACATGCAAGTTGGCCTAGTTGGTTGCCTCTGCCTTGCCTATAAGCAAGCCGTCATGGCCTTGCTTGGCCACATGGGTTGTTGCCACTCTACCAGTCCTATCTTAGCCAGATGCGTGTGTACATAAGACCTTTCCTTGCACAAATGTGGCATGCCATATACTTCCACGACATATTCTAGCCCTAAATTTGATCCAAATTTTACTCCATGGAGATGCCTATAATTTGGCAAATCCACCCCATTTTTGAATGTTTCTCGGGCCTTTCCAACCTAAAATAGCTCTATACATGTTGAGTAGATTGCCCGTAAAATACCCACCTATCTTGCCCTCTATCTGGACTACTCTCCATCTCAAAGCTAGTCCTTTACCTACTGCAAATGGTCCATGTGTCTTGCAATCATTCTGGCTCTGTCTAAAAGCTTGCTGCCTACATGGCAACCTAGGTGCTACCCAACTTCATCCATTACAAACCACTTTAGGTAAAGAAATTTGAAAGAAAAAAGAGCAACCCATCGTTTCAATGAGTGATCAACCCAAAATTGAAGCTCAGAGTTGGTAAACCATCCTCTTCAAGGATTGTCAAAGCCACTTTCCGATTGGTCTTCCCAAAGATTTGATGGGAAAACCCAATAGGAAATCCCATGTCTGGTCAAAGGGAAGCAAGGTGTCCTTAGACCTTTGCAGAATCAAGCCCACGATCAAAGCTTAGGGATTGTAGAGGGAAAAGCTTGGCCCAAAGAAAAAGCGAACAATGAGTAATGTGAGATTTATCGTCTTGGCATCAAATTCGTCATCTTTGCCTTAGCAAGTTTGCTCTTCCTCGCCACAATCGACAACCTGCACACCCTTCTCCTTCCCTTCCCATTTGCTTTAATCTTGTCTTGCCTCCCTGCTCTACTCCTTATCACTTCAATTCCAAGGTATCTGCCCCCGCATCACAGCCACCCCATCCAAAAAGTCTAAGAGTTGCCTTATTCCTTTTGGTTTGGGTCAAAGAATTCCAATAGAATTTACAGTAGCATATTTATGATTGGGTACTATTACTCCTATTTGTTTGAAATATGACTTCTACTATTCCCAACCTCCTTATCTCCCCTTTGTAGCTTGTACTTTATTGCCACCTCTCCTCCAACCATGTTTTGCATTTACAAACTCCCTCCCACTACTCTCTCTAAATCTCCCATCTTCTAGTTCTCCTAGAACCCCATGTGACAACAATTCAGCCATTGTTGGCTTTCCTACACAATTGAAAAGAGCATCTAAGTGGGATTGAATGCATATACTCAACATGCAATGGAAGGTGATTGACTCTTGAGAGAGGCCTTAGATATGAAACATTTAAGTGGTCCTCATTGAGCACACTTACCACCCTCCAAGAGACTACATCCCAAATAGAAAGCTTGATGATAGCTTGTGCTTCTACAATGCACCGCATTTACTGTATGTATCCACCACTACAGTCCTAGCCATTGTCATCACACATTTGTGCCACTGAAGTTTTTCATCTCCTAAGCTCACCACCTCAACTCTCAACTTTGTGTAGTGCTGAAGCATAACTCTATGACTAAATCTTACCACATCACTCTCAAGCCTTTTTCTTCCTTAGAGACCTGCAAGTACTTAAAATTTGCAAGATCATCATAACAAATACAAATGCATCTTTCATAGATCAAGTAGAGGTTAGAGGCAATTTTGCATCATCGAAGGAGCAGAACACCTAAGGATCGACAAAAGTAATGGCTTTTGTATCAAAAAGTAAATTCCCATGGCAAATGGTCGTCTGTCCAAGCTTTTTATTACACTAATTTGAACCACTGTGAATTTAACGTTCAAGAACATGGAAAGGTATGAATTTCGTTACTTATATAGTTTGTGTTGCTTGATCAATCGCTGGATGGACAAAAGTAGTAGAGCATAACCCGCCTTCACAGTCACCCTCATCCACGTTTAAAACAACCGAACAACACTATCACAAGGCCAAAGGCATTCATTCAACATCCTTCTCTCTACATGCTTCCAGACACAACTCACACTCAAGTTACACTTTTTCCAGAAGCCTGACAACCTCAAACAAAACCACTGGATTATACAGCTCAAGGCAAGTGGACTTCTTCCTTCAATAACTCAGAAAACATTCAGCTTCAATTGCATCCTACCCATAACCCACATGAAAACCATCTTCATGTCTCTTCAAGACATCAACCCACAAAATGGCCACGGACAAAAATCTTATCATGTCTTCCCAAGATCACCATCAAGTACTAGAAATGATGCAGCCTGCCATCTCTTGCTCATCTCCGCCTTCAATCTATAATAGCTACCTGATAGCTATTCTCGTGCTCACTCTTTATCCACCTTATATAGTAGTGACACCTAGGGCCAAGTTTCTGCACCTCCCAACAAGAGCAACAACCCTTCATATACGTGACCATTGTCAACACCCTACACTTCTGTTACTCTTCATAAAGCACCCGCTTAACCAAAAGCCTCTCTGCCCTCAGCTTTGAAGCAGTTGTGTGCTCACTTGACGACTAACTAGCCCATCCCGAACTGCTCAAAGACATGAAAGCAAGGCTCCTTGACGAATCTCCCCTGCAGTAGTGACGCGTAGTCCACCTTCTCTCCAAGCTGCTTCTCCCATCACCTCCACACAGTAGCCACGCCTAAGCTACATCCGGTAGCACTCAGCCTCCCCAGCAGAACCTTCGCTCTTGGGACCTACCCCCCGCTTATGCAGCACAATCCTTCACCTGGCCATGTTCCAGCTCTCGGCCATCCTTCCTGCGCTCTCTCAGCATATTTCGTTCCTCATGTACTCCTTCTCCCACACCAACGTCTCCCACCGAGCTTCCATTCCATCCTCTTCTTCCCCTCTACCTGGTCCTTTTGCGTCCTCTGAGGGATCCCCCTCTGTCGCAATCCTCACCCAAAGGCCTCCCGTTCTCCTCGTATATTCTTGGCCTCCCCGCTTCATGTTCACTCACGCACCTCCTCGCCCATCGACCAGAAACCTCCACGAATCTCTAGACCTGCGTAGTCGTCAAGCTCCTTCGATTCCAAAAGCTCCCAGCCTGCGCTATCAACTACTCTTCCCGTAGGATCGACGAGCCATTGATGCTGCTCTTCTACACACAGAACACACGGAGCTCATGACCTCTCGTCGTTTGAGATTCTCTCCGCAAGAGCCACGGCCCCCATCGACAAAAGTCCTCCTCCTGCTTCCATCGTAGAGACCCCCCACCTCTGAGGCATAATCCACCCTTCTAGACTCCAGCAGCTCCCTCCGTAGAGCGATCGATCCCCTCTGGAATTCTCCTGCTAGCTGTCTTCTCCGCGTACGTGACTCCCTGCCAGCTCGTCGTCGAGAAGCTTTCTCTTCCTCATCACGTAGCCACCTGCATGCATGCTTTTTTGATTATGGCCACGTCACCTTTTGCTTTTTCACCACTCTCCCCCTTCCTTCAAACTTTACACCAAGGTCATGGATGCCCAAAATCCCCTTCTTTAACACACCAATGCATGCTAGAAGCACTTAGCACCATATTCATTGACTATGTGCACACAATTGCATGCCACCAGTCGTTTAGCATTTGATTGCCCACTGACCATCCACATATGATGAACACCATCCCGTCCCTGGATACCATGAAGTGCTCGAAAGTTGCTCACACAAAATCTGATTGAACGCCAACAAGCACACACACAGGTTGAACATCACACATGTACATATGTACAGACGAGTTTGAGGTTTTCAAAAATCTTCACACATCGCCTTCCGGTATACACGATTCTGTTTAAGCTGTTGCCCAAGTTTACAACATCAATCCAAGCCAATGATTGCCCCAAGTGGACGATCTAGCCAACAAACCCATTATCTATCATCGATCCAAGACTTCACATTTTCCCTTTGTGATCTTCCTTGAATTTCCTGATTCAATGCTTCTCCCTCCTTTCCCAAATCTCAACACTTTGACTTTCCTCATCTGCAAAGTGAAAAGCTACTGTGTTGCCAAGTTTGGGATGATGAAAATTAGTTGAGCGTAGAAGGGTGGGTAGGTGAGAGGAAGATGGGAAAGGTGGAAGGGAAAGGATCAGGGGAGGACAGGGTGAGAGGAGTAGGATCATCAAGAGTAGGCTCAAAATAAAAGTCAACTCCATTTTGTTAATAGCACTCAAATCAAGCTTCCCTAACGCCAGCTCAAGCCTATGCATAGTAGTCAGCAAGCTCAATTTTGAGCCATCAGAGCCCTGCAGCCAAGAGCCCACTAACGGCAAAAAACTTTTGCAAAAGAACAAAACATACCTCATCATAAACTCCAGCCAGTCATCCGGACGCCTTCGTAAAGTCTCTACTAACGGGATGAAAAGAACTGCACTAACGGCCATAGGTTTGCTAGCATCCAAGCTACCGTGTGGGTTTTGAATGTTCCAAGCCAAGCTCCACCACAAACTAACATTTTCAACACAAACTAACATTTTCGGGGCATTGAACAGGAGGCAACTAAACGAAATAAGCACATAACTTCCTACAGATGGGTAATCATGTAGCTCCCCTGGGAATGGTCGAGTATGTGCAAAAGACTCTTGCTAATATCGAGAAGAATGTAATCTCTGTTTGCTCTCGTCGGGAAACACATGCATGAAAGGACTGCGAGAAGAAGCTACCTTCCATGCAATTTAAATCAGCATCTTGGCGGGATGCAGATCTTTGTGATGACCACCGTAGAGGGAAAAACCTCCACAATAACACAAAACTAAGAGAGCTTCAGTTCCATGCCTACGATAGGCCCAAAGCAAGGCGGAGGAACCTGCACTACTCTTGATTCTGGTTTTCACATGAGGAGGATGTCACCTCTAGCAAGATGAACCCTCCGGCTGTCTCCAAGAACTAAAATAGCCTCAGGTTCACCGCTTCCGACCACCCTTGATCATTCATCTCCGTATCCATTCCGAGCGAGTGGCATGAAGATGGTCATCCACGCAAGAGTCTTCATGGCTTGGAGGACTTTGCTTGTTCTTACAATGAGTCAAAATCTAAAGGGGCTGAATTTTGTCGAAGAGGCTGTAGGCGATTTATCAACTACAGAGGGCGAGTGGGCATGGTAGACTCGAAGCCCAGAGAGAGAGAGAGATGACTCACTGCGATGTTTGGGATGGCTATCATGGGAGGAGGATGTCTGAGGAGCCTGAGCTGAAGGGGGGTGGGGGATTCAAATCAAATGAGCTGATGGGCAGTGGAGGTAACTGGCAAACTTTAGCGAACTGTAGGACGCGACGGGTGAGCTCCTTCAGGAGAGAGGAGGATTCAAATTTCAAATGCAAGAGCATAATTGCTGCCACATCAGGATGCATTTATGCCAAGGGGGAGCAGCACTGAGCAGCAGCATTTGGGTTTCAAGAGGAAGAGTTGCCGCAGATGCAACATAGCTCTCCCCCTTCACACGACACATGGCAACCTCTTGCCTCCCCCTCACATGACACGTGGCAATCTATTGGCCTCCCACCCTCCTTAATATATAGTATAGAAGAGTTGCTGCAGATGCAACCTAGCTCTCCCCCTTCACACGACACATGGCAACCTCTTGCCTCCCCCTCACATGACACGTGGGAATCTATTGGCCTCCCACCCTCCTTAATATATAGTATAGATATAGATATAGATATAGAAGTATAGATATAGAAGTATAGAAGATGTGTAATAGAAGATATACCAAAACCTTTACTTATGAAAATTGTATCTCATAAAGGGACGGGCCACGGAAATCTCTGTCAAGGATGCTCTTCGTCTTCTTCTGCAAAGTGCCCATCGAAAGTCAGTCGCATACCATGTCCGAACGTTGCTGACGGGTCACGGATAAATCTTACGGATATATTTGCAAGAAAATATAATGCAAAAAACCATGTTCTCCTCGTTTGGTGGTGGGCACCGGGCGAGCCTGGAAAGTCGCGCGTCGGGTATATAAAGATTTGACGAAGGGACCCAATGTAAACTCGTGGCTGTGAATTGGTGCTGGGCGAGGCTGGGAAGTTGAGCGCGGGTTATATAAAGATTTGCGCATGGATCCAGTGTATACAGATTTGACTCGTGGCTTTGAATCTTGACGGACGTAGCCATATACAAGATGTGGCTAAGAGCAGAAATGGTGGTCTATTTCTTTTATTGAAACGAAACGAAGGTTTCTTCTCGCTTGCCGGTGGGCACTGGCCGACGAGCCTGGGAAATTGGGCGCCGGTTATAAAAGTTTTGATGCAGGACCCAGTGCAAGACTCGTGGCTTCGAATCATGGGCTCAGGTCTGGCGGTACACTAGATTAACAATTGAGCGGCTAAGATCAGGAATGGTGGTGTATTTCTTTTATTGTAACGAAATGAACTTCTGTCGACGGAGGTCACCTCAGGATTGGGATTGATTTGAGTCTGGGAACATTCAGACTTTCAGCCAATGGAATGCGACGGATGAGCTGAGTTTTGAGGGATGAAGCTGTCCAGGCTGATGAAAAACGACGTAGTTTGTGATGGAAGGATAGGTACGAAACTTTACATCGTTGCCGAACTATGAAAACTTTATATGAATTCGTCGGCTTCGCTTTGAACCTCCACACCGGGCGGTGGAAAGTTTGACAAGACGGATCCGTCAAAACTTTAAAATACTGTGAAACGGAAGCACCGGAAATTAATTTCCTCATTTCGTGTTAATCGGCAGATTTTCTTTCATATATACATATATATCTATATCTATATATATACAATGTATATATATATTTATAAATACATACACACATGCATGTGTGTGTATATATGTATACATATATGTAGGTATGTATATATATACATACATATATACATGTGTGTGTGTAGTTTCACACAAAAACATGTGTGTTTGTGTGTGTGTGTGTGTGTGTGTGTGAGAGAGAGAGAGAGAGCGAGAGAGAGATGGAAGTCTTTGTGTGTATAACGATCACTGTCTAAGGGTGTTTAGAGAGAACTGAGTACATTGGATTTGAGGTGGGAGATCAAAGCTCTGTGCATTTATGTTGTCTAGCAAAATCTATTAGTAGAAAATGTGAATGAACTTCCTCCAACCCGACTCCCCTCCTTTAGAGGAGGGGCGATACTTTGTGGTGAATTCCCTTAATTTTCCCAAGCAATTTCCTAGATTTGAGTACCTGGACATGGAGTGATAGCTCTCTAAGGGATTATGTAGGCTTTTTGAGCTATATATATACACACACAAGTGGGACAAGCGAGTTGCTACTAGCATCATGTTTTAAGGTAGTATTTGCAAGAGGCTGGAACCATCTAATCCACAATGCTATCCCAATCTACCCATTTTGAGCATCCTGAAGAGCATCTACCATGGTCGTGAGAAGATTAAGCTTTAAAAAGCCCTAATTCCCCACATGGAATGTGATGGGAATAAGCAAATGGGTGGCTATTGAGTCAATTGTGACCTTAGATATATGTGCAAGGTTGCATGTTAATCCACTACCTGAGAAACCTGTAATTATTTTTTTTGGCCTGGAGCAAAGGTGATCAACATGTTGCCAGACCGTCCTGCACATTTTGACGTTCAAATTTGCAAATCTAGATGTTCTGCTTTGCAGATTAATGTAGAGACTCGAGACATTAGGAAAAAAGGGAGCTCATTTTGGGGCCCTGTAAGAAATTCACTATTTTCTCTTTTTTCTCTCTACAAAAGCAAGAAAATATGGATACTTGCGTGAGAAATGTCAGTGTGAAAAGGAATAAATATATTCTTTCACATGCTTTACATTCAATGTTCATATAAGAGCAACACTTTTCTATGCAGAATTTGGTGATTCTGACACCGCAGACGCATCCGGAACGGCCCAAAACCCCAAGAATGGCACTGGAAACGCTGGAATCGGATATCCGGAGGCTCGGAAACGACCAAAAAAGGTCGAAAAGTGAGATTTGCAGAAAAACGCGATTTGGTACCTTTCTGCCCTGGAATTGGACATCCGGAGGCCCGAAAACGGCCAAAAAAGGCCGAAAAGTGAGATTTGTAGAAAAACGCGATTTGGTACCTTTCTGAGGAGGCCCGGAAACGGCCAAAAAAGGCCGAAAAGTGAGATTTGCAGAAAAACGCGATTTGTTACCTTTTTTCCCTCAGAGAGGTACCAAATTTGCAGAAAAACACGATTTGGTACCTTTCTGTCCCTCAGAAAGGTACCAAATCGCGTCAGAAAGGTACCAAATCGCGTTTTTCTGCAAATCTCACTTTTCGGCCTTTTCCGGGCCTCCGGATGTTCGATTCTAGCGTTTCCAGTGCCGTTCTTGGGGTTTTGGCCGTTTCGGACGCATCTGCGGTGTCAGAATCACCAAATTCTGCACAAAAAATAAATTTTTTAAAGATTCAAATTAGATCACCTCATTAATACGACATGCTTCTACGAACATGTAGTACTATTTCTTTTTCTTATTTTCATCTTCTTTTGTTGAATTTTCAACGTTACGTTGGCCCACTCCTGATTGGTTGAGAGCCTATTTTCTCTCTCTTCTAAAAGGCCCCAAAATGAGCTCCCTTTTTTTCTAATGTGCAAATTGATCAATCTATTGATTTCAGAATCGCTTCCTCGCAAAGGTTTGGTCCAGCTGCCAATTAACATCCTCCCTCATTGGTTGTGACTTGGAATGTAGAAATCTAGAGATAGATAGAAGAGAAGATAGAGACAGACAAGAAAGGTAAACCTCGATATGTCATATTGATGAATAAGGTGTTTACATAGTTCGTACCACGGAACAGCACGTCCTTTGGACATATGCCTATTCGTGATCAATAATTCAATAATTACAATTAAATGTTAATATGACATTTCTTTACACCCCCTTAATGCTAACATTGAAGGAATGAGCAGATTGTTTCTTGGAACATGGGAGGGATGCATTGTTGTGATGAAAGCCTTCAATCTAGTGGCTAGTAAGGGGGGAGAAGATTAGTTGGGGGATGCAAATGGGGAAGAGGAGATTGGGTGGGGGAGAAATGAAACGGTGAATCTTGATGTGGTGCTTTGAGACATGAAACGGCATGCAAAAATTGCCCAATATCCAAGAGTTCGCAAATGAGAACATGTCGGCATGCAAAAAATCAAAATAGAAGAGTTTGCAAATGAGGACATGTGGCTTCTTCCAGAATTTTGCATGTCCTCATTTTGTAAATGGTTAATAGGTAGAATTCACACACATTGTGTGTGGAGAGAGAGAGAGATCTACATCTCTCTCTCTCTCTCACACACATACTTAAAGGGATTATATGGGATTTTTGAGCTAATAACAATGACCAAGATTACTTTCCATTAGAAATAGAAGGGTGGTACCCACAATGACAATGTCACTGTCAATACTATCAATTAGGTGGTACACCACCTTAGAAGTCAAGTTACTCTGGTCCGTAGGTGACAATCCTTTGAGTCATTACTACCACATGGCAAAATAATATCTCATATGCAAACATGGTGGCAACTTTGTCTTCTTCAAGCTCCTTCCTTTCTTTTTCTTTGAAAGGAAAAGAGGGGCGATACGCTCCAGACTTTATTCAACATGTATTCAAACATGCAAAAGAGACCGAAAATGCAAAAAGTGGCCAAAACAAAAGAGGCACAATACTTGCACACTACATGCACCCAACCCGATAATATAGTAGGAGACGAAGTTTATAGCATATACTAAGAAGGGCTTCTATAGGGCTGAATTTATTTCGAACCTTTTATTGCCAAATGAGCTCTCATTAAGAAAATGATGACATAAAAAACCCTAGCTAACCCATACCCATTTTGGAAAACCATAAATTAGTATGAACCAACCATGCTATCAATAATGATGTTTTCATGTTAGTTTCGTTAAGAATCGTAACTTTTATATTGGTGTCAAAAGTTTGTATGCGGACCCTTATGAAAATAAATGTTTGAAATATTCACCAAGATTTGAAACTATTATGTGAAAAAATTTGAAGTTTCGCTAGGATCTACATCTTTTACTTGAAAACTTCAAAAGAAATTATACAAAAGTGCATCTTTTTATCGAAGGACACAACCCTTAGATATCGCCATACACTTGCTAAAGTCCAAGGCAAACCTCTAGCTATTCCCAATCAGACTTCTCTCCATTTCCCTTTTGATAGAGAGCCTATACATTAAACTTGATGCTAGCGCAGCCTTCTTTACTAGACACACCCCAATATCTCCTCTCTCTCTTACACAAGGGTATATCACATTAACCATGTTGCCAATCTTGCACTGAGAGGGAGCCACTTATGCAACACTTTTCATAAAAATAACCTAAAATTTCCAAATCATGGTTGTTCCAGAATTCGAATAGCCATGTACCAATCCTCCCACCATCTACCTTGTCTCCTATGGCCTTTTGAGTTAGATTCCCATTAGAGGTTGTTCAATAACCAAGTTTTCCTGTCTAGATGACACTGTGGCTTTTCTAAAATTAACACTAGAAAAGCCAATGCCCATGGTTCCCCTTCTAGCTAGCACTTATAGGATGTATTATTAGGCTAGCTATCCCAACTATAAGCATCATCACTACCTCTGAAAAGCCAAATTTGCTAAATCAAAACGAAATTGATTTTTTCAATAGTTTTAAAGTAAGATAGAAATTAGAGATGGAAATGAGACATAAATTTGTAGTAAAGAGAACTATAGAAAGGTGCTCCTTTATTAGAAAAGAACACCTATTGTTGAAAAGCTTACAATCATAAAGGCTTTCAGATTATGTAATCGTAGTGCTTGTAATACATCTGGTTAGTGAGACTTTGTTGTAGTGTAGGTGTGAGCCTTTGGCTACTAGGTTTGTTGCTTTATTCATACTAGCGCTAGTGTGGTCCCTTGTAGTATAGCAAGGGTACTAAGGAATTGGTCTAGATGCCTAAATGTAATGCTAGCAAGAGGTCCTACAGGTACTATATCAAAAGAACACATTCTACATGTAGTGTGATCAATCCATCAGTGCTCGATGCACTCACTCTCCAAGTTGCCCAAAGTTAAATCTATTCATGATTAATCGATCATTTAGTTGCATGCACTCACTCACAAAGTGGACATTAGGTGCCACCGTTTAATTATTGTGGCACACCTCCGATTGCCTATAGTTCAAAGCTCTATAGTAACTTGGACAAAGATGGTGGTGAGAGGGCAAAGTTTAGATGGATAGAGAGCTAGAAAAGACTACACCTCCCAAAAGCTACATGATGAACTTAAAGAAGATGACAATTGTTTTGAAATCTACCCAAAAGTAGGTATGGCTGTTTGCATAGAGGAGCGTTTTTGGGCCCTCTCATTTTAGAGCCTACTGCCTCTGAATTCATAGATGTCACTAGTCTCATTACAACAATCTCCTCCCGAGTTCGCCTCAAGGGAAAAATACATGTGGATGTGCATCCAAAATCGCTATACATCCATTTCACCTCCATGTGACCACGCTGGTTTGCCCTGGGCTGTGTAAGTGGAACTCATTAGTGTCGACCTAGACATAAGGGAGAATGACAATGAAATGGTGGGCGTAGAAGGGGATCTTGCTACCGCCGTCCAATAAATATCTTATAGCAATGAGGGAATATTAGGTTAAAGGATAATAAGCCACAAGAAGGGGTCCTATTGTCCACTGTATGTATGTCTCTCTCTCTCGGTCCCTCAATCACTCATCACCATCTTTGCTTTGTATATGTCCCTTGCCTCGTGGTTCTTGTGAATTCCTATCTGCCCAATTCATTTCTCAGCCCTCTCACCCTCCATAGCTCCTTCAGCACCCTCTCACACCCTTCCTTCCCTATGGGTGTCTGTATGTCCATCGATGAAGACACCCTCCAAATCCATTGCGGCCCTGACGTCCGAGCTCGTCACAAGGAGAAGAAGAGATTGGTCATGGAGTTTCTCAACGCTGAAGCCAAGGCCTATCGGCTTCTTTGCAAGATGCCCGGCCGCATTTCCACCAACGGAGCCACCGAGGCTTCTTGCGTCTATACCAAGCAGGGACGTAAGGGCGTTAACCAGGATTGCGTCCTCGTCTGGGAGGTAAGAGGAAGCTGCTCATTAATGGTTTGGTGGATGACGTGTTTGCTGCGGTTAGAGTCTCTAAAACTCACTTGTTTCGCAGGGATTTGCAGCACAAGCAAACATGATTTTGTGCGGAGTTTACGACGGTCATGGTCTAAATGGGCACCTCGTCTCCAGAAAGGTTAGAGATACGCTGCCACTGCTATTAGCTTTGCCACTTAACGCGCTATGGGATGGAGAGGTGCACCCCGTTAGCGATGGTTGCGATGGAGAAGACGAAGGCAGCGAGGGGCGATCGACCACAAACACGATGGAGTCGCAATTTTTCTCGATTTGGAAGGAAAAGTTCGTGGCTGCCCACAAGATGATGGATCGCAATCTCAAGATGCATCCCAAGCTCCATTGTTTCGACAGCGGAACAACTGCTGTGACAGTGGTGTTGCAGGTGCAAAACCCTCTGTCTGACTTTCGATGGGTTCTCCAATTACACGCTAATTTTGCTCAGCACGCTGAAACCAATTTTCTGACTCGAAAACCCACAAGTTTTACTCAGGCAGGAGGAATGAAAAATGAGCTCTACATGTAGTAAAAGTAGCGTCTGCTTCTCTTACAAAGGTTAAGCTTTGCTGCAGGACAAAGACCTTGTGGTAGGGAACGTGGGTGATTCGAGAGCCATTCTCGCAAGGAGAACAGAAGACGGCAATTTAGTCGCAGATCAGCTCACGGTTGATTTGAAACCCAATTTACCAGGTGCCAAAGCAAGACCAATCAGGGTATATATTGTATTGTTGCAAACTTTCTTAAATTTGTGACCACGCTGACTTAACCGGAAAATTCTCAGGAGAATTAGACCGGATAAGAAGTTGCAGAGGACGTGTATTTGCTCTAGAAGATGAACCTCAAGTTCCGAGGCTCTGGCAGCCGCATTCAGACATGCCGGGGTTGGCAATGGCCAGAGCACTAGGAGATTTTTGTCTGAAGAAGTATGGATTGAGTGCTGTCCCAGATGTCTTCTATCGGAAGTTGACAGGTGATGATGAGTTCGTAGTTCTCGCATCAGACGGGGTACGTCCAGCCAAAATATAATTCTTATACTCTGTTATGGCTGCCGAATTGGTCTGTGATAAGTTCCATCGATCGAAAAATTATCTCATATTTCGCCCACTGTATGTTTCAACAGGTTTGGGATGTCTTGAGTAACGACGACGTGGTTGGCATCGTTGCATCAGCCCCCAAAGAAACTGCGGCCAAGTGTGTGGTGGATGCTGCGGTCCAAAGATGGAAGCTCAAGTATGGATCCTGGAGGACGGATGATTGCTCTGTTGTTTGCCACTTTGTGAACGAGAAGCTTACGCCCTCGATTCCAAATGCTTGGAGTGTAGATAAATCTCTAGCTACCATGGACGAGGCCGATGGCTTCGTCTGTGAGTGCGATGATCATATGGGCATGGATCTGTTGCACACAGATAATGTTCTCCTTTGACACCAATATCAAATTGAAGAAAGCTTCTCCGCCCCCGCCCCCGGGCCCCCTCGCCCCCCACCCCCCTCTCTCTCTCTCTCTCTCTCTCTCTCTCTCTCTCACACACACACACACACACACACACACTTGAGTATAAAAATCATAATGTCTAATATAAGAGATTATTTCCCAAGCTAGACAAAGGGGGAGAAGGAACTATGGTAGAGCTTCACAATTGAAGTCGGAATGATTATAGATATATACCATGGAGACAGGTCTATACATGCATATGGGAGAGAGGAGACACCTTGTGTTGAAAATATGAGCGTCTCAATGTATTGGCACACATGAATGGGAGAAAGAGTGCATTGCCTCACCCATTTTGGTAAATGTATGAGTGCGGACATGTTTTTTTAATGTGAGTTGCCATCACCCCTTACAATCAAGTAACTTAAAGCCATGACATAAAGAAAAAATGTGTCTACAAACCTAGCCTCTCATTATTGTTTTCAAAAGTAAAGTAGTTGGCACTTATTACACTAAAGCTTCAAATTTTAAGTGTTTCTAAAGGACCTAATGATGAGGGTATGTGGATCCACTCCTAGATAGAGTTGCATTATTAAGGCACTCTAAAAAATATGGTACAGAACATGCAAGTTGGATTACTAAGAGGGGTTATTTCTAGCTTTATGCAAGTACAAGCGGAGCTTTGCCTCTACTCTACACACATTCTGTTCTACCTAAGTCCATGTTGGCACAAAGACAACATACTCTCATATACATTTTATTACCCGTCCTCGGGTTATGGCTTATGTTGATTTCAAAGTTGGGATGCCATGTGCGTAACCCAATGGCTGTTGAGCTTGTGGCATGCGAGTCGTTCTTGTTGTAATGCTTTTGCACCATATAATTTGTGGTTTATAGTCAGGAAGCTTATCTCCTCTTAAGGAGGGGTAGTCTGTTGTGAATTTCAGAGGGGATCTCGTTGCTGAGGGTGCGGACTCTACCATCGAATCTTCTTGGGAAGAGGTTTGGCGGGGGTCTCATTGTTGAGGCTGGCTTTGCTGTAATTGTTTTGAGGTGTTGTGGGCCAAGAGCTACAGGAAAAGAGGTGTTTTCTGAATTTCTAAGTTGGCTGTAGCAAAACAGCAGCAGAAGGGGTAAAATAGGAGGAGTTTTGTGGAGTCTGGAGTCAAATATATGCAAGTTTTGTGGACTGACTTGCCTTTTTTTTCTCTACGTAGCCACATGCATGCTTTTCTTAAAATTAGCCATGTCACCTTTGCTTTTTTACCACTCTCCCACTCTCTCCTTCAAACTTTATACCATGGTTGTTAGTGCCTATATTCCAACCTTAGGCATACCAATGCACATAACCTTCTAACCAGCATTTAATACTCAGTTCCCCGCGGACTATCACACAACCATGAAGCCAATCTTGACACACTGGAAGCAAGGCATTCTCAACAAAAAAACTCATGCTTTCGTGCACATATGGCATAGGACAACCATGAAGAGTACATGTCATCCCTCAACAAAACACCATCACCCTTTGGATACCATGCTCTGGATTAGCTTGGTGCTCCCACACCTTGGGCTCATCATTTCCCTTGCTCATACACTTCCATCAAAGCCTAAAGCTTGATTGCCACATATATCCACACATCCATGATGCCCACACTGAGTCAATGAGTGCTCCTATGACTTTACCACAATACGGAACATCACTCATGTACACATGTACAAGGTTTTTAAAAATCTTCACACACCTTTAGCAACCCCACTCTTCTGCTGTGACATTCATGTCCATCAGCTGTACAAACAGACTATTTATCCTCCTGGATCAAACAGAAATCTTGGTGCATATACCTTCCAATTCTTCAAGCATTTTCCTCTGTCAAATAACCATTCACAACAACACAAAGCAACTATAGACGCGCTTGGTAGACGCGCAAAATAGCGGGCGCGTCTATAGGCGTTGTTTTAGTAGAGAAATTACGGGCGCGTTTATTAGCGCGGCTAAATGCTCGTCTATTTACACGTTAATCACCGCGTCTATTTGCGTGTTTGATCTGAGAAAATACGGGTCCGTCTAACATCCCGTTTATTAGCGCGTCTATTTGCGCGTGTATTTGCGCGTTTATTTGCGCGTTTACACTGAGACTCAGACGCGCATTTAGACGCGTAAATAGACGCGCTCCAGAGAATACAGAAAGTGAGATTTCGGTATACATCATTGCTTTCCAAACATTGCCCATGATTACCAAAGCACATAATTTTTTACAAGCCCACATATACAAGAATTAAGGGAAATGAGGAGAATGAGACAATATGTAAAATAGTTTTGCTAATATCAATTGTGCGACTACGGTTCAATCTCATCCTCAATGAGATCAACCCTTGCCAAACTATCTACTTCAAAATCCAAACAAGTGTTTAGATCTACAAATACATTCAACCCACTACTACTTGTGCCACTCATGTGCTCATCGAAATCAAGATCTCCAATGGTAGGCTCGTCCTCACGGGTAATGCCGGCCTCAATATCTATATCTCCTATCTCATGATCATCCTCCTCTCTTGTATCACGGTCATCATCACGTCCATGGCCATGATCATCCTCCATATGCTCCATATTAGTAAATGTACTATATATCACTTTGGAACGTGGCATAATAGGTATGACATGCCACCACCTATTATTATCCACCATTGGTTGATAGACAACCTAATTCAAACACAAATACAATCATGTTACTTTTCTTACATCAAATATTTAAAAGCGAGTATTTTTATGTGTGTGCACAGTACCTGTTCACATTGTTGCGGTAGTATTAGTGTGTCCTTCCTACTTTGCCAAAACTTTGTGGAGTCAATAGTTACAAAGCCACTTGCATGGCGTTTGATTGTTGCATTAGGGCCTCTTTCCACCACGTCCTTAAACCACTTTACATCCAAAACATACACAAAGAAGCGTCGAAAGTCAAGCATAATGATATCTTGGATTATGCCACAATAATCATCCATGACTCCATTGGCTCCCTCAAAGCTAGCAATGACGCCGCAATCTTGTGTGTTTCTCTTATCATCAATCCGTTGTGTTCGAAAATGCTTGCCCTCACACCATATAGCATTGAACATAGTGCACTACACCAAGAAAAAATCAATTAAATAAGCAATCTAAATTATAAAAACCTCCTAACTTATGCATAACATTCTATATACCGACCTTGCTCATGCATCCCCTAGCATACTCCCATTCTTCCATTGTGATATGCATCCCCTCGTCTTTCTCTGCTTTCTCCATTTCATCAAGTAGCCAATCCACATGAATATCCTTTGGAAGTGCTCTTAGACGCTGAGGGTATGGCACACGAGATCCGTGGTGTGTACGAAAGAGGGCCCTTTCTTCTTGTCTTCTTGCCTTTGCATCCTCGTATCTTGTCACCCATCTTTTCATCACATCACTATTAAGCACGCAAAAGAGGTTGATACTATTACGCAACTCCGTGTCTATTACTTTGTTGCGTCCTTTTCCTTGAGGCACAATAGAGGTCATCCTTAGGTCTTCATCATCTCTCCATAGTCGTGGGAGAGAGCTATCCACATCAACAAGAAACTCAGAAATATATACAAGTGACTCTTGTACCAACCAACCCTCGGCCATGCTACCTTCGGGTCTTGCATTTTGTCTCACGAAGCCCTTCAAGGTCTTCATGAAGCGCTTGAGGAAGAACAACCATCGTGCATGTATAGTACCGCATATAGCAACCTCATCCACCAAATGCACTATGAGATGTAGTTGGCTTGTGAGAATAGAACGTGGAAATGTCTCCTCCACTAAACAAACCGCCTCCACTGACATAACTCGAGCATTCTCAAGCGTGGTGGGATCTATTTCCTTTGAGCTCACATACCTCACAAGCTCGCCCATCTTGTAAATACAATCTTTCACGTCCTTTGATGCACTATGTGAAATGCTAGTAGGTAGTATGAACTGAACCCGCGAGGAGGTGGTTGATTAGTTGCTTATAGCTATTCACTCACAAATTTGAAAGGAAAAAGATATTATGCATATAAAATACTTACTTGGAGCATCTTGTGCCAATCATGAGATTTCAAGCCATATAATTGCTCTACACCTCTTTTCTTGCTCTTTGTAAAGGCTCCCTTCAAACACCTCATGCATCCAGTGGGAGTACGAATTGTAGTAATAGCGCGCTTCACTGTCGCCATCTCTAGCTTTGATAACATCCACGGTGCACGAGGTAAAAAAACACGCCCATTTGGTCTCTCTTGAGGCCAAGCTTCACGCATCCTCCCTGTGGTACGTAGATCCTCCCTTATGCCTGCCGAATCTCGTGTCCCATTCAAATGCTCCCAAATGGTAGATGCCACATTCTTGAAGATATGCATGGGATCGAGCAGGTGATTGATCTTGAGGTGGGACCAATATGGTAAACGATAAAAGATGGAGTATCTAAAAAAAATAAAGTGTTAGCGTGCAATCCTCACTTTCAACCAATATAGCCAATCTTTACTTCCAGCCAATAGTTACAAATCCTTACCGGCTCATGCCAAGTGGTGGAGGAGTCGTGGAACCGTCCCAAATTCTCATCCAATCTCCCGCGGTGAGTGATTGTGGGAGGACTTCATTCCAAGGGGCAACATATCTAGGATGATCAGGTGGGAGAAATCGATGGTGATTCTCATAGATGACCTTATTTAATGCGTCTGCCCGTGAGGCAACTAGCGAAGGACCACAAACAGGACATGCATGGTAACCCGATGTAGTGAGACCTGAAACAATAGATGCAATTAAGAGTGGAAGGTGGGTTTAGGGTGCCACGTCCTTGCCTATTCATAATTAAAAAATGCAATGCTTACCTGAACACTCGCCATAGCCTGGGAAGTCATGCATCGTCCACATCAAGACTGCTTTGCAGTTGAAGTCTCGTGACGAGGGAGGCCTGCTCACATCATGCACCTCGATACCTCTCCAAAGTATCTCTAGCTCATCAATCAAAGGCTCCAAATAGACATCAGGGTTTTTGACTTTATGTTTCCCTGGAATTAGAAGGGACAGCATGACATGTCCTTTCTTAATAGCCATAGAGGGTGGAAGATTGTAATTCACCAATACCACTGGCCATACACTGTAAGACGTGCTTTTGAGACCAAATGGGTTCACACCGTCCATACCCAATCCAAGTCTCAAGCTCCTAGGTTCTTCCTTGAAGCTTGGCCATGTGTCTTCAATATGCTTCCACGCAGGAGAGTCCGCGGGAGTTCTCCACTTGCCATCAGTTGATCGATGGGAGGAATGCCATGACATGAGCTCTGCAATAGATTTGCACTTGAACATATGTTGGATGCGAGGGATTATGGGAAAATGTCGCAATACCTTACGAGGCACGTCCAAGGTTTTGAGATCTGCTCTATATCTTGCCTCTCCACAAGTAGGACACTCTCTTGCATCCTTATGTAGTCCACGAAACAAAACGCAATCGTTGACACATGCATGGATGCGCTTGTAATCTAATCCTCCAAGAGAGGTCACATGTTGCCTTGCCATATCTCTTGAGGTTGGTAATTTATTCTCCCTTGGAAGCATTTTACACAATAGCCTGCACGTGAAGACCATAAATGAGGAAAAGCATTCGAGTAATTGACCCACGCGCACAATTCACCATGTTTGCAAAATCGACTTTAAAGCTTACTTGAGTAATGCATTCAAACTTGCATTGCTCCATCCATAGATGGTTTGCAAGTTTAGTAACTCAAGGGAGGCACGTAGAACAGAGAATGTGCACCCCTCAAACAGTGGAGTCGATGCTGCGGTAAAAAGATCATCTTGCTCCATGCTATTATCCCTCCCTTGATGGACATATAAATCCCGCACCATATCATCAAACACCTCCTCCTCCACGGCTTCATGAGGTAATGGTGGAGGGCTACTATCACCATCACTCCATGCATCCGTAACGGTCCCTCCTGAAGATCCCACCTCATATCGCCGACGCTTCGCCTCCTCACGACGGGCATAGGGTAACATGTGCGGGTGTGGCACTGCATCCTGTATCAAATTAAAACGGGATCATTATAACTCAAACATATGAACACCCATAGGTATCTCAATCAACCTTAACTTACAAATCCTTACCCTGTTTACGGTCACATCCCATTCTCCATACTTTGAGATATGATTGAGCGTAATCCTGCGTGCACGATACATGTTTCCTCGACATCGATCACACAGACATTTGATTTTTTGCTCCAACCACATCTCGCGATGGTGGATACGGAGGGATTCATCCTCACTGGAGCTGCTTGTTGAAGATGGAGACATCCTACAAACAAACAACCCTCCAAATTTGCTCTTCTTCAAATGCTTAACTTAAAAAACTCTGTGTTGCGTCTATCGCCGCGTCTATCGTCGCGTCTAACGTCGCGTCTAATTGCCCGTCTAAATGCCCGTCTACTCTGTGTATTCAGACGGGACTATAGACGCGCTAATAAACGCGACTATACCCGCGGCTTTTAAACCTGCTTTTCGGCGCGCCGCTCGCTTTGCTTTTATTTTGACTACTTAAACTTCGCGAGCGGCTTTGTTTCTTCTTTATTAGCACTTCTATAGATTCGAAGCTTAAGAGAGAGCCTCCCATACACAGTTCCAAGCTTTCATTCAAGACAAAGGGACCGTACCTACACAGCTTGCTTCCAAGCCTAAAGAAGAGGAGGAGTACGAACAAGGAGAAGAAACTAGTTTGGAAAAGAAAGATCCTTCCATACCTTTTTCCAAGTAAGTCCTTTTGAAGTTGTTCTTGCTTGCTATTTCCAGTTTTGTACTTTTTCACATCCACGAAACGCAGCATCTAGGTATGAGCGACACGTTCTTTTGTCGGGCGAAACGTCCTTTTCTACTTTTGAGTATTCTCGACTGTCGGAGCGCGTGTATAGAGGCGTCTGAGGGCACGTCTAAACGCGCGTCTACAGGCGCGTCTATATGCGCGTCTGGGTTGTCACAGACACTCACAGACGCGTATACAGACGCCCAAACAGATGCTCTGTTAAACGGAGTTTTAAACGAAACGATAGACGCGCTTTTAGACGCGCTTTTTAACGCTCTGTTAAACGGATTGATGAACGGACTGTTAGACGCGCTGGTACTTGAATTGTTAAACGCTCTGTTAGACGCGTTTATAGACGCGCAAATCAGATGGGTCTATAGACGCGCTCTGACAGAGGCTCTTTTTTTTTTCCCCCTTTCTTCTCAGCTCCCAAAGTAATAGATTTGTTTATTTTTTTCCAGTTTAACATGTGGGGAAAAAGTGCTTCTAGCTCACCTGATCCGCGTGAATCGATATGGAAGGATTTATATAATATTTTAGGGCACCCTCCTAATCCCCAGGAGTTATACGGGTACATGACGGGTACCCTTAACACTCCTCAGGAGTTGGCACTACAGACTCCGAGCCACCCCACACCGCCTGAGATCACCCCAGCAGAGTCCGCACAGCCGTCTTATGCCCCGCCTTATGCCCCTTCCCCCGTACCGTCTTATGCCCCTTCCCCCATGCCGTCTTATGCCCCTTCCCCCATGCCGTCTTATGCCCCTTCCCCCATGCCTTCAGGAGGTCCTTCTGCCTCAGCGAGCCATCGACGTACTCCCCAACCGTCGAGACTCGGTTCTCCAGCTACGAGTGGTCAGTGTAGTCCCGCGTAGTCCCCAGCTACGAGTGGCCAGCGTACGAGCTCGACACGACATGGTAGCAGGCGTAGTAGCAGGGAGAGCGGTGGCGGATGCTGCTTTGGGCCATGTGGCGGTGAGGAGGATGATGATTCAGATGATTTAGACGTGCCTCTGGGTGATGGTACGATTTATTATGACATCACCCAGACAGGAGGCATCTTGATGGATGCGCGAGGGAAGGACATAATGGCCTTCATGCGCTCTGTAATTGCTAACAATTATAGAGATTGCTTTATCCACTATAAAGACCACCCAAAGAGGTTGGCTGATGAGACCCTCGCTACTGTTCGCTCTAGGTATCCTAACCCCCCCAATCGCCAGTTCACAGATAAATGGGGGAAGTCAAAGATTGTTACGATACTTAGCAATAAAAGATCTTCCCTTAAGAGGCAGGCACTAGCGGAGCTTGCCAGACTTGAGGCAGGTCAACCTCCAAGGGGCCCGCCCCACACCGCTCAGAAGCGTGAGTGGAAGAAGGCAATGAAGTCAGTGAGGGAGGAGCCCAGTCTGCAGCACGTGGAGGCACGGAGGATCCAGATGGAGGAGTATGGGAGCGCGCATTTTGGAGCAGGGGGTGTTGAATCATGGGAGGCCCAATTTGTAAGTATCGATCTCAAATTATATTGCTTATGTAGTTTATTAGGAGGTTGGTTGTTTCTTTGTACTAATCCCTCCACAAAGTGTATCGCGGTCATGCAGCTTGAGATCGTGGGCAGATACCCTACTCCAGTGGAGACAGCCTACCACCGCCACCATCGCAGAGGAGATACATGGAGGCACTTCTATGATGACGGGTTGATTACTGAGGAGCAGTATACCCGAGCTACTGGACAGGCCCCCCAGGTATTCGAAAGTAATTAAATAATGCCAAAATTATAAGTAAAGATTTGATTTTTCATACATTGATATATGTTGTCCCTTGTTTACAGGGCGCCCCTGCACAAGACGACGAGGAAGACGAGGAAGGAGGTGTAGAAGGCAGCGCAGAAGGGAGCGTGGAAGGCATCGAGGATTAGTCGTAGAAGTAGTGCTACTATTCTTTTTTGTACTTAAAGCCATTGGCTTGGCTTCGTGCCTCTTGTATATAGACTCCTCTTATTTTTTGTACTTGAAGCCACATGACATGGCTTAGCTTCCTTATTTTTTGTACTTGGAGCCACATGACGTGGCTTAGCTTCGTGCTATATGTATATACAAGCACTTTTTGAGCTTTCAATTTTATTGCGTTTTATTTGGAATTGTAATTAAAATGAGGTTGGCTGTAAGAATTGAATTACAGAATGTGGATATGGGATTCTTGTAACTATATAGCATACACAACATACACAGTATTCTGTAAAATTAAAAAAAAAAAAGGCCCGTCTATCAGTGCGTTTAAAACCGCGTTTATATTCGCGTGCGCGTCTATACGCGCGTAAGTCTGATATATAGACGCGTAATTAGACGCGGGTCTCCTGACGCGCAAATAGACGCGCAAATAGACGCGCCCGTAAGTTTTTTATTTAGTTCATGAAACGCGTCTGTGCGCGCGTCTATGGGTGCTTTGTCTTGTTGTGATTGATACATTCTATCATGATCTTCCATTTTCAGCAACCCCCTGGTTTCTTTATATATGGCATCATCAATATATACTATTGCATTTCCTCCTCCATACCAGCTCACATAATCTTGTGGTGGAAACAACCATTTCTTACCTCTACTCTTCTTTGACATCTGAATTCCAATCATAATCATATACTGAATTAACAAACATCTGATGATCAACTTCCATCTCATGGTCATCCAATTTGCAACCTACATCATTGGTTTCCAACTCTTCCTCTGGACAAACTGCCAAACTAAGACTATAGCCAAACCACTCATCCATATGTTGAGCATCAACATGAGGTGTATCCACCATAAACTCATTTCCCTTCAGCCCATCAACATCAAACACAGCAACTTCATGCACTATAGACTCATCATTGCCACTTCCCACTGGTGATCCTTCAAGATTCTCCAAATCTTGCAAAGGCATCTCTACCAAGTCTAAGCTTCCTAAACTGCCAGGCAAAGCATCTTGGTCCCCTTGACCAACAACAATAACCTCACATGCATTCTCACTACTGGCAACTGACTCATTCTCTTGGGCATGACAAGAAACACACACCTTATGATCAGCAACTACACATGCAAAATCTATCACGTCATCATCCAAAATAGCATCTAACTCATCATCAGTCACACCATCACTCCCTTCTTGCACAACTGGTATGCAAGTATTTGTTATCTTCTCCAATGCATTATCAAGAATACAGTTCAGCTCATCATCCAAATTCTCACAAGCTGCAATATCCAACTCATCACTTGGATCATCAATATGTACTTCATCCATAGTATCTTCATTAGTAACATTTGGATCATCACATTCTACCTTGACTGGCTCAAGTACAGGCACATGCAATTCATTACTCATTTCTGAATCAAAGAGATCATCCAAGTCATATCCATATTCAAACACATCAGGTTCCTCAGCATTAACATCACTTTCACAATCTACAGCATCATCAATAATCTTTTTAAACAACATATCTGGATTTCTCTGCCAAGAGTCAGAAGTACAATCAACATGCTCATAATCAGTTTCAGCCTGTTTAACAGTATGACCAGCAGCCTCTTCCACATTAGAATCATGACAAACAGACATACAGGAACCCTTATCCTCATCCTTGATAACATGCAAGGAAAAATTAGTAAACTGTTCACATGGTAGATAGCACACTGGAGTCTTCATCACTTCCCTAATCATAGGCTGAACCATAACTGGCTGCACATCATCAATACTTCCATCCTCCTCGTCCTCATCTTCTGAAAACTCTTCAGGGCTGATTCCAAAAACCTTACCCTTCTCCATTTCCAACAGGTTAATCTGTCCCACATCCTGCTCTACAAATGTGACCTTATGGACTTCATGAACATTGGGCTCAATTGCATCCTTCATCTGCATACTAGGGTCAATCACCCTATCATTCATTCCTGTAGACAACTAATACATACCACCATTAGCTTTGGCTGGTTTCTCACATTGCGGACTGATATGACCCCACTCACCACAATTCCAGCATTGCACATTACTCGGATACCCTCTCCCTCTTCCAATATCTGCTGAATTTTCTTCAGAACCAGATGATGCATCAATCTTCCTTCCCATAACACCTTTGCCTCTTCCTCTTCCTGCAGACTCTATCTAATTCAAGCTTAAAGACTTCATGAGCTCCACTGCTTCATGAATATCTTTCTTCAATGAATCCACCTGTTTAGGAATTGCTATAGCTTCTTTCTCAGGATGTACATTCACCATCTCTAGAACATTCACATACTTCTTCGGTTCTTCCTGTATTCCTGACTGGCTTAGATGCTTCACCTTCCACTCCTTCTCACGAGCAACTCTGACAGCCTCCTCAAAGCTATCCAGATTCTTCAGCTCCGCCTTCATACGGAGGGTAGGCTCCAGACCAGCCACAAACCGGTCTCTCTTTATCATGTGCGGGGGTACTTCAAGAATAAAAGCCTCACACCATAGACTCCACAGTCTACCAAACTCTATCAAATACTGATCCACATCCTAACTATCCTTTTGCTGAATTTTGCACAACTCCTTCCATACTTCATTCGGACTCCTCACACGGATAAACTATGCCAAGAAAGCAGCTCTGACCACTCCATACTTAGGGTCATGCTGTTGAGCATTTCTGAAGGTGGTCACAAACATCTATAACCATGCTTTTGCATCACCCTGTAAACAAAAGGTCAAGATCTGAGAAAGGATCTCTGGAGCTACTCTATCCTTCATCAGGGCTGTAAACTCCATCTTTTTCAGAAACTTAGACACACTTTCATGCGGTAGCCCCCAGAACTTTGGAAAGTCCTAAGCCATCTCTTTACCTCTCTGATTCTCTGACTTCTAATCCCACTCTCACACTTGTGAACTAAGTGACAAGCCTCCGTGGAGGCACCAAAAAGTGATGACACGGAAGCGGTATAGCTATATATGCCTTTATAGCATGTCACACTCTCACACACAGAACAAACTCACCTAGAACCAAACACCCAGAGATGTCAACAGACTTTATTTCAAGCATGTATACAAAAACTTAGTTTTAGCTTTGACTCTTTGCACAAAACTCCACAGGAAAACCCGTCCAAAGTGATCCCACACATGCGACTATATTCAACTTACAAATCAGCTCAATTCTAGTCTGATTTCATACACTCTCTGGCATCAAAAGATCACAGATTCTCTGCTACAACAAGGCCACATAGTTCCGCTTCAAAACAGTCCACAAAACTTGCATATATTTGACTCTAGACTCCACAAAACTCCTCTTGTTTCACCCCTTCTGCTGCTGTTTTGCTGCAGCCAACTTAGAAATTCAGAAAACACCTCTTTTCCTATAGCTCCTGGCCCACAACACCTCGAGAACACCTCAAAACAATTACAGCAAACTGTATTTATCAAAATAGAGCTCGAAATCACAAAAAACAGCAACTTTCCTATCCAAATCTCCTCCTGTGGCTTCTCCCTTGACCCACACAAAATCTAAACTTAAAATTCTTCAAGAACCTGGCAAAACATAGCCCAAAAACAATTGGAAGTAGCTCGTTTTTGGTTAGGGCAGATTTCAGCAGCCTCCTACGGGGCTTTTCTACAGGCCGCCCTCTTTTTCTCCTGTTTTCTCCACTAGAAGCTCTTCCTGACTAAGGCAAATGCAGCTGATTTGCTGCAACCACCTAATCAGCTCAGAAAACACACTTTTTCTTCCTGTTCTACACCTAATTCACCTCAAAATCACTTCCCCAGGGCAGTAGCAATCACAAACTATCAAAACAGTCCTGAATTTCCTGATTTCTAGCAAGCATCCTGACCAGAAACACTCCTACTGGCACCCTCTTCTCAAAATCAGCAACAGCCCACTTCTACTGGCAAAATCCAATCAAAAACCAACTGTACATGCATTTTCCTACACCCACCAGGCAATGAAAAACATCACAAAACTCCTCCTGGCAAAAACGTTTTTGCTTATGGCACTCAGTATCAGCAAAAAAACAACACTTGGAGCCTCTTCTTGAAGTCGCCTACCTCAGACATCAATCCCAGGCACAAAAAATCTTCATTTCTGAAATCGCCCTGCTTCTGGCACACTCTACCATCATTTTCTTCTGATAGAAATCACATAAAAGAAGTCTCCTCTCTTCCTGCAACATTTCCTGACAATTTCCTACTGTCTCCTTCACTGTACCCTGCTCCTAGCACTGAATACAGGCATTTGCTACTGACAAACTGCACAAAAATCAGGTCGCCTACCTTTTTCCTCCTGTTCTAACATAGAATTCAGCCACACATGAAGTCACCCTGCTTCTCTTCACTTCCTGACTGTGGAAAGTCTTCCAAAAAATAACTGTTCTATGCGATGGAAATGCTCTCTCTACTTTGTTCTTGCTATCCTCAACCTTCTCTCAGCAATTTCAGCTTCCTCTGCTCGAAATCTGCTCTCCAAGCTCTGCAACAAGCACCCCAAGCAGTCTCCTCTGCATCCACAACTTCACAGCTCTTCAAGCAGCTCCTCTCCGCAAATACTCAGTAGCTCTTTCATTGTTCCTCATGCAATCACATGTAGGCCACCACTACGCATGCAAAGTGTATAACAAAACTATTTTGAAGCCTTTCAATTGTTTGAGAGCTTTTCTAGAGGAGGCTCATGGTGGTGCACATAGACTCACAAACTAGCTTCTTAGCCTATGGAAATCATTGTGTTGGTTCTAATAATACCACTACTACTTGTAGAGTTATCTTATAGGGTTTGTACCGTGAATCTTATCTAGAGCTTCTTTACAACGATTTAAGCATTTTAGAGCTATTCCATGGCTATTTTTTACAACATAATACTGAATGATAATTCATGTGCTATGTTTATTAGCACTGTTTAGGAATGCTAGGGTAGAGTATTGGATGTTTTTTTAGACCAAGGAATACAAAAAAAGTTGGTACACGTATAAGGGATTAAGGGTCATTTTCCTAAGTAACACCTTGAAGAAACACCTCCATGTATATCCTCCTTGCTTTCTCGACATTGGTAGGAGGTCCACCCTACTAACTTTAAGCCCTATTTTGATATTATTCATCAATAGTTATTACTTAATTCTTCAATGAGAATGCATCCATTAGTATTAGTGCCAAAAAAGACATTGCATTGATATTTGCAATAATGAAATCAAATAAATTTCTTTCACAATGAAAAATATTTTCTATCAATGTTGTTCCCCATTCTTTAATCAATTGAAGCCTCACTGGAATGCTCCTCGTGAGATTTATGCTCATCCTCTCGATCATCTGTGGCTTGGTCTTGCACATCTTCAAAATGTAAATCAAGGTCTCCTAAACCAATGTATGAGAAACACTTTGAGGAACTCAAACTATCTTCATGTTTCAAAATGCTTGTATAAGGTGATGTATTATAAGTGCTAACTTCCAACACATTAATTTGTTGATCTTCCATTTCAAGCTCTACTTCCACATCTTGAAATATATGTTAGTTTTTAGGTGCAAATTAAATAATAAACCCGCACTCGCTATCCAATCCATCACTACAATTGTTAGAAGCAGTGCGATAGGAAATTGGTCTCCATGGAGGAGATGTACATATTACAGAGGATCTTAAAAAATCTACAAATGTAAAAGATGTTCCTATCAAGCCATCTATTGGTGGAGTAAAGACTAGAAGATTTCTGTCTCATCCAGGGAAAAAAAAATGGCAGTAAAACAACATATGTATCAAGGATAAAGTATAACTTGTGGAGAAAAGCCCACAATGCTATCAAAGATCATCAGGCAAATGGATTGGCAAGAGATGTCAAGGCAGAAGTGTGGAAATACTTAGATAAACTTTTTGTTTTTTGTGACCAAGCCACCTTAAGCAAAAATGATCAACAAGCATTTGAAGAAGTGGTAAAGAGTTTTGGAAAGGCAATGAAAGAGGCTTGGACAACATGCAACATCACTCATTACATGGTAAGAACAATATCCTATTTTTGTGCATGTTTTGTTTAAAGCAAACAATCTTAGTTTTATATATTCTAATGCCCACTTGCCTATGTATGAAAATATCATATAATCTACAATCACCTTCCTTTATTTGTAAAAAAATATGGATGCCTTGCAATTTGGTCCACACAGGGAATGGAGAAATCACGCTACATGGCACGAAATGCATTCTTTAGACATACACAACATTTTGGAGGAAAACAAAAAGCCAATAGTTTAAAAGGAGTGTTCCAGTGGTTCTATCGAGGAATATTACAAAGACTTCAAGCCAAGAAGAAAGTTAACACATCACAGGTTAAGCTAGCTTTCAAGTTGGCTCAAAAGGAAAGAAGGAGGTAGATTTTGCAGAATTCAAATGTAGCACAAAGGCATGCTCAGTGGAGACACTCAAAGATATTTGTAAACCACAAATGGGTAGATAGAAGCTAAGTGCTAAACCTTGATCATCAATTGGTGTCATCAAATGGAACAAATTTTTTTTTTGCAATGATCAAGACTTGGATCTTTCATTCATAAGAAGTCATTGTATGAAACCATTGAAATATTTGAAATGTGCTATATATATTTCTATTTCAGAATGTACATTATTTTTGTCACAAATACACATAAACATAACTGAGGCATTCTAAAATGACAGTGTTCTCACAGTTCAACCTTACTTCTATTTTGTAAAATATACAATGCCATACAGGCTATCCTTCCAATGGTTTGCCAACTTTGCTTGGAATCTTTCTTTTGACTTTGATTGGAGACCTTTTTTTCTTGACCTGAGGAGCAACAGAACTCTTCTCATCTTGTGCAAGAGTTGTTGTGCTCGCAATTTGCTCTTCAACTAATTTGTCCAGGAACGGCCACCAAAGAAGGCTCTCGATTCCTAAAATGAGCTTATGCTTTCCATACGCTTCTAAGGAGAGGGGATCATTTGCACCATAAGCTAGTGCCCAGGTAGTGTCAAAAAGTAGCCAGCTCTTGAGCCTTGCTTTCCAACATATTACCCAAAAATAAGTAAAATAGACCGCTTCTCTATCAGTATGATCTTATCTATTTGCCACGATATAGGATGACCACCCAAAACTTTTGAGAAACACTTGAAAAAATAAGTAAGAGCAACCCCATCGTTGCTAAGCAATTTGCTAAAAATCAATATCTTCATAGTAGATAGGTATTTAATATAATGAGAAAGGCTAGATAGTTTACCAAGCCCAAGAATTCTCCTTCCAGCCGCCCTCAAGAGGAGAGTGTCATCTTCAACGAGCAATTGCCATACAGAAAACACACTTTGATTTAAAACAAGCCATCAAATTGCATATCTAGACTTCAAATGCAAGAAAGGTAGGTTCCTTATCTCAATATTCTCATCTTTCTCTAGTATATCATCATTAAACAAGGAGATACCCATCTCCTCCTTCCCCTTGGAGCTGTCACTGATATCCAAGCTTGTTGTGAGGTTCATTCGTGCTTGGGTTTCGTGGAATAAATATTGTCTCATCCACCTCTTCATACATTTTGGCTTGCTAAAAATAGATGGACAATGCTTCCAAAGCATTGAATTTGTTCTCTAGCTCTAATAAAGGATCATCCTCAATCCTTACTTGCTTGTCAACCCTACAAGATTGTGCAATAAGGGCAATTGCATAATCTTCTCTCAAATTAAATAGGCACTATACATCATACAACAAGACATACTCTTTTCCCTCAATATTGAATGAGGGAAGAATGGGCACAGTGAGGTCAAGAGCTCTTAGCCTCCACGTCATCCACTATGACAACATCTCTTAGGGTCTCATTTTTTAAGGCCACTAGGTCCATTGCTATAACTGCAAGATCTTCCTCTATCGGGTTGATCTTCTCTTCCACTTCTGGTAGATCTGACTTTTCCTCTATTTTTTCTTCCTCATCGCTATCCTTTGGGTCCTCGACTGATCCATCAGCATAGTGTACATACATGGAAAATGCAAGTGCCTCTTCAAGTATCCTGCAATTGCCCTTGTGTACAATGCAGATTTAAGGATTTGGGAGAGCTGCGTTACTTCTTGGGCATTGAGGTGATTAGATCCACAAGTGGGATATGGCTCTTGCAGAGGTAGTATGGATTGGAGATGCTGTCCAAATATGGGATGACAGGGCTGTAAGCCTATTTCAGTTCCTTTGGAGTAGAATGTGAATTTGAGCATAGATGCAGGTGAGCTTCTGGAAGAGCCTACTATGTACAAATGCATAGTAGAAAGTTTGATTGATATGAGTATTACAACGCCAGATTTGAGCTATGCTATTGGGTTGGTAAGTCAATTTATACAAGCTCCGAGGAAACCACATTTGGATGCGGCTAGATGCATACTGAGGTATGTGAAGTCCACATTGTAGTATGGACTATTTTATGAGACTGGGGTTGAGATACAGTTCCATGGATACACTGATGCTGATTGGGCTGGTAGTATTTCTGATAGACGATCTACCAGTGGATATGTGTTCTCTTTTAGGTGTGCTGCAGTCACTTGGAGCAGCAAGAAATAGCCCACAATTGCCTTGTCAAGCACAGAGGCTGAGTACAGGGGTATAGTAATGGCTACATGTGAGGTAGCTTTGTTGGGTAAGCTACTTTATGATATGCATCAGTGGGCCAGTTGTCATTTATAGTGACAACATGAGTGGTATACACTTGGCAAATAACCCAGTCTATCATGCTAGAACAAAGCACATTGAGGTGCACTATCACTATGTGCAGGAGAAGGTTCTAGTAGGTTTTATTGATCTAGTTTATGTCAGCACAGAGGATCAGGTAGTTGACATATTCACGAAGGCATTAGGTGCAGAGAAGCTGCGCAAGTTCAGAGACCTACTTGGTGTGCAGGAATCGGGATTGAGCTCAAGGGGGAGTGTTGAGATATCGAGCTCCACTTGTGATATGCCAGGGTGACCATTGTGCATTTATGTCACCAACTTGTTAGTTGTAGATGCGGTTGGTATACCATCCATGAATAATAGCTGGATGACGGCTATCTTTATGTACTCTAGTTAGTGGCTCAGTTAGTATGCCACCTAGGTTAGTTAAGTTTGGTTTGAGACCCACATATAGGGTCCACCTATTCCTTTTGTACTTAGAGAGTTCTTTTGGCTTTCACAACTAAGAAGAGGAAAACTGTTTTCAGCTTCCACCTTTGTGTATATTCCCCCATTGTGTATGTGAGAAAGCTGCAAGTGAGACTCCTTCCTTATCTCCCACTCTCTTCATAGGCTTTTCACTCCCCCATTCACACGTTGTGCTTCTAGCAATGCCAGCAAAAGAGAACGTGAGTGAACAATAGAGAATTGTAGCTCCCTCAAACAATGAACCTCACTCAATGGAGACGATGGGGGATCATCATGAGAACTGGGAGGAGACACTGATCGAAGAATAGGTAGTGTTGATGCAGACGCCTTGAGGGGGTGGTGGGTTTTGAGCCAGAAGGAAGAGGATGTATAGGCGCCTGCCAAGAGCCCCTCTCCCCGTTTCACAGATGGGTACAGTTCAGCCAAGGATGCAAAATTCCCTCTCCCAATTCTCAATCCAAGGACTGTGCAAATGGAGGTCCCAAGATAATAGAACATGCAAGTGGAGGGATCAGGACACCAAATAATAGAGGAGAAGCTGAAGGTCTTGCATCAGAAGACCCACAACAATATCAACAGGAGAATCAATAGTCTGAAGCTGAGGAGAGGCCATGTGGTGCTCTTGGGATTACTATCTGTGTCCTCATTATTTTGCATGTTCCCTTAGGTATTCTTTGATAGTTTTAAATTCCAATTTTCATTTTATGGTTAATGTTGGAACATATTACACACAAATACTCATGTCCCCATTGTGCAAAGGAGAACACATAAACTCGGTGATGAGGCTTCCATATTGTCCTATGCCTGTTTGAAGCTTTACACTGTAAGTGTAGATAGAAGGGAGGTTGACAAAGGGTAAGGGCTATGGAAGGATGAGGTGCCTCCAATGCATTGGGCAAGACCGAAATGCCTAGGAAATTTGGGCTCCTAGGACTCGGTGCTAGTGGCCAAGGATGGAGGGAGCCAATGTTAAGCGGCTCTCAGTCAAGGTGTAGAAGCCAATCTTTCGACCACTACTTTGCTATGAGGTTGATACTCAAGTCTACAATTGCTAGTTCCTTGAACTTGAATCTGCATCTTGCTAATTGGGAGGCAGGCTCCATCCATTTGTTAGTGGGATTTCTACAAACATCCAATAAATATTTTTGTCCTCTGTTATTGCAGATCCCACCAAATAGTCAAGCAAGCATTCTAATTCTATATAGTCCACGAGCAATATGTCCATGGTCAAATAAGGTAGTGCCCTTATCTTGTCCATGAGTGCATGGCACTTTTTTTGAGTTTGTACTAGACCTCTAATCCATCAATATTCTCGTTCATAAGAAAAATGCTAAAGTCAATAATTCCATTGATAAAAACATTGATAAAGCTTTGAGAAAACAATTTCCTATTTGGACTATGAAATCATGCTCTATTTCTCAAATCTATTTCATATTAATGCATAAAATGTATGGGGGAAAGATAGCATGTACTTACAAAGCTTGATGTGGATCAATATCATTATGGTCTCCCTTAGTGGAAAAACAATACACCAACTAATTTCCGACTAGATCCAACACCATAACCAGCAAAACTACAACATGGTATCAGAGAGAGTGGGTGTGTATCCAAAGAAGTTCATAGGACTTCTATCATATAGTCTGGGAAGGGTATAGAGGCCCAAGAGGAACTTGTACATAAACATTATGGGTAGTTGCAAAGGTGAGTACAACACTAGCGTTAGAAACAGAATGTGCACCAAAGCTAAACACTACTATTGTACAAGAATTTAGTACAACAATAGCATTAGAAACCTTTGCAACTACCCACAATGTTTTTGTACATGTTTCTCTTTGCCCTTATACATTTTGCCATTCCAGATCCTATGAGAGGACTCCTAACTTTCCTATGAACTTCTTCAGATGCATGCCCACTCTCCCCAGTGCATGTCTAGCATTGGAACTTTCATGCCAAGCATATAGAGGGTAAGAGGGGGGCTAGTGAGAAAGAGGAGGATTGAGGAGAGGGGGAGTAAATCGGTTCCAAATCTATGTCCTAGAAAACTTGAGGCCTTCAAGAGGGAAGCGACTTTCAGGTTTTGGCAAGAAGATTCCAAGCAATCATCTAAAACAATTCTAGATTTTTAGGAACCCAACAAGTATGCCCATGGATTGAGCCATGAGAGTGGATCCCTAAATAGAAGATAAGAATCTAGCAGAGAGGCATGGCAGCATGTCTCAAGACAGGACCTGCAAAGAAGATCTATGCATATTGGAGTATGGTTAAGACTAATAGTCTCTATATACACACTTATGGGAACAAGAATCCAGATGTGATTCGGCTTGCTAACCAATCACCAACAAAAATGGCTCTATAAGATGTAACAATATCTATCGATTGAACACAATCAATTCTTTGTGTATATTGATTCCTATCTAGAATCCTTTCCACTTCAATTTGGCCTTTTACCTATTCGTCCATGTGATTGGAAGTCCCAAAGGATTGCTCCTTTATTACCGTGCGAATCTAACCTAAACGACATCGAACATGTCCTTCCTATTGTAGGCACCTCCATTACAATAATCTCAATGGCACAAATGCATACATTCTATGCTCAAAAGTTACCTCTCATCCAAGTGACAAATCTATTTTGGTGATCGCCTCCACAGCCCCTTCTTCAAGGCGCTGACCACTCTTTCTTGTGCAATTATGTGTCCACTTCCATGGAAATATCCAATGGCCCAATGACCTGCTCTGAGTTCAAGTCACATTTGATGGCCTTATTCATTTGAGACACAATGTCGAGGTCCTTTTTGGCAAACACTGTACCTCTGTACATGCTGGCGCTCTCGAGGCACTCTCCTACCTTCTATCAACAACAACAAAAGTTCCATCAATGGTCACGTTGTTGCATCAACAAGCACCATTCATACTACTCTGAAGTAATTCAAGTCACATTTGATGGCCTTATTCTTCTTAGACACGATGTCAAGATCCTTTTTGGAAAATACCCCACCTCTCTACTTAATGTCCCTCTTCTACCTTCTATCAAAACAGCCAAAGTTCCATCAGTGTTCACACTATTGCATTAGCAATGTCCACAACCTCTACATAAGTATCTTTATGAAATGATCATAATGCCTTAACCAACAGTATCAACAAACTTCCTGAGCTTGGTGTTTCTTCTCTGGTATAGCAATAGACCCCAAATAGGCATCTTGATGGCATTCTTGTCATATACTTTAGTGTCTCTTAGGTAGAAAGTGATCTCATTTTATGCAAAACTTTATCTAAGGGTAATGATGCCTTATAAGGTTCCCATGTCACACACCACCAACAAAATATCCCATTTCGATTAATCTTGAAGGATGGAATTTTTGATGACCTTTCATTGATGGACCACAATTGTCTTGGTGCCTTTATCTTGCAATAGAACAAGACACCCAATTTCCAACGTTGGCTCTTGCATAATACTCATTCCACATTCCAATGACCAAGAAAGGTTTGTGTTTAGTAGTCAAGAATGATCATCAAAATCTCTCTAGTATTTACATTGCTTCTTTTGCATTGATTGAGTTGTCCTTAATTCCTCTTCGAGGAAAGATGGAAGCATTTTAAAGCACTAAAGCATGATGCTAGAGATGGAGGACCTCCCTGTGCCTAGGTTTATATACATACAAGAGAGGTAAAGAGAGATGCAATAGAAAGTATTGATGAGGCTAGTGAAGCAATTCTAGCCCTAGAATATGTCAGTAAGACAATAGAAAAAGGGAAGCACATGGCATAAGTAGAATGAAAAATAGGGTTAGAGTTGTTCCTCTATGAAGAGGAGGTAGGACCATCCAACATGGGAAAAGAGCATCCTCATAGAGGACAAGACAAAAGAAGAGGACATGTTGGACGAGGTTTTGTTATAGATTTTTTGGTATGTTCTTCTCAAAGATATAAAATACTAGTTTTAATTGACATTCAATATATCCATAAGAATCTTGAGGGAAGATGAAGTTTTGGCTGTACTCTCTACTTGGGAGAGTAATAGTGATTTAGGCTTTGAAGAGGAATGGATTCACCAATGCATAGATTCAGCATTTATTGGGTCTCTAGAGGAATTGATCTTCAAGACCTGGGAAGAAATGCATTATTTCAAGCATGCAACTATTATCAAGATAGAGTTTTGACAAGTCTAATAATGTGTGGAGAAGAAGAAACAAGAAAAATGAGTACGAAGGGAATCCTTGCCAAATGACTATGGTCTAGATGGAATTGACTATGACTATAAAAAAAGTTTCTACATTATTATACATACAAGCATGTACCACAAATTGAGATTTTTCGTTCCAATTTCCATTGTGAGGGAGTGAAGTTGATCATGGTAAATGGCATGAAAAAGTTCCTTACTTGAAGTTGCAATTATACAAATTCAGTCTAGTGTTGTAGCACAAGAGGAAGGTGAAGACTTTGACTTTCCTTTTAATGGCCATTCGAGCTGAGTTGACTTTCCTATCATGGAGAAACAATTTCAGCATCCTAGATTACAAGAGGGACCATTGAGGAGGACAAGTTTGATCACATTTTTTCTTCAAAGATCCCCGTGAGGTATTGTTCATTCACATAGTTTAACAGCGTTTGATGATAAGTAAATGTTTTTTTGAATTTGTAGATTTCAATTGTTAGATTTTGCATGCAATTGGGGTTTTCATTTTTGCTTGGTTTTATACTTTTCTAAAACATGTCATGTTTGTATATTATTTATTGATGTCAATGTTATATTATATTAGGTGGAAAGTGCATGAAATCATGCAAGCTGCTCGAAATAAAAAAAAGGTGGATATCCATTTTCAAATAGATGCAGAGAATGCACCATTTTTAAAGAGGAATGAATCCTCCTTAGCAAGTGAAAGTGATTTAGTAGCTCTTCGAAATCAAGGAAAAGCACATATGGATTTGTGATTAGAAGGGAAAATATATCTAGTAGATCCACAAACTTGTCAGACTCCTCAATTCCATGGATTGACTAGCTTAATAAAGTTCCTATATAAGGGTGAGAATGATTTGTTAGGATATTGTCAAAGGTTGATTGGTCATGGAGAAAGTAGCCTTCACAGCCAATATCAATCTTTGCTTAAAGAAAGAGACAAAAGGATCGCAATGTTGGAGGCTTGGAATCAACATTTGGTATCATCTATGCAAGCTACAAGTGTTCAAATGTCCGCATATGATGGCATAGAGAAGAAAAATCAAGAATTATACGTAAAGGTTCAAACATTAGATGCTCAATTGGGAGAGAACACTATAAATGCAATTCACTTATAGATACAAAACACAGCTCTAAAGGATGAGATCAAGAAGTTAGAGAAAACATTATCATTCATGAAGGATACTCCA